>NW_028270148.1:23379995-23743328 GCF_037043375.1 Chiloscyllium plagiosum | reverse complement strand
TCACGTGACATTTTTAATGCTGCAAATCCCCTAGAACACGTAGTTAGCCACACATATCTTATATATGCAGTACTTAAAGATTATTATTTAGGCTTATACATTTCAGTTCTTAGAGGTAGCTCATAAACTGCAACAGGTACAGATTTCCTTGAAAGTGGAGTCAGAGGTAGACAGGATGGTATAGAAGGCTTTTGCTACGCCTGTCTTATTGGTCATAATATTGAGTATAGGAGTTGGGATGTCAATTTTGTGGCTGTACAGGCCATTGGTGAGGCCACTTTTGGAATACTGCATACAATTCTGCTTGTCCTTCTATAGGAAGCATGTTGCTAAATTTGAACAGGTTCAGAAAAAAATTACAAGGATGTTGCCGGGACTGGACGGTTTGAGCTACAGGGAGAGTAGGCTGGGTTTTTGTCCCTGGAGCATCGGAGGCTAAAGGGTGACCTTATATAGGGTTATAAAATCATGGGGGGGCTTGGATAGGGTGAGTAGTCAAGATCTTTACCCCAATTAGGGGAGTTCAAAACCAGAGAGCATAAATTGAAGGTGAAAGGGGAAAGATTTAAAAAAGGACCTGAAGAGCAATATTTTCACGCAGAGGGTGGTGTGTGTATGGAACGAACTGCCAGAGGAAAGTGATGGAGGCTGGTACAACTACAACATTTCAAAGGCATCTGGATGGGTATATGATTGGGTTTAGAGGGATATAGGCCACATGCTGGTAAATGGAATGAGGTCAGATTGGGATATTTGGTTGGCGCTGACAAAGAGTGTGTTTCTGTGCTGTATGTCTCTATAACTCTAAATGCAGTCTCTGTCCTGTGATTTTTGTTTCCCACACTGTAATCATTTTTTTACAGAGTTATATTCATGTTTTATGCATTCTTAATATTGAGAAGCTGTGTGTTTCTGGCTCTGAATGCAGTGGCGTCACTGAGTAACATCCTTGCTCAAGCTTCCGTGACTTGAGCGAATGCATGATACACTGTTACATTCCTGACAGACCGCTGCTGCGAAATGTTGGTGTGTTATTGTCAAGTTTATGTCTGCTGCACGAAAAATGTCAAGATTGATTATGGCGTGTAACGACTTTTCAATTTGTGAGTGCCTGGGATCCATCACACATCAAGTCGACATTCCTAGTTCCTGGGCCTCAGGAATGTCCTTTGAAATTTGCGTCATAAGTAGATAGGATGGTGAAAGAAGGCGTTTAGCACTCTTGCCTTCATTGCTCAAACCATTGAGGTTGGAGTTGGGATGTCATGTTGAGGTTGTACAGGAAGTTGGCGAGGCCCCTTCTGGAGCATTGTGTCCAGTTCTGGTCGCCCTGCTGTCGGAAGGATATTATTAAATTGGAGAGGGTTCAGAAAAGATTTACCAGGATGTTGCCAGGACTGGAGGGTTATGAGAATAGGCTGGATAGGCTTAGACGTTTTGGCTTGGTGGTTGAGGATTTGACCTTATAGAGGTTTATAAAATCATGAGGGCCATTGATAAGCTGAATAACAAAGGTCTTTTCTCCAGAGTGGGGAGTTCAAAACTAGGGGGCATATTTTTAAAATGAGAGGAGAAGGTTTTAGAAAGGGCAACTTCTTTTACACAGAGTGAGTCGTGAACTGCCAGAAGAAGTGGTAGGTACAGGTACAGTTACAACATTTAAAAGACATGGATGATAGTAAATTGAAGGGATGTATTTAGTTTGATTTTAGTGTAGGATAAAAGGTCTCACAACATCAAGGGTGGAAGGGCCTGTACTGTTCTATGTTCTATTTGAATAAGTACATGAGCAGGAAAGGTTTGGAGGACTATGGGCCAAGTGCAGGTACGTGGGACTCGTTTAATTTGGGAACTTGGTCAGCATGGATTGGTTGGACCAAAGGGTCTGTGTGACTCTCTATGACTCTATGTGGGGCATGATTGCAATGTTGGCAGATGGCGTGAGAACAAACATGAGGTGCCCTAGGACATGCTGTTGGATGTAGGTAGAGACAAAATGTACCACTGAGATGAATGAAACAACATTCAACATAGGTTGAATGAGGAGAGGTCACATGAACTGGCTGACTCTATCTTTAATAGGTTTAAATGGAGCAATGTCAGTGGATCTTGTGTTGAGAGTGTGTTGCTGAAAATGCACAGCATGTCAGACAGCATCCGAGGAACAGGAAAATCGACTTTACGCGCTTCCTTTCGGATTTCAGAATCGGGTTTCCCGATGAAGGGCTCTGGCCCGAAACGTCGATTTTCCTGCTCCGCAGATGCTGCCTGACCTGCTGTGCTTTTCCAGCAACAAACTCTCAACTCTGATCTCTAGCATCTGCAGTCCTCACAGTCACCTTATGAAAATGCCGTTGACTCTCTGAGATGCTCCATGGTTTGTTGGCCTGGCTGTTCTCTAGAAGCTGCAGAGGTCTGTGTTGATGAGCTATAACAATCCTGGCCTGTGGTGAGAGGTTTTTGAAAAGGAAGTGTAGCTTTAAGAGGTGTGTTTGGTCCTTTTTTGAAAGAAGAAAGGTTGAGACAGAGGTGACAAGCAGTCTGCTACAAAGCCCATAAAGTAAACAGCTTGTGACGCCTTGGGTTTTTTTTTCTCTAACGTTGGAACAATAGAAGCAGCCTGAAGGGGTGTGGTCAAGCATCCACAGAACCAGGACTTTTACTTTTAGTTTTTCAATAGCAGTTGCTGCTGGGATCTTAAAGCTGCTTTTCCTGTCTCTGTTATAGCTAAAAGTTGTGAGTATTTCATAGAATTATAATAGAATCCCAAACAGGTCCACACCAACCCTCTGAAGAGTAACCAACCCAGACCCATTCCCCTAACTAATGTGAAACAATCTATTTTACTGATTTTGCCTTTGCCGAAGGTGTGTTTATGGGATGTTAGTATATTGGAACAGTTACTGTTTAGTAGTTAAATAGTCTATTTAATTGGAAGCACTAGCTTTTGGAGTGCCGCTCCTTCATCAGGTGATTTTTAACTTTGTACACCCCAGTCCAACACCAGCATCTCCAAATAATCTATTCTTCTGTTAAGTGTTCCAATCGAATTGAAGTTATTCCAATATATTCTTTCTTTTGTTGTATTTTAATTAAAGTGTATGAATAAAGTGTGTTTTGCTTCAAGAATGGTAGATGGACCCACTGAATTGCATCCGGAACACAGCACCTAGCACTTGCCTCTAAAATAAGAAAAATGTTAGTCTAGGCTTTCTTCTTAATATAATTTGAGGGGGTTTGGTCTGGTCTGTAACAGGGGATTGAAGGAATATGAGACTACCTTTGGAAGCTGCTTCTCAGTCTTTCTCTGGCAGAAAGTCATCAGTGTTTAGCCTTTCTGTTTTTATAGTAATGTGGAATAAGACTCCAGATGACAGATATGGCACAAGAGATTTTGTGTTGAATAATCCTTGTTTTAATGGTAGGCAGCAAATGAGACATTTCTTAAATGTGATACTACCAGTGCAATAAGCTTCTCTTTAGGTCTGTCTGGTCGCACTATATTTCGTGCCAATTCAGCCCGTAAAGGATTTGCTTCTCACCCCTTTGCTGTAATGCCAAAATCCATTGCTTTACTTGTCTCATGATTATTGGGACTGAGGAAAGTCTTGTTTGATTTGTTTCTCTGAACTCTTTTATGTCTTATGACTGCAATGGATCCAAATCGCTATCCAGTCATCATTCTGAGGAAATGGTTGACCAACCTGAACTAACCTCCTGACTCTAATTTTCCACTGCTGGATTGATTTTAGGACACCACTACTCTAACTTTGTAGGTTCCTCAGACTTTGAACTGTCAAAGGAATTGCGATCACAGAAATGTATGACCCACACCTCAAGTAAAACGTGTAACTGAATATTATCAGCCATTCAGAGAGTGGGAGGAGGGTGTGAATGTTCTCAGGGCACTTGTACATTCACTACCCGTGGCCAATCAGATTCCAGATTCATTGCAGTTGATTCAAAGCCAGGTTTACCCAGCAGTGTTGTACAGAGTAGGGTAAACGTCTTAGTGATCAGCACCATTTCACAAATGTGTGAGTGTGGTCTCTCATTCCAATGTACCGACATAGCAGAGCAAAGGCTCACCACTGCTCTGGTCCAATTCTGTGGGAAGTAGCTCTCAGTCAGTACTTTGGTCACTGTTTCTCCCCCACTTTGTACGAGGGTTTTTTTTTTGTTTGAATAATCACAGTGTTGCAGTGTTGCTGCGAGAATTGTGGACTGATGATTTCACGTTTGGTATCCTCATTTGAATTTCAACTCACTGCATTGTTGCTCAGAAATCAGAATGGAGTTGAATGATAATTAATTAAAGTTCACTCACTGTGTTAAGTGGTTTGGAAGAGAGAAGACTGTGAGACCAGACCCGATTGAGATGCATAAAGTTCTGAGGTTAGATGGGAAGCAACTGTTTCCCTTTGTTGAAAGGTCTAGAATCATTTTTCGATGGAGGGAAAGAGGTTTGGAGGAGATTTGAGGAAAACTGATGGTGATGAGGATCTGGGATGCACTGCCTGGGAGGGTAGTTCAGGCAGGAAACTTTACAACTTTCAACAAGTACTTGGATGAGCATTGAAATGTCATAATATTCAAGGCTATGGGCAATGAGACCGGTGTAGATTGAGAGTAGTTTAGTCAGTGCAGGTGTGTTGGCCTGAAGGATCTCTTCTTTCGGTTTGATTCTATGTCTTGAGTTTTACCTTAGAAGTCCATCGCTGGCTGCACATTAAAATAGGCACTTTTAAAAATTTAATCTGTTCTCTTTGGGATGTCACTGTGAACAGCAGTATTTTTACACAAAAGCGACTTTGAATCAGGCATAGCATGATTTAAATTAAGTTCCTTGTCAGGGATTGATTAATTCTATGATATAGTTATTTGAAACAGTACAACACATATTACAAGTTATGAAGCAGATATTACAACAGTCCAACTATGTATGCAGCATGCATACACACGGCAGGATGGTTGCAAGACAAAATTGTATCATTCTTGTTTATTCATTCATGAGATGTGGGTGTCGCTGGCTGAGCCAACATTTATTACCTGTCTCTAGTTGTCCTTGAGAAGATGATGGTGAGCTGCCTTTAGATCCATGTGCTGTCATTAGACCCACAATACTGTTAAGGAGGGATTTCCAGGACTTTGGAATGGCAAATTATTTCCAAGTCAGTTTGGTGAGTTTCTTGGAGGGGAACTTGCAAGTGGTGGTGTTCCCATGTGTCTACTGCATCTTTTTTTTTAGATTACATTACAGTGTGGAAACAGGCCCTTCGGCCCAACATGTCCACACCGACCCGCCGAAGCGCAACCCACCCATACCCCTACATTTACCCCTTACCGAACACTACGGGCAATTTAGCATGGCCAATTCACCTGACCTGCACATTTTTGGACTGTGGGAGGAAACCGGAGCACTCGGAGGAAACCCACGCAGACACAGGGAGAATGTGCAATCTCCACACAGTCAGTTGCCTGAGGCGGGAATTGAACCCGGGTCTCAGGCACTGTGAGGCAGCAGTGCTAACCACTGTGCGACCGTGCCACCCACCTTATAGATGGTACACGCTGCTGATAAAGTGTGTCAGTGGTAGAGAGTGGATATCTGTGTATGTGATGCCAATCAAGTGTGTTGTTTAATCCTAGATGGCGTTGAACTTTTTGAGTGTTGTTGCACTCATCCAGGCACGTGGGGAATATTCAATAACACTCCTGACTTGTGCCTTATAGATGGTGAGCAGGCTTTGGGGAATCAAGAGGTGAGTTACTCGCGACAGTATTCCTAACCTCTGACCTGCTCTCGGAGCCACTTTGTTTATGTGGTGAGTCCAATGAATTTCTGGTCATTGGTAACTCTGAGGATGCTGACAGTAGAAGATTCAGTGACGACAATGCCATTGAAGATTAGTTTGTCTCTTATTGGAGGTGCTGATTGCCTGCCTTTGTGCGGCACAAATGTTACTTGCCACTTTTCAGCCCAAGGCTGGATGTTGTCCAGGTCTTTCTGCATTTGAATGTGGACTGCATCAGTATCTGAGGAGTTGTGAATGGTGATGAACATTGTGCAATTGTCAGCAAACATTCTCACTTCTGACCTAATGAACAAGGGAAGGTCATTGATGAAGCAGCCGAAGATGTTTGGACCTAGGACACTACTCGGAGGAACTGCTGCAAAGATGTCCTGGAGCTGAGATGACTGACCTCCAGCAACCATCTTCCTATGTGCCAGATATGACTCCACCCATGGAGGGATCTTCGCTTGATTCCTATTGGCTCTAGTTTTACTAGGGCACCTAGATGCCATACTCAGTCAAATGTGCACACAGAGCACATGGATGTCCTTGCTTAAAGGTGTGGGATACATACCCCTGCTTTCTGAAAGAAAGTTTATCTATTTACAGTTATAGGTAAGCCAGTGAGTATTTATGATGGAGTAGTAATTTGCTGATATATGCAGATCTCATAATGGTACGTTTGGTGACTCAAAGGCATAAGTAACATTGAGTGCTCTTGTTGTTTGTGTTGCTAAATTTTCTTCCATGAATTGGAGTTGCTTTTCCTGACGCATTGTTGGTCTGGTTCCGATCACCCACTGACTGATCTGGTTCTGTTTTGAGTGGTTCAAGTCTTAATGATAATTACTGTTTTGTTCTCTAACAGCTTCTAGCTCACTTTGAAATTTCCGGTTTTACTGCCAGATACTCTGAATTCGGTCCAAGTATTAGGCTTCTGTTAGTGAATTTTCCTTCATCTTTATAACCTGTTCTTATAACTCTCCAGCTTCTTCCCTTCTCTTCATTTTGTTTCCTTTGAAGCCTGGGTCTCTTACACTTGCTACTTCACTGGTGGTTTGATTTTCTGCTATTGAGGTATCCACTTGAGCATTGTTGTTGTTAGATATTTTTGAAAGGATTGGCTCCTGAGTGATTTGTACTTCCTTATTATGTGCACTGTGCAGCTCCATCTGTAGTTTTGCAGCCTCCGTATCTTCGCCAGCATTGCTTTGAGTTCAAGCTGATGCTTCTGTGTTTGCTCCTGCTGAGCCTGATCTCATTTAAATGTGAGTTACTGTAGGTCTTCCTGTAAATCAGCAATCCCAGGAGGGAGGTGGTGGTGCAGTGATAGTCATTCATAGTTCATGTCTAATATTCTGAGGAAGTGGATTCAAATCCCATCATGGCAAATAGTGAAATTTATATGGACTAAAAGTCTGGAATTAAATGTTAGTCAATTGTTATATATTCCCATTTGGTTCATTAATGTCAGGGAAGAGATCTGCCATTTCTGCCCTGTCTGGCCTACCCATGACTCCAGAGGCACAGCAATGTAGTTGACTCTTAACTGCCCTCTGAAATAGCTGAGTGAGCCACTCCATCCTGTTAGGATGGGTAATAAATACTGACCCTGTCAGCAATATCCTGATTGTTTAAAAGGTATCACATAGGATTGGTGATCCAGGGCTGTTCACCCTGCTGCCTTTCTAGCTCTTCCAGATCTTCGTTCCTCCTTGGGAGATACACAATGGTATGCCCTGAAGATTTCTTCATCTTAGAGATGGTATTCTCAAGTTTGGATTTACTCTGAGCCTGTGGTTCAGCTTTTTCCTCCTGCTGTCACAGCAGAGAGCTGAGGGTTCAGCTGCTCTGACCCGGTAGAGAGTGAGGCCTTTCTAACTTTTTTGATTTTTAAGCTCTGCAAGTGTTTCTTCAATAGCCTGCTGCAGTTTCTGTTGACTTGTAGATATTTGATAGGTTCAATGGATTGGATCCAGTGTAAGGTCACAACGTGTTGGCACACCTAATTGGGCAGCAGTGTCTAGCATCAAACATCGGTGATGTCCAGGCAGGCAGATTGTACTTGCACTCCAGCAGTGTTTTACATTCACAGGCTTCATCATATGTCTGCGCTACATATTTTATAGCATGCACAGGGGTAGTATATTGGCACTTACGTCTATGTCAGTCCTAGCCAGTAGCGAATAGTTGTCTGTTTTCTGAGGATTTTTACTGAAACTCGAGCTGGTGCGATGACTTTAAAGTTGTCTATGAGATTGACAGTGTTCACAATTCATTGTCTCATTGTATATCGTCAGGTTCTGGTTTGTTGATCGCTTCATATGTATGTTTCTGGTGGATTAGCCGATGGTCTTTATTGTAGTTTGAAGGTACTCCTAGTGCTTGGTTTGATTGAGTATGTGCATGGCTTTTCATAGCTGCATCAACCTTTACTGTTGTGCACTGTCTCTGCCACTTGGCTTTTCTTGCAAAATAGATTGACTACTGGGCATTTCCTTGGTGCATGCAGAAGATCAAGCCTTCCACGTTTCATTGTATGTTTGAGTGTTCTAGTGATTATTTCAACTATTGAGTTTGTCTTAGGACCTGTCAGCTTTGTCAACCTGCAAGGATGGCTTTGTGCTTATGCCCATCTTTCTGCAGCTCTTTGATGTGATACGTGTTTGGTTTGTCGAGCCAACGACCTTTGGGGTGAATGTGATCATTGTGTTTACTAGCTTTCCATTTGAAATATCACAAACTGAGTCTTTTTCTCTGCATCTGCATAGGAAGTGGTTTACGGGTTATGTCTAAGTGGCAGGAATTCTAGTCACACCAATCTAACATTTTAATCAGACTCTGGATTTAAAAGTCTTTCCAGTGTAGTCAGTGTCCTTTGGGGATCTTGTAGGTTTTTAGCTGGTAATCCTGACATGTTAAGTGTGTATATACCCCTGTTCCCAATTTCTACGCAAATCTTACTGACTTGCTTTTCTGTACTGGACACACCTGAGTGCAGGCACCAAAACTCTGGAAGCTGTTTAAACAGCATTTTTAAAATCTGTTACAAGACCTGCGATGTCTGAATGTAAACAAAGGAATGGTGTGGGCATCCTGACAATACGCCTTTCATATTGCCTTAATTGTTATCAATGTGACACATGCTCCGATCACTTACCTTTCTTGAGTGAGTGAAACTGACTCCTCATTAAAGATTTGTTTGCTTACCACCAAACTGTGTTTTCAATATACTCTATCACTGTAACAAAGATGTTGAGGGGGAGAGTCCAAAACTAGAGGGCATAGGTTTAAGGTGAGAGGGGAAAGATGTAAAAGGGACTGAAGGGGCAACTTTTTAACGCAAAGGGTGGTGCGTGTATGGAGTGAGCTGCAGAGGAAGTGGTGGAGGCTGGTACAATTAACTGTGTTCAAAAGGCATCTGGATAGGTATATGAATAGGAAGGGTTTAGAAGGATATGGGCTAAATGCTGGCAAATGGGACTAGATTTATATAGGATATCTGATTGGCATGGATGAGTTGGACCAAAGGGTCTGTTTCTGTGCTGTACATCTCTATGATTCTATACGGAGGAACCTTGATTATCCGAATTTCGGATTATCCAAACAAGATCGCAAGGTCCCTATGCTTGGCTAAACTGTGTTATCCAGCATTCGATTATCCAAACATTTGATTATTCGAACACAATACTCCCCACCTGTGTTGATCGGATAATTGAGGTTCCTCTGTATATAAATGTCAGCACAACTTAAGCCTGTCAATCATGTGCATCTCCTGGAAATGAACCAGCGCACTGATTGTTCAGGAGTGGGAGGCTGCATCAGCACCATGTTTTCCAACATGGTTGACCACGTCACGCAGAGTCACAAAGTTGTGTACACATAGCACATGGCATCCTTAACAGCAAACTTTCTCAAAGGCATGATACACATACACCATCAGCTCACTCACAGGCAGTGTATTCCAGGTTCTAACTATTCACCTTGTAAAACTGATTTTTCAGGGAGAAAGTGAGGGCTGCAGATGCTGGAGATCAGAGCTGAAAATGTGTTGCTGGAAAAGCACAGCAGGTCAGGCAGCATCCAAGGAACAGGAGAATCGACGTTTCGGGCATAAGCCCTTTTCCAGCAACACATTTTCAGCTCAAACTGATTTTTCAGCCTATCACTGTTGGTTTTCTGCCATTTACCTTAATTTGGTACTGTCTGGCTGTTGAGATTTTGGCCCAATGGGAACAGTTTCTCCCTGTCTTTGCTGTCTAGACCCATTCTCCTAATCTTCTCTTCTTGGATGGAGACCAACTCCCTACTTCTCCAATCTGTCATTGTAACTGAATTCCCTCAACCCTCGAATCGTTCCTGTAAATCCTTCCTGTACTCTTTCTACAAGTCTTTACCTCTTTCCTTAAGTGTGGTGGCCAAAGTTGGATACAATAGTCCATTTGAGACTTAACTAGAATTTTGCAGAAGTTCATCATAACCTGCATACTTTCATACTCTATACAGAGGAACCTCGATTATCCGAATACAAATTATCCGAAAATCGGATTATCCAAAGGAGATCTCGAGGTCTCAACAGAAACATTACATCAAAGACATTTGGCCAACACTGATCGTGTCTTTTGTTTACAGTGATTAAAAGTGCTGCCGAGAACAGTCCTGGACTGATGGGAGCGCAGTACCATCTCTAAATGACACACCTCCCACCCCCTCTCTCTCCCCACACTTCCCTGGAGTTCTACACAAAGGTGTACCCAAACCCCACTTCCCCAGATAATCTTTCCAGCATTGTCTTATACAGGGCAGAGGTGGAACCTGTCAAAAAGTTGCAGTAAAAAGATGTGTGTGTGTGCGTGTGTGTGTGCGTGTGTGCTGTTTGGAGACTCACACCCCAAAAAGGCAGTAGCAGCAGCAGTCTTGTTGTGGTGTCCAGTCCGGCTGGGGTTTGTGGGGGTGAGGGTGTGGGCGAACGGAGTGCGCGCGAGGGGTGGGGGAGAGTGGGGTGGGGGCGGACGGGATTTGGAGTGGGCGGGGGGCAGTGATGGAAGGTGTTGGGTGGCGGGCGGGGAGTGGTTTTGGACGGGGTTGGGGGACGGGCAGAGGCTTGTGCGTGGTGCGCTACTGCCTCGTCTGAACAGGGAGCAGACTTAATAGAAAACTCGCAGCCCCAGAGGAAAGGCATTGAATTGATTAATCGAATAATCAATTATCTGAACAAAATAGTGCCCGCCCATCTTGTTCAGATATTCAACGTTCCCCTGTACTCTTTACAAAGCTCAGATCCCATATGCATTTCAAACCATCTTTTTGACCTCTCTTACTGCCTTCCACAGTTTGTGCAGATAGAGCTCAGGTCCTTCTGTTCTAGAATTATATCCACAGTTTCATCTTGCCCTTCTGCATTCTTCAGACCAAAATGTATCACTTCACATTCCTCTGCTTTAAATTTCACTTGCCTGATGTTCACGTTCCACCAGCCTGTCTTCGTCCTGTTGGAGTCTATCAGGATTGCCTTCACAGAAACTTCCAAATTTTGTGTCATCTTCCAATCTTGAAGTTGTGCCCTGTATATCCATTATTGATGTTGATCAAGAAAATCAAAGTCCTAGTACAAACCCCTAGGAACCCCAATGAATACCATCACTCAGTCTGTAAAATAACTGTTCGCCCCTGCTCTGTTTCCTACCATACAGCTGACTGCATATCCATGATGCCACTTTCCATTTTATTCCACGGGCTTCACATTTGCTGACAACCCTCTGAGTGTGGCACTTTATCAAACACCTTTCGGACGCTCCCATATCAACCCACATCAACCCTCATCTGACCACTCTGTGACCTCATCAAAAAACTCTTGCCAAGGTAGCTCAGCACAATGTACCATTGCCAAATCCGTGCTCGCATTCATTAATGAATCCACATTTGTTCAAGTGAAAGTGCTGCGAAGGTAATAATGATGGACTAAAATAGGATATGAATCTGAAGGTGTTGTGGGTGCAAAGCGCAATGGTGACCTGTGGCTAAAGGTGGGAAAATTGGTTCACTGAATTACATGATTTATTGACTAACTAGGTCATGATAGTCAGTAATTACAAATGTAACTAAAGTGCAAATTGTGTTTGCTGTTCCACTCGGATGCTTTCACTGAAATTGAGCTGGGATCTGTGCTCTGATCAATATATACTGAGGACCTTGGACTGGGCTTTAAGCTCAAAGAAAGTGGATGACAGGTGGAGGGAGATGCAGAAATCTAAACAGAGAAGTTGAATGGAGCCTTGACATGATTTTGATAAATAGCATCAGAATGAAACCAGGAATGGACAGAAGGTAGTAATAGCACATCAGTGCATAAGGTGAATGCAAAGATCAGTAGTAAACAACAAAGATTTAGGTTTCTTATCAGAATTTGCAACACATTTGTAAATAAAATAAATGAACTGGCAGCACAAATAGAGACAAATAGTTTTGATTTAATCACAATTACAGAGATTGTAATCTCTGGTTAGAATGTGACCAAGGCCAGAGATAAATATTCCAAATTACACAATATTTTGAACAGACAGAATTGTAAAAACGTAGAGCGGATAGAGAAGGATTGACCCTGATTGTATGGAATGCCAAAAGGGGACACATTTAAGACACATAAGTGTGTTTTACCCTCTCGGTTTCCTATCCCAAAACTAACTGTAGGCTAGCATAGTCCAAGAATAGCTATATTGGCATTGTAAGTTTGAGAAGGCTGGGAAATTTCAACAAGTAACTCAGCACCTGACCCCCCAAAGTTTGTCTACCATGGACAAGGCACAAGCCAGGAGTGGCATGGAATACTCCCCGCTTGCCTGGACATGTGCAGCTCCAACAACATTGCAGAAGCTAGACACCATCCAGGACAAAGCAGCCCACTTGATTGGTCCCACATCCACAAGCATCTACTCCCTCCACCATCAGCACTCGGTAGCAGCAATGTGTGCTGTCCATAAGATGCACTGGAATCACTCACTAAGTCTCTTTTGATGGCAACTTGTGAACCGCTAACCTCCACCACCTGGAAGAAAATGGCAGCAGATGCATGAGGATACTGGCATCTACAAGTTCCCCTCCAAGCTGCACATCATCCAGTTTTGGAACTCTGTTGCGATTCATTCCCTGTCACTGGGTGTAAATCTTGTAGCTGTCAGCTATCAGGATTGTAGGTCTACCCACAGCTGGGGACTGGAGCGTTTCAGGAAGGCAGAGTCGAAGAGTGTGGTGCCGGAAAAGCACAGCCGATCAGGCAGCATCCGAGGAGCTGGAGAGTTGACGTTTCGAGCCTAAGCTCTTCATTAAGAATGAGCTTACCACCAGTTGGGATGCGAGTGTCCCCACTAAGAACACGAATGGGTGAAACAAATAGCATAGGATGGGCATGCCACAGTCATTGCCGTTCGGTGGGAGGTGGAAATTGAAGTTATAAAGTTCAGGTTGGAACAGGTACTTTGACAAAGGAGTCTGAAATCTCTTTCTTCTGCTTTACTGAAAGCAATGCTCATGATAATGGACTCCTGAACTACAAAGTGCTCTTTTTCCTGGTCCTCCTTGTGGTCACCTGGATGTTCCCTAAACTGACACTGAAATGGAGTTTCAAAGCCATTGAGTTCTTCTGCCCAGAGCTGAGAAGGACATTACAGGGCTGTTGACTTGCGCTTTGACATTCAGTCAGCAGAAAAAAGCAATTATTAGGAGATGGAACTGAGGCCGTTTGAATCCAGAATTATTCCTGTCAAGATTAGCAGAAAGGTCAGACTTCCCCCTCCACCCTTGAGAATGAGCAGTAAGCCTTGCTTCCCCAGTCTGGTATTTCTGAAATTGTAGAGAAAAGCTGGGGAACAGACCTTCCTCAAGACTGGCAGAATGCCAGTGCCTTCATTGGGCTGACGAGGCCTTCGTTTTCCAGTGCTTGTGATTAGATGGGAAGTGGGGGGCTCTCTGTGAGACAATTGCCTGCACTCCTGCAGCTAAAGCCAGCTGCCTTATCCCTTCGGCACAATCCCAGAGCTATGGGAATAACATGCACTAATGTCAATATTAGGAGCTGGCTCATGAACAGAGGTCTCCTGGCACCTGACCTAAATAAACAGCAGCATAAAAGCAGCGTAAATTGCCTTAATTAAGAGTTTTAAATCTTGTCTTCAACTTCAGGTGTGGCATTTGTGACAACGCCAATCCAGATACCCGTCAGTAAAAACCCACAGCAGTTTCGTGGCAGTGCCCCTCCTCCCACCCACCCTGTCAATTTCATTTCTTTCTTCATTTATTTTCTTCGAGCCCCACCTTCTCCCTCTGTGTCCACTGCAGCTGGCTCCTCCTTTCACCTCAGGCTTTCCATACCACTTTCAGCTCACACTACATTGTTACAGTGGATATATAGTAGTGGAACTGGTTAGCAGTGAGAGTCCACTCTTTGAGATTAAATTTTGCGTAAGGAAACCATCTGGTCAGATCAGACCACACTTAGCTCATCTGTGCAAAGCTAGGAACAGCAGGAGGCCATTCACGCTCTTGAGTCTGTTCTGCTGTTCAGTCAGAGCATGGCCGACCTGTGTGCTGCTCCCATCTGCCTTAACTCCAGAAATATTTATCAGAGAATTGCACACGGAAGCCATTTAGCCTGTTGTGCCTGCACCAGCTAGTATCAATCTCCTGCTTTTTGCCCATACCCTAGGGCAGGAGGTTTTTTTTAATCCAAATAATAATCCAGTGTCCTCTTAAATACCTCCTTCCAGCTTTAGTTCACACAAATCTCACTCAGATAATTCATCTCAGAGTCTCAGCAATAGATGAGTGGAGACCGAGGCAGTAGGAGGCAGTCTTAGTAACAGAGTGACTATTTAGTCAAAAACTTTTCTCAGTGTCGAATACAACAGCAAGATAGGGGAACAATTTTGTTCGCGCTCAAACAGTCAAACAGCTTGTGTCAGTGGCTGGGAAGCAACGTTTGTGTTTGTGGGCGCTGAATGAAGAGTAACTGTGCGCGAGGTGTAAAGGAGAAGTGATATTGGGTGGGTTTTAAGTGGTAAATAATTTTGAGAGGCGTGTAAGTGAAGAGTAAAATCAAATGGGGTGTAAAATCAATATTCTACCCAAAGGACTTTCCAATCTGATATCAGCCCATCGGATCCAAATCTAAAATGTTTTTTATTGCTAACTGGTGAAACAAGTAAAGGCCGAGTGCTGGCAAATGGGATGAGGTTAATTTCGGATATCTGGTCAGTATGGACGAGTTGGACCGAAGGCTCTGTTTCTGTACTGCGCAACTCTATGACTCTAAGTGAAATAATTGATTGAATGAGTTCCTTGTCATGTTTTATGTCAAAGAGTTCTACATTTCTGCTACCTTTTGTGCACAGAAATATTTTGGAATGTCACTTGTGGGTGACCTGGCTCTGCTTTTCAGGTTTGATCTGCTTCTCCTGGATGCCCTTCCAACAGTAAAAGGATTCAAAAATAACCTGAGCCAAACCATAAAAACCTCCATCAAATCTACCCATTTGGCTTCTCCATTCCAGGGACTGCAGGCTGAGTTTCAATAATCTCTTGGGACTAAAGAGCTAATTTGTGGTTCTTAGGCAGCACCTGACTAAAGAAGATTTAATCCCTTTGACTGAGCAAGGTCAAGTAATGGGCACTGGAATCAGCATAGCAGGGACTCTGGGATTCTCATGATCACACAATTGTTATAATATTTGAGGAGGCCTGTGGGTTGATCATACCGTCTCTCACTCTTTCTCTCTCTCTGTACCTTTCTCTCCCCCAATTAGTAATGTGCCTAGTGTCATTCCACACTCCCAGCCTTCTCCCTTTAACTTCTGTATATTTTTCCTCTTTCGTTAACAATCTAATTCAGTTTGTAACTCCTCGATAGCTTTATCAGATTCCTGAGCATTGCGTGCCATGTCTCAGTGTAGAAGCATTCTTCTTGGCTTCTTTTGCCAATTATCACAAACGTGTGCCCTCTCATCCTTGATCCTTTTCCCATTTCCCTTATCCATTCTGCAACCCATAATAGTGCATTAAATATCAGCAATCAAAGGGAGAGCATGTTGGGTTAAATGGTTAAGTTTAATGGAATATTGGACTGGGTATAAAATGGGTTGCTGATTCACTGTTGTCCTCAGGATGATGATCAACCTTGTTGTATATGTGTGACATCACCAGGGAGTTATACACTCCCTGTTCACAATCTGTCTGAGCCAGAACTTTACAATGTCACAAGAGAGAGGAGTGCTGTAGGAAGACTCCAATCCTAGATCAAGACAATAATAAAGAGTCAATGGAAAGTGGTCAGCCAGTGTTCAACTAGGGACCATGGAACAATTCAGGAAAATTAAAGTTGGCGCAGACTTGATGGGCCGAAAGGCCTTACTCCTTGCTGAAAACCTCTGACTCTGTGACTCCATGTGCCTACAAATTCAGGAAATCTGCTCATCGTCATGCCCCTTGGGAACTTCTGATTCTGTAGTTAACATTTCTGATTTCCTCTTTGATCCTGGTTCAATCCTGAACAGGACTGCAGACCTGTTCTAGCTGCAGCTGAAATATGTTACTAATTCCTTAGGAAGTGGTCAAATTGGGCCAATTTGGACTAATGTAGAAAAGATGTGAATTTGGGCTCAGGATCAAATTTGCTGCATCTACTTTCCTGAGGCTTGCATGAATAGAAAAGGTCCCGTCAGTTTTGACGTGATAATGAGCTCCTTCTCCCTATCCTGGGAACTTTCCTCTTCTTAGAAGTAAAAGCAAGTGGTGGAATGGTTCCTTTGATCATTTTAGTTGGCTGCAGTACAGTCTCACTGCCTTCTTTTTTACCTAAAACTGTCAAGGAAGGAATTTCAAGCCCATAATGGTTACATATAGTGTGTGGTCTGTTAACATTTGAGAAATGGGACAATGAGTGTGGGTAGGGAATCCCTTGGTGGTTATTTACCTGATCAATAATGTACAACCTCAGAGCCTATGGGATTTTGATCAGTCTCAATTACTGTCTGGAAGACGTAAATTGTTATATCTACCGCAGACAAAAGACTTCCTGCTTTCTTGCATATAAAATCCTTTTTTTGATTTGTTTTTTGTAAGCAACGGTGATGTTAACGTGTGCTGGGTTATTCCCCCATTCCCTTGAGATAGAGGCTCAGCCATGACCATATGAAGGATATTATTAAGCTGGAGAGGGTTCAGAAGAGATTTACCAGGATGTTACTGGTAATGGAAGGTTTGAGATTTAAGGGGAGACTGGTTAGGCTGGGACTTTTCTCATCAGCGCGTAGGAAGTTGAAGGCTGACCCTACAGAGGTTTATAAGATCATGAGGGGTGTAGATACAATGAATGGCAGGTATCTTCTCCCAAGGGTGGGGGATTTCTTGACTTAAAAAAGACATATGGGGCAAATCTTTTACACAGAGAATGGTTTGTGTGTGGAATGAACTTCCTGAGAAAGTGCTAGGTGCGGGTACAGTTACAACATTTAAAAGACATTTTGATAAGCATGTGAATAAGAAGTGTTTGGAGGATATGGACCAAGTGAGGCAGCTGGCACTAGTTTAGTTTGGGATTATGGTCAGTATGGACTGGCTGGACCAAAGGGTTAGTTTCCACGCTGTGTGACTCTATGATTCTATGTTGAATGGTAGAACAGGCTCTTGGGGACAAATGGCCTATTTCTGCATCTAGTTTCTTTGTTTCCCCGTACCCTTCCTAGATGATGGATTAGCAATTTGCAAAACTGCCTCTTTAACACCAATGGCAAATTATTTACTTAGTGTCTTTAATCACAGCGACATTGTAAAACAAAATAAGACTTCAACCCACATGGGATATCGAGGCAGTTGGTCAAAGAGGTGGGTTTTAAGGGCTGTTTTAAAGAAGGAAGGTGAGGTGGAGGAGTTAAGGGAATAAATACCATCGCTCAGAGCCCTGGTAACTGAAAGCACAGTCACCATGTTGAGTCTGGGAAGCAAAACAGCCAGAATTAGAGAGTGTAGATATTTGGGAGGATTGTGGAAATTATGAAGGTGGGGTGGGATGAGGCTGTGGGAGATTCAGACAAATGGATGACATTTTTAAAATCATAATGTTGCTTGACTAGGAACCAGTGTAGGTTAGTGAGCACGGTATTTGGGGGTGTTGACACAGGACTGGCTGTGATGTTAAGAAACAGGTAGCAGAATTTGAGATGACCACAAGTTTACAATGAGGGGAATGTGGGAGCTCAGCTAGGTGTGCATGGAATGGATAAATCTGAGGTAATGAAGGTCTGGGTGAGGTCCTCAGCAGCACATGAGCTGAGATAGGACTCAGTTGGGTGATGTTATGAGGTGAACAATAGTGGCCTCAGAGAATATGAGATAAGAAGCTGTTCTTGGGACCAAATGAAACACCCACCGCACAGTACTGTTCTGTTCTCTGAACTCAGTGGAGGATTTGGAAGGTTATCCCTCCTGAGTCTAGTTTGGAGACACAATGAAAGAGGGGAATTATTCAATTGGAACGAGTGGAGGGCACCGCTACCTTACCACCAAGGCCAGTGGATCATTTCCCACTGCGCCATCAATTGTGGTCCTCATGGACAATGTTAGTGGGCTCTTCAGGGTCTCATAGCCTCACTACTGGAGTCCCACACTGCACCTTCAATGCTTAACCCCACACAACACAGTGGAGTGCATTATCTGAAATCCCTCTCTTGTTGGCTCCTGAAATAGACCGTGTCGTGAAGGAAACCCCACCCCACCCCCCCCACCCCCCCCCCCCCCACCCCACCCCCAAAGCCATTCCAGCGTGGTTCACAGTTGAGAGTGTGGTGCTGGAAAAGCACAGCCGGTCAGGCAGTATCCGAGGAGCAGGAGAGTCGATGTTTTGAGCATCTTCCTGATGAAGAGCTCATGCTGTGAACGTCGATTCTCTTGCTTCTCAGATGCTGCCTGACCTGCTGTGCTTTTCCAGTGCCACACTTTTTAACTCTGATCTCCAGCATCTGCGGTCCTCACTTTCTCCCAGTGTGGTTCACAGCCAGTTAAGACCCTTGGGAGTAGAATCACTGTTGGAACGTGGAGTCAGTTACACGCACGTAAAGCTCAACCAGATACTTCTGTTTGAGGGGCTAATTGATGAATAAATGTTTACACAGCTACAATCGAGAACTCCCCTCCTCTTGTCTGCACAGAAGCAGCAGCCTAGACTTTGTGCTTCAGGCCAGGGGTGTCCTGGCTAATACATGCCCCTCAGCTGACACCTAAAGATCATTCATCTGTTTTACTATTCCCTCACCCCAATCACAATCCTTGTTCTTGTTCAGCCATGTGCTGTGGGATAGTGATGTTTATGCTGCCAGGCTCACTCTGCCCCCCGGGCTCCCTCTTGCTGTCCCATTTTGGTTCACTCTTGTGAATTCCCACATCGTGCCCCTTCCCCCCGAGCAGACTCTGCTGTCTCGCAACCTGCAGGTCAGGGGTCAGGGGCCAGCAGATGCGTTCGGGCTGCATCTGGAGATCAATTTGATCCCCCTCGACCCTGTTTACGTCTCCACTTTTAGTCTCACTGAGATGCTGGAGCCACTTCACAGCAAAGAAGAAAGATGATGTGTGAACGCCTCACTGAGAGTTATAATTCATGTCAGTGAAAGTGCCATTGCAACGTGACACCGTTTCACTGCTGAAATGAGCCAGATCCCCTCGTGCGTTTTATATTTAAGATTGCACAATCTCCCATCTTTATATTTTCCAGACAATCCTCTTTGTCAGCCACTTTGATGCTTTCCCTCCCCCCCACTCTTTGTCCTGCTCAGGCACACAACTGCCCTGTGGCTAAAGGTAACCCCTTGCACTGAAAGGACTCGGACTTCTCCCAGCCGGCCTTCTTTCGTCAAGATGCTTAGCTTCACCTTTGCGCCTGCTTATGGTTACACAGCTGACTGTAGGGCAATCATAAATGTGGAGTAGTACAGTCAAACTCCAACATATTGTACAACCTCGCCGTTCTCCAATAAGCCTTTTCGGCAGAATTATTCATGAAAAATTTTAACTCCAGCTTGCATTGCATTGAGTATCTTAGGACAGAAAATGTCCTGAAGTACAACACTGTCTGAAACAGAGCAATAGTCGAAAACTGGAACAAGTGTGCAGGCCAGAACAAGCTTGAATAGGAGCTTTGTTGAGTTTGATTTAGCTAACAAATGGTGGTCATCCATAGCCAATGGCAGACTCTGTTGACAAGAACATGTTTGCTTTTTAAGAGCAAGCACAGTTTCTGGGTTACTGTGAATGGAGCTCTCATTTGGGACATTCATGTTAAATTTTCCGCATTCCTTTCTTTGATTATTAACCAGCGGTGCAGTAAAGAAGTGCCCCCCCCCCCCCTTTGGTGAGAGCAACCCCTGCAGCAGGAAGGATAGACAATGGGCTGCTCTTCTAGTGGATGTTTCGGGATATTATCGAATGGCGTGGAGTGGTAGAGAGCAGTCTGACTGTGGAACACTCGGGTACACTTTACTTGACCTCATTCCTCATTGCCATGTGGCACCTCAGAAAGAGAAAGTCTCAGGTTTACTAAAAAAGGGGCTTACTTATACCTCCTAACCACTTGACAAAACATTTCTGCCATGCCCCTGAGCGATTTCTCAACATTTTATATTGATGGAGCTTTATTAGTTATTCGTTTTATAAACCCTAATCCTTCCCGCAGGCACTTTTGAAATAAAAGGGAATAGATAAAATTACATTTTCAAATGCGCTGAATTATTCATTAAATATCAATCAGGTTCTCCCTGAGCCAACTCATTTTCCTTTGTGGCCCCATAGCTCCCATTGTCTTCTCCATTCAAACAGAACAGGTTGGATAGATTAGATTACTTACAGTGTGGAAACAGGCCCTTCGGCCCAACAAGTCCACACCGACCCGCCGAAGCGTAACCCACCCATTCCACTACATTTACCCCTTTTCCTAACACTACGGGCAATTTAGCATGGCCAATTCACCTGACGTGCACATCTTTGGACTGTGGGAGGAAACCGGAGCACCCGGAGGAAACCCACACAGACATGGGGAGAATGTGCAAACTCCACACAGTCAGTCGCCTGAGTCGGGAATTGAACCCGGGTCTCTGGCGCTGTGAGGCAGTAGTGCTAACCACTGTGCCACCGTGCCGCCCACGGATAGTTGATCAGGTACACTATTACTATGTAATAATACTTGCAGAAACCAGAGTCCATCACATTCAGTGTTAGTTTGAAATACCTGGAGTTATGTTAACATTATGAGTTTAATTTCAGGTCTGACTTTTGCTCTGAGGCCTTCACATGACAATCACTTCGACCAGCTGATTGTGAAATCTGCCTCCCTCCCGAGCAGTTTACTCTGAGTAGATCCTGTCCTTCACAGTAAGGTTTATTAATTTTTTTATATGTTTCCTGGAGTCAGGCTGATCGTTGTAACATCTTATTTGCAGATGTCGATGAATGTGCAAACAGCACGGTGTGCGGCACTCATGGATTCTGTGAAAACACAGCTGGGTCCTTCCGCTGTCTCTGTGACCAGGGCTTCCAGGATCTACTGGAGGGGCAAGGCTGTGTGGGTGAGTTCCTGTTCTTTGCCAAGTAATGCTTCAAAGGCTGAACCACGGACTCTGTTCAGACAACCTGCAGCAGGATCGGAGCACATTCCAGGGATAACAGTGAAGCCCAATAGCTAAAGAATGGATGGATAGTGTGTGGTTATGTGTGATCACAAGACTGGAGCACAGAGAACAGCAGCATCAAAGTCTGAGAGAAGGTACTAGGCTTGCACTTTTCTCAGTCATTTTAATCCGTAGTGCTTCCTTGAGATGGTAGAGAGCATGTCCACATAATACACTACAGCTTTCATACTGCAAATCACAAAGACTGAAATTAACTTTCACCAATGTAAATACTAAATACCTTGAAATATTAAGGGAAATAAAGCACTCTGTGCATTCTGTACAAATCACAGATAGCTGCAAACAGGGTCTATCAGTTTGTACTGAAAACACTGAATCCATTCTTATGAGTTTAATACTAAGCTGCAACTAGCAAATAATTCCACTAATAATCTGCGGTATTCCGCTTTCACCTTCAATTTACAGTAAACAGTCCATGAGGTCCTACCAGAAATTATATTACACACAAATCTCCTCTCAACTTATTTCACACAAGAACCCATTCATTTATCCTTCTATTCCCAATCATGTGTTCATCTAGCTTCTCCCCCTTATCTGTTTGCTCTATGTCCGTGGGGTGTCATACACTTGGGTGGAATCCAGCTGCAGTTTTCCTAAATGGGACTTCAGTTAACTGTGACCCACTTCACTGGGGTCTTCCTTTATTTTGGAAGCCATTTCCAGGGAGGCCAAAGAGCCAGATGCATGTATTTTGTTCACGGCCTGTGGGTGTCGCTGACTGGGCCAACACTTATTGATGGAAATGTGTTGCTGGAAAAGCGCAGCAGGTCAGGCAGCATCTAGGGAACAGGAGAATCGACGTTTCGGGCATTAGCCCGCTAATGCCTGAAACGTCGATTCTCCTGTTCCCTAGATGCTGCCTGACCTGCTGCGCTTTTCCAGCAACACATTTCCATCTCTGATCTCCAGCATCTGCAGACCTCACTTTCTCCCCAACACTTATTGCTCATGTCGGTGGTTCTGGAGTCGTATGGAAGCCAGACCAGTTAGATTTCCTTTTCTAAAGGACACTAGTGAACCAGAAGGGTTTTTTTTTTATCAATGGTTATCACTAAAACAGCATTTTTAAAAAAAAAAGTGGAATCTGATTTTCTTGCACGCTTTTGACCCTGCTATTTACTCTTTGTGCCTGAGTTTTTAAAATTATTCATGAGATGTGGTTGTCTCTGGGTGGGCCCATCCCTAATTGCCGAGAGGGTAGATAAGAGTCAACCACATTACTATGGGTCTCGAGTCACATGTGGGCCAGACCGGGTAAGGACGACAGTTTTCTTTCCTCAGGGACCAGATGGGATTTTCCGCCAACAGAGTCATAGTCCATAATTCCAGATTTTTATTGAATTAATCTTCCATCATCTGTTATGGCGAGTTTCAAACCCTGATCTCTGGATTAACAGTCCAGTCATAATACCACTAGCCTCCTCTCAGTTGTCCCAGTGATTAGGCATTATCTGATTGTGAAAGGTGTCACTACCGAGACTGATCCCATCCTCATCCAAAACCCACAAGCCCAATGGGGAGCATTGGATAAGCATTATTATGACAGATTGCCCTGTCTGATAGAGAGCCCTTTGTAGCTCCCTCTTCCAAGCAGCCTGCCTCCCGCCATCCAGGTTTGAGATCCAATCCTTGGTTTCCAGGAGACTTGAAGCTGAAAAAAATGCGAAAAGGAGAAGGTTTTGAAGAGAGATATTGGACTTGGCGAGGGAGATTGGAAACACTTGTTGGAAGTGCTGCAATCTAATAAGCCATCTTAAAACCACAGTAATTGAATACTTAAGGAGAAAATGAACCTGCTTATTAAACCTAAAGTCGGCAATAATTTGTATTTTGCTGCAGCTGCAGCCATAGCTCGTCAAATGGAATTTATTTCCTGACATTTATGAAGCAGAATTAATCAAACGTGAAAGCAGAGTTTATTTGTTAAAAAAACAAAAGAAGTGAAAGCGTAAACCTATAAGGATAAAATTCCGAATCTGGAATGGGGAACTGGTTGACTAGAGTATCTGCTGCCGGAAATACTGTCTGGTGCTGGATACGCACACTCTCTGCTTGGAGTTTGATAAAATACCTCCTTAAGCAAAAAAGCTCTGTAGACATTTGGCCTGTTTTGCAGACTAGTTTTTTTTTTTGAAAAATTGCTTTCACTGGCCAGTGTTCTTCGTTCTGTCAGGCTGTGTATATCTCAAGTGAGAAATCCCAGTGCTCCAATTTCATTCTGAAACATAGTCTAACAGGCTGTCCATCACTCCCCAGTCTGTGTGTCAGTGCACAAACCACAACACCTCGTTCCTTTAGTCAGTATGATGGATTGGCACACACGTCATCAATCACATTTACAGCATGGAGGTTCCACCGTAGAAACTTGTACTTTACGCCCAGCCTGGCACAGCAGACACTGAGAGTGGAACTCATGATCTGTGAATAGGCTGATCTGAGGCGAGGGATGTGGCTTGATAGGACAAACAGAAAAGACAAAGTCACCTGCTGGACGTCTGCAAACCAACTGAAGACGCTCACAGAGAGGAGAGGCGTTTTACACAGCTGCTCTACTTGTTGTAAATCTCTGCATTAAACATCACCATTTCTGAGTGGAGAAAAGCATTTATTTAGGGAAATGAGAGCAACGTAGAAATGTTTGTCATAATTTGAAAGATGGAGCTGCGTGCAGCAAAGATTTATGTCAGGTGCCATAATGAGTTGTAATTATTTTATTGCTTTAAATTAAAGTTATTAGCATTAATGTATCATTAGGTGCAAGCTTAATATTAGTATCATAGTAGCTGCTGCTTCCATCCTTTAAGTTGTGAATCTTTGCTCCTTTATTGATAGCATTGAAACAAATTAAACTTATTGAAACCTATTAAAACATATATCATTCTTAAAGAGCTTGACCTTGAAGGTAGGTTATCCCCCTTGTGGGAGAGTCTCAGACCAGAAGGAATACTCTCAGAATAAGGAGTTGTCCATTTATGACAGGGATGAAGAGGAATCTCTTCTCTCAGAGCGTAGTGAATCTGTGGAATTCTTGACCACGGAGGGCTGTACAGGCTGACTCATTAAATATCTTTAAGACTTGAGGGAGACAGAGTTTTAATCAGTAAGAGAATTGAGGGTTATGGGGGGAAATGCAGATTAGCCATGATGTCATTGAATGGTAGAGCAGATTTGATGGGCTCAATGGCTCACTCCAGCTCTGACACCTTAGTTCGTTGGGGTACTTGTATTTTAATTTTCCTCTGTACATCTTCTGAGCTAAATTCTACCACCCAGCCCCAACTTTAGATAGGTTGTCTACCTAAAATGAAACCAAACTCTATTGCTCTCTTTGTGGCATATAACATGCACATTTCAGAAGCGAAGTTAAAAATCACACAACACCAGGTTATAGTCCAACAGGTTTAATTGAAAGCACACTAGCTTTCGGAGCGACGCTCCTTCACCAGGTGATAGTGGAGGGCTCAATCCTAACACAGAATTTATAGCATGGTGTTGTGTGATTTTTAACTTTGTACACCTCAGTTCAACACCGGCATCTCCAAATCATTTCAGAAGTGATGTAAGATAAACTGCTAAGGATTTCTCACCCATCAACTAAGTGCTCAGAATAGCTTATTTATTGCTCAGTTGGTAAACTCAGAATAGTGGGACTTAAAGCTATAATTCTCAATCCTTGCAATCTCCTGCTGAATGTTGCTGGTTTTACAAATATACGGTCTCCTGAGCGGTATTAATCTTTAAAGAAAATAAACACTGGAGTGGATTTCAATGGAATAAGCAGCAGTGTGACCTTTTGGGCTCAGTAGTTTCTAGCAGTAGTATCTTCATTCCCATTTATATGATAAACTTCCTCACATTTTCCCACCCATTGCACGGTGTTACAGAACCTGAGTGAGGGGACAGGGAGACAGCCACTTCCTGAGCATTGGCATACACTGCCAGGAAGTGTGCAACAACAGCGAGGGGTTACGTTTCCTCTCTTCCCTTCCCTCTCATGATGTTTCCACCTCTGCCAGCCTGGTGGACTCCCTCACATGGTCTGACTAAGTTTATGCTCAACGCATGGGAAACTGTAGGTGTGTGAAATTTTTAAAAAAATCAATATCCCACATGAGTGTACAAAGACAGCAATGCTTTGTAGTTTGATCATGTTGTTCAAGGTGGACAGATTGTTGTATCTGTGAGCTGGACTAACACACAGCCTCTTAAGAACCCAGTGGACCTCCCATTGTCATACGCCGGTCCTATTTAGCATCCACATCATCCTCAGGTGGGAATATGGTGTGCCATTCAACCCATCTAGTGTGTCCTGTCCCTCTATTAGATCATTACAGAGAAAGACCCGAATTCATTGCATCATCCCATATTTCTTATCTTTCAAAGCCCTCCCTTTACAAAATTCTCTCAACTTCAGTTTTGAAAATTGTCATTGGCCCAGCAAACTTCTAAATTTGATGTGACCTTTTCTCATCATCTAACTCTTACAGCTGGTGAATCCTTGCTGCCTCTTCCAAGATCAATATACCCTTCCCGAGCTGCAGTACGCAAAATTTGAACAAAGGTCGCTAGAACAAGGGCTTCTTTCCACAGATGCTGCCAGACCGGCTGAATTTCTCCAGCTATCTGTGTGTTTTGTTTTAGATTTCCAGCGTTGGCAGCTTTTTATGCGTATTTTTTCTCTCCAGTTCGGGCCTGACTAAGAATTTGGTCAGCAGAAGTAAGACTTCCTCACTTTGGCATTGCAAACCCATTGGGATAAACTGCAACACGACCACCATTTTGCTTTTTGTTCACCTATGCACCAAGATATATAAAGCTTAGAAACAGGAATAGGCCATTTGGCCTTTCAAGCCAGCTGTGCCATTCAGTAAGATCATGGCTGTTCTCACTACAGTCTCAATCCCACTTCCCTCTCTGTTCCCCATAATCCCCCATCACAACTCTCTCAACAATGGGACACGGACAAACAAATCCCTGGAGATATTCAGGCTTGGCACTTTCAAATCCAAAGTGGATGAACCCACACACCTCCACATGGAACTCGTTTCTTGCACAGTTTTAAATCAATCCTTGAATTGGCTCTGAAAAAAATGGAACAATAATGATTGGGTTTAATTCTTTTGTGTCAGGATTGACTTTTGCTTGGCACCACCAGTGACTTTAAATTTTTGTATTCTTCTCTGTGGAAAGTTCTGCTCAATAAACAATGTGTAAAGTATCAAATTAGTCTTACGGGGAATCAAGTTAGTTTGATGATTGTAATACTGGACCTGAAAACAGAGCTAAGAACCTTTCTCAGTGTGCTGTGAAGATGGTTGAGGATGAGGTTTGGAATGCAAGTCCGTAAGAATGCAATTGAAGTGAGATTCACTTGGAATTCCGTCAGCTGTTTGCTTCTATAGGGGGCACTAGGTGCTGACAGGGTCACAACATGCTCCATTGCTCCATTGCCCCAGGTTCATTGTGACAAGCCCTTGAGCAGAATTTAATGTACCTGTGATGATTGAACCTTAACGCTCACCTCCCCACCCAGTTATGACCGTGAGCTCAGGAATGGATGGGAAGGTTTCGAGCTGGCATCTGCATGATTTTAGGTGTCTCTCCCCCCAATCCCTGTTGAAAGCACACCTGTAAGAGCATGTAAACTCCACCAGTGCATTTTGAGCTCAGTCCAGGTTGTGGAGATTAGATTGAGGTTCATATTTCCTGCAGAGCATTCCAATGACATGCAGTTTGTGGAGGTGTGACCTTGATGCAGATGATATTATTTGTTTAATCTTGATTAGAGTATATTAGGACCAAATCTTGGTGCTATGAGGGTGCTGGTATATGTTTAACCCAAAGAGACACGTGCTGGATCTGTATTTTATTCATTCGTAGAATTGCGACAGTGTGGAAGCAGGCCATTCGGCCCACTGACCCTCCGAGGAGCAGCCCACCTAGACCCAACCTCCCTCCCCCATAATCCTCACAGCTAATCCACCTAGAATGCACATCCCAGGAGACTATGGCCAATTTAGCATGACCAATCCACCTGACCTGCACTGGGAAGAAACGGGAGCACCCGAAGGAGACCCACGCAGACACGGGGAGAATATGCAAACTCCACACAGTTGCCCGAGGGTGGAATCGAACCTGGGTCCCTGGCGCTGTGAGGCAGCAATGCTAACCACTGAGCCACCACCATAATTTTGTTGTTTGGAAAGACTTGTCCATCCAAGGTCTCTGATGATCGTCCAGTGGAGTTTGCACCTACTCAGGAATTAATCTTTGCAATTTTAACTTTGAATCCAAAAGCTCAACCCATCCCGGGAATGTTTCCCTTACGGAAAGAATTAGGAATTGTTTTGAACAGGTTAGTTTGCAAACTTCCTCCCTACTCCTTTATTTTGAGCTGGAACTGGAGTGTAAGTTGTGAGGTTCTCAAAATGGCCCAATTCCGAAGCCAAAATTTCCCCTCAAAATTATAGAAACCTGATCGTCTCGGCCATGTGTGAATGTGAGTGGAAGTACAGATGATCGCGGAAACATCAGTTATAGAAGTATTGAGAGGGCACTGCGTGTGGGCTGTTCCTTTTTCTCATTTAATGCTGCCCCCTTTCTCACCTCCAGATATAAACGAGTGTGAAATGATCAGCGGAGTTTGTGGTGAAGCTCTCTGTGAGAATGTGGATGGCACATTCCTTTGCATCTGTCCGGATGATGTCCAGGAATTTGACCCAATGACCGGGGAGTGCCGCTCCCCTGAGCCTCCAGGTATGGCAAGAAAAATCCCTGAGGTCCATTCAAACAGTGTAACCTTATCTTCTTTGTGCTATAATCCTTGGGATATGGAACGGGCAAATGCACGAAAGAACATTTGGAAGGGATTTCTTTCTTGGACCTGGGTTCCACATGTTAACACCTAGCTCAGATTCTAATATATAGTTTCACAGCACTTAATAATATCTGAAATATTGTTATGGATAGATACCTCGGGGTTGGTTTGAAAGTCTAGCGGACGGAATTTAGTTCTGTTGTTGTTGGCGCTGAACCATCTTTTGCAGTAACAGCAAGCTATTCTAGAATATACACATTTCTGAAGTATGCCTTTGAGAGTGACAACAGTATCACTTTGCATTAATTTGAAGGGTATTGCTAACCTTTCTCACACAGAAAAGCTCTTGTTTCACTGCAGCAGTGGAAAAGCTTCAGATTCTGCTCCCTTTCCAACCCAGATGACATTCTGAAATGAATAGTCCATTCTTGCAAATTTAATCTCTGTCGGCTGATAAGGATTTGGCATTCTTTAAGGATTTCAAATGATACGTCAGAGCTTCCACCTTCCTGTCCCTCTCCCCCAACTGTGAATGGCACATGACATTCTCTGTAAACTTACTGCCTGTCAAAATCCCCTTTTGCGTCATTTCAAGTAAATTAGGAGCAGGTACAAAGTTAAAAATCACACAACACCAGGTTATAGTCCAACAGGTTTAATTGGAAGCACACTAGCTTTCGGAGCGACGCTCCTTCATCAGGTGATCACTCTGTATTGCAAATCAACCATCCAGTCAACTGAGCTAACTGACCCCTGAGGAGCAAATGGAGGCTGGGCATTTGGGAGGTCTGGGCTATCAATGGGACCTGGTTGGCAGAGCCCAGTAGGGAGGCTGGTTTTGAGAGGTACAGGGGACGGATGGGCTAACGGATGCATCACTATGTGGTTTAGGTGGGTGGTGGGTGTTGCCTCTGCTGAACAAAGGAGACCTCTGAAGGGTGTACTTGGGATTTCTGCCCTCTTGCCCGACACACTGTCCTCGCAGCTAAAGCTGGTAGGCTATCCCCCTTGCTGTGGGTAAAACAGCAGTCAGAATAAAGAGGTACTCGAGTTCACTGGCCCCTTAAAGGCCTGAAGGAGCGCATAAAGCCTCCATCTCCCCCTTCAGAGAATGGGAGACATGTGGGAGGAAGCTGGAAGGACACAAACTCCATTTCACAAACCCACCTCACCTTCAGATCCACTGGTGGGACCGGGTAAAATTACACTCGTGGCTTTGTCAAATCAATCCTGCTGAAACCTCTGGTTAAATTAAAGTGACATATCGAAGAGCGATTACTCATTTAAAGCTCATATAGTAATGGAGAAAGATTGAGTGGTTCAGATTCCAGTCCTTCCTTGAGTAAACCTAGCCTGGATTGAGTTTCACTCAGTTAGATTCCACCACAGTGATTGAATCTACATGGTACAGGTGCTCCAACTAATACCCCTAAATAAGTCGAGAATCAAAGGCAGTATTAGGGGCAGGGCTGCGGATTTAAATTTCAGCCCCCGATAATTTGTGCGATGTCTGCTATGAATACTCGGATATTGTGTTACATGAGTTGCACATTTCACTGAAGAAATCGAGACATTCTCTGTGCCGAGTATTCCAAACACATTCCAGTGTTTGACATCTGAG
The DNA here is from genome assembly GCF_037043375.1 of Chiloscyllium plagiosum. Classification (NCBI taxonomy): domain Eukaryota; kingdom Metazoa; phylum Chordata; class Chondrichthyes; order Orectolobiformes; family Hemiscylliidae; genus Chiloscyllium; species Chiloscyllium plagiosum. The sequence goes on along the minus strand of NW_028270148.1, from coordinate 23,713,370 downwards.
TGCAGCTCCTGCATGTGCTGTAATTGTTTGGTGGAAAGCCGCGACTGTGTCTTTTTCAAAGCACCTGTGGCTATGATGGAAGTTTGCCCAGTCAGAACAGACCCAGATATTGCAAAAAAAAACACCAGCATTATCCATAGACGGAGAATGTTATTATGATCCTAGCTGATGTAAATACCGGACAAGTCCGATCCCAGACAGGAACCTGGCTTGATAGATCAATTTTTAATTTGTCGCTAAGATTTAAGCACACGATGCTGCAGATAACAAAAAAGAATCAGAAGCTTATTATTAACAAAAGGAATGAAGGTAAAATAGGATAAACCCAAGCCATCTACTTATAATACAGGTGCGAAGGTTTTTAAACAGACTGTAAAAGTATAATACCAACATTTCCCAAAATGCTGCTTCATAAATTGAGAAGTAATAGAATGGCTTTTATATATTACTGAAAATCTATGCCTGGTACAGTGTCTGAAACATCACTCACTATATTACTCTTACCACAGTTCTGTACCTAACTCGACAATAGATTTAAGTCACTTGTGACTTCAACCTTTTGAATGGAACTACAAATATCTTCTTGGAGCTATAGTGTGCTTGAGCTTTACTGTACAAGTTAAAAATTACACAACACCAGGTTATAGTCCAACAGGTTTATTTGGAAGCGCTAGCTTTGGGAATGCTGCTCCTTCATCAGCTTTACTGTACTTTGCATTAAGTAACCCTCTTCAGAGTTTTATCCTAACACGTCTGGTATGGAACTAACATTAACTCTTCATTCTAAAGCCACTCCACTATAGATCCTTCCATCTCAGGAGCATGGTTTACACCGCCGTCCTGTTTCAATTACTTCACTGGTCTGACCCAAAACTCAAAGTTAAACTTTTAAAAAAACAACTTTTTTCTCTAAGTTATGGGTGTTTCCCTTAAGCTTAAAAAAACTCTGCCGATTTTCTAAACTCAAACTTGTTCAGGGGTAAAACCCCACTAACATACAAAAAAACCCCTTTATTCTAAAGCTAGCGCTCAAACGCTGTTTTAGAAGAAAATGCAATGTTTACGGAAATGTTTACGATATAATCATTGACTAGACACACAAAAAATCCAGTGGTTACCAATTCAAAGTCAGAATCCTAAACATACAATAAATAATACTGAAATGTATAAATCACACCGTTTACACCAATGTCACGAACTGCAGTGAGGTTTTAATTGTTGATGAGACAACCATTTACATGTACTCCGTCTAACTCAGGGTACTGTACTTGCAGTTTATAATTCAGGGCTTGATTTTCAGTCTGGAAACAAAAAGTACTGGAAATCACAATGGAGCAGGCAGCATCTGTGGAGACAGAGAGAAAGCTAATGTATCGAGTCGGGATGACTCTTCATCAGAGCTCTCTCTCCACAGATACTGTGATTTCCAGCGATGTGGTTTTCAGTACAGATCCCAGCACCTGCAGTGATTTGCTCCTCCATTGATGCTTAGAACCTTCCTAACAGCACGGTGGGTGTCAAAACACCCCAAGGACTGCAAATGTCTCACCACCACTTTCTCCAGGGCAATTGGGGAACGGTCAGTAAATGCTTCTGTGCCTACCATGCCCATATCCCATGAACAGGTTAAAGAAAAAGACGTCAGCATCATTGTAGTTTTATGCTCACCATTCACAAAGTGGGCTTTTCGGCTTTGCTACAGCTGTCTCTGAGGCATGTCACTTTCTCGCTGGAGTCCCATTGCAAGTATTTTCTTCCAGATGTCATACCTGAGATTACTGAGGCTAAGTTTTCATTAAAAAACAAACTGAATCGCCAAATGTCATCTCGAAGCATTAATAGCAGTCCAATGGAATGAGAAGGAATTTAACTCATTTGATGGCTTTAAGCAATGACTCCTCTTTATTTAGAGCTGTTTCTTTAATCTTACGTTGAATTTGAAAGATTCCTCTGAGTGAAGAAATTTCTCATCGTAATCCCAAATGGCTGACACCTTGAGGCAATTCTAGACTCTGTAGCTAAGGGCAATAATCGCATAGCGTTTATCTTACTTAGCACTGAAGAACTTCAAAAACTTCAATGGGATCACTTCATGTTTATCTCAACAGCAATAAATGTGGGCCCAATCCATTCACCCTTTCCTTGTGAGACACTCTGACGCTGACTTTTTCTTTGAACACAAGCTCTGATTAAGTCTTCCCTTTCGATCTTCATGATCTTAAACTGAGCAAATAAACTGGATGATGCTGTTTATCATCTTGTCTGATCGGATTGTAAAACCCTGCTCTGTAGTTGATATTACTTTGTGGGGTTGGCAGTCACAGCTTTGATGAGATTTGCCGATGGTCATTTTACATTCTGGTTTATGTCTCCCCAGAGCAGTGTACATGCCAACCCGCTAGATTGAAAAAAGCTGACACATACCCAAAAAAAGCTGACAGCTTGAAAAACAATGTAGAACTGAACAAAAAAATCCCCGGATAAACACCAACACTGAAGCCACTACTTAAAGTGATTGAATAAGTGAAATTCCTTCCTATTCCACTGGATTTTTATTAATATTTTGAGATCATATTCGGCAATTTTTTGTTGAATGGAAAATTAAGCCCAGTAGTCTTGGGTATGAAATATATAGTTATATATTTCACAGGTTCATGTCTCATTGGGACCACAGTGAGACATGAACCTGTCTCAGATAAACCTGCAGCAAAGCTCAACGTGATGATGTTGAGTTCATTTCTTGTATGGAAGTCTGCTCTCCCCATAAATATTTGATTCTGGCCTCCTTTCCTTAAGGTGCGTTTTCCACATAGTTCAGCATGTTCTAACTTCCATCCCAATGGATGAATCCCTCCCCCCTGTTAGCTGCCTGTGTCTTAGCAGAGTGTGTCTGTGACCTCCTAGTATAAAGGGCGGGCATGTTAAGAGCTTTCTTGGACAGCGAGCTGTTTGCCAATTGAGGTGGTAAAAGGGGGACCCAGAGGAGCTGTCCACCATTTTTGGCAATGTTCATCTCTAGCTACCCAGTCACTTTGGCCACTGGTTCTGTGGATGGCTCCAACCATCAAAACTGGTGGTGGAGAGCCCATTATTTCAAATTTCCTGTCCTGATCTGATCTTCTTGCAAGCTAAAGTTTTCTTTCTTTCTTTGTTTTTAACCCACTCCATGGACGAGAATCGATAGCTCTCAGTGCACAGAGATGGGAATATCACTCAACTCGGGGACATGGAGCTCAATCTGAAGGCCCATTGTCTATCTCCCACTGTCAGTTGAGGTCTTTAGCAGGCCATTTAAGGATTAACTCAGTACCAAGCGAACGTGTCACTGGAACAAGACCATGAGCCAGTAGAGCAGAATGAAATTAATTTGCATGATGTTATGGGTATAACAGAGACATGGATGCAAGGGGATCTAAATATTCAAGGATACACACACTACCAAAAGGACAGGCAGAGAGGGTGCTGTTGCCTTGTTAGTAAGAAATGAAATTAAATCAACAGCAAGAAGTGGTATCGAGTTGGAAGGCGTAGAATCTGTATAGTAGAACTACAGAGTCATACAGTCAGAGTCATAGAGTCATACAGCAGGGAAACAGACATTTAATCCAACCAGTCCACACCAACCACATTCCCAAACTAAACTACAGCCAACTGCCTGCACTTGGCCCATATCCCTCCAAACAGTTCCTATTCATGAACTTATCCAAATGTCTTCCAAACATTGTAACTTGAAGAAGCGCGGAGGAAAACAATCCATGATAGGAGTTGTGTCAAGGCCTCCTGGCAGTAGACAGGATATGGCCAGCAGCTAAATTAGGAGATAGATGAGGCACCACTACAATAACCGTGGGGGACTTCAACATGCAGGTGGACTAGGAAAACCAGGTTGGTGGTGAATGATAAAATAGGGCTGAGTCAGCATGGCTTCATCAAGGGGAGGTCATGCCTGACAAATCTGTTAGAATTCTTTAAGGAAATAATGAGCAACTTAGACAAAGGAGAGCCAATGGCTGTGATCTATTTGGATTTCCAAAAGGCCTTTGACAAAGTGCAGCACAGGAGAATGCTGAATAAGACCAGCCCATGGTGTTAGGGACAAGGCACTGGCATGATTGAATGACGAAGCATATCTTATTGTGTTATGGTCATGGGCGGGGGGGTTAACCAGTGTGGGCAGCCTGTCAGATGGGGGCCATCTAGAGGCGTAGGGGTTTTGCTGGACAGAGAATCACTTGACCAAAGGCAATCAGTGCCTGTTTGAGGATTTAGGGCAGGGAGTTGACCAGTGAGAGGCATCTCCTCTGCCCTGGCTTTCGAACCCCTTGTCCGCCCCCATAACTTCTAATTATAATTCATCCTACCCACTCTTCCCCCACCCCCCAATACAGACACACACACACACACACAGATGCACACGCACGCACACGCATACACACATATACACACAGATATACAGAGATATACACAGGTATATACAGACACACACACACACACTGACCCAATGCTTATCCTGAATGCCCCTCCAACAGCTGCCCTAACCCCCAATCTATTGTTGCCGGTCTCTGATTGTTTAGTGACTCTCATAAGGTGGGACATCTGCAACATCCACACCAGCCCCAACCCCAGTCCCACTCCCGGCCGGATCCTAATTCCAGATGAAGGCCCACTGGTACCTCCCTCCCTGCTGCATTTGATTTTGTGGGTTTTGCCTGAAGGAGTCAGTGTCCATCTCTCAGCAGCTCCCCCTGCCAGCTGGCAAGAATCACTCCTCCCCAACAACTGCATTGAGTAAGGCTCAAGATTTAAGACTGCCTCAATTAATAATGTGAATCAAATATATCTCTGGCCTTCATGTTGAGTCTGTATTATTTAGGTTCTGCTGGATGTTGTATATTGTTACATAACCACGTTTCTTCTGTGGATACTAAAGATCCCAGGCTTCATTTTAAAGAAGGACACTGGAGTTATCTCTCCATTAACAACATGAACAAACAGATTACAGAGGAACCTCGATTATCCAAATGTCAGATTTTCCGAACAAGGTGCCGATGCTTGCCTAAACTGTGTTATCCGGCATTCGAATCTCCAAACATTTGATTATCCGAACAAATACTCCCCGCCCATGTTGTTTAGATAACCGAGGTTCCTCTGTATCTGGTTGTTGCCACATTGCTGTTTATGGGAGCTTGCTGTGCCAAAATCGCCAGTGCATTCCCTGCATTACAGTTGTGATGACACTTCAACCATGCTTCATTCTCTATGAGGCACTTTCAGATGGTGCTGTATGAATGCAAGCCTTTCTTTCCTGGGAAGATTGAGGAGTGGCGGGTAACCTTGCAAGTTGTTAGAGTTGTCTGATGTTCCCCTTTTTCGAAAGGTCACCTTTCCTTTCTGGGATCACGAAGAATCTCGTTTGGCATACTCTAAGCGTGTGGGTTAGTTATTTTCTCAATTCCATTCTTGGATGTGCATGGGAGAGCTGTGAGGGGGGGTGATCGGGGTACTGGAGCACATTACAAGATAGTTTGCTGGGCAAGTACAGCAGAGCACTAGCCAACTTTCTGAACCTAGTTAACTCCTGCTGAGAGTCAATAGGAGTCAGTGCTCTGACTTTACATTAACATTCACAGGCAGGTCAACAGGTGCCCACACTTTTGAAGTTTCAGTCAGCACCTGCCCATAGTTCTGCTGCACACCTTTGAGCTGGTTTCACTCTCTTTGCTTTCAGAGAGCTCTGCAGTCAAACTGACAAATAGCGATGTCGCAAAATCTCCTATTCCCATTCGGTGAGAAATTGTGTTGAGTTGTCAACGCCAGTGATGTGGTGGTCTGTTTTAATCAATATGTCACAAAGAATTGCAGGTTTTAAAATTATGCCAATTGCAAAACCCACCAATGAGAGATTCCACAAAGTCTGGTTTAATTAGTGAAAGAAGTTGGCTGAAAGTTACTGCACAATAACGTGCTCTGCAGTTCTCCTTTACTTTCTCTGAATATGAGAGCAGCACATTATAAAGTGAAATAAGTCATTCCTGCAACACAGCAATTTATTGGCAATAACATTCCTAGAAGGGACAGAATAGGAAAAACAGGGATCTTTCCATACTAAGCTAACTGCCATTTTTATTTACTGGAATCAAATTTTTATTTGCCTATGGGTGATAGTAATCTCGCTATTGCAGAGGTAGACAGACAGACAGACGGCAGAGTGTCCCGAATGAATCAGCAGAGTTTTGAGGATTGGTGCAGTTGTCTTGTTCTGCCTTTCAGTAGAAACCTCTTTTGTCCAGTGGGTTCAGAGAGTGATTTGGGACTTTTCTGTCATCTCTGGAGTTAGATTGCGCTGAGTCAGTTAATGATGGCATCGAGCAGGAATGCTGGATTCAGGAGAGCTCAGTTATAGCGTGGAGAAAATCGTTCGGGCTTCCCATTCCTGGTCACTGTCCAACTATCTCTGTTTGAAAAGGACTTGGCAAACTGGTCTTCAAGCTTTGTTTGACTGTGTTGCATTAGAAAACAAAATATTTTAATAAATGAATGTGTAAGGGTGTTTTTGATTGAATGCCTGACCTAAAGCAATTACTAGAGCCAATAGGAATGTTAGACTTCAGCATTTGAAAGAAGAAAAACAGAAAGGAGCAGTGTTGTCCTATTGCCCAGTAGAAGATATGGCAGCACAGTGGTAACATCACTGGGATAGTAATCCCAATTGTGGGACATGGGGTCAAAACCAAATGCTGGAGGAATTGAAGTTCATTTAATGAATATGGCTATATAATGATTGGCACTAAAAGCCCATTTGACTCACAAATGCCCTTTAGAGAAGGAAATCTGCCATTCTTACCTGGTCTGGTCTATTCCAGACCCTCAGCAATGTGGTTGATGCTTAACTGCCCTAGGTAAGAATATTGGAATCAAGTAATAAATACTGGCCTTGCCCAAAACACTCCAATCCCTGAGAGAATACATTTTTTAAAAGATGCAAAGTCATCAATCCTCGAACCTCTGAACTGCAGTCAAAGTGATCTACTCTACAGTGACTGCCTGAGGAGCGGTTGGGATCAGCTTTAACAGTGATTTTACAATGGGCATATGGATAACTGTGTGAAATAGAAAGATGCCAGGGCACTGGCCGAAGGGATTACTTCGATAGGTCTTTCAAAGAACCAGCACACCCAGGATGGGGCCAAATAACCTGCTTTTCTTCCTCGTGAGTCCACCACAGAGTTCCAGCATGTCACAAGCACTGTACAATCAGAGGTGTGTGACAATTCCTTCAGGTTGCCACAACCCCAGAGGTTCTGCCCATCAGTGACTGGCAATGATGGCTGGAATTCAGGGTTGAGGACACCTTTCATGTTTGTACTGCCCACCCCAGGCTACCTGTGCAGTTGGGGCCAGAAAGTTTGGCTCGGCTTTGATTTCCTCTTTGCCCAGGGCTCTCTTTGTGGAAGCAGCAGTTTTGGGGGCCCCACCTCCCGATATCATGTGGGCATTCCTCCCACTGCTCGTGGATGAGGCACATTTCTGACCGGACAATGTGGGCCCAGAAGACCGAATGAAGACGTGCCTATAGAATATGGCATCAGATTCACTGAGGGTCAGGTCCTCAGAGGACACCCTTCCCAAGTAACACTAAGTGAAAACCAATATGAGTTTGTGGTCTAACCCTGTCTTAGGCCTCAGCAAGTGAATATGTCTGTTCACTTGTTGTTGAGCAGCAGCCTTGAGGTGACTCTGGAAATGGTCTGTCCACATTGCTTTAACCCTCACGCCCCAACCCCCAAAAGCCCCCTCCCCACACTGCTAGATTTGGCTATTACCATAGTCAGTTATTTGAGACAGCCCAATGCTCGCAATCTTTGAGAGATTCCCCTTCTGGCCGGAATAGTTTCAGTCCTGCACTGCTTAGGATGATCTGCATAAATACTACACCGCAAAATGTGAGAACAGAGTTCTGCTGATGTGAATACAAATGTATATAGAGGAAAATGACTTTAAGGGAGGACACACATAATGTATTCGCTGAATCCAATAGAAGAGAATTTGTTGTAATTAGATACAGAGAAACATGAAGGAAGATAAATGATGTGTTGTCAACACGGCAGCTTTTAAATTATTTCATTGAAATGTTCAGAATAGTTCCATTTCCTCAGATCATATACACGAGCAATTGCAGGACACTTGTTGATACTCAGGACCATCCACTGTTCTGTTGATTTGGGAAGTGTTGCTCAATTCAGTGGAGACTTCAGTTGAACAGGACAGCCACAGGCTAAGGGTTTCTGGGAATATGGGGCACTCTGAACTGTATTCACCTCAAAGCTTGACCAACTGTTGTGCTTTCTTTCTCCAGCAGAAGGAAAAAAGGAATGTTACTACAATCTCAATGATGTCCACTTCTGTGACAATGTCCTGGCTTCCAACGTCACCAAACAAGAATGTTGCTGCACACTGGGAGCTGGCTGGGGTGACAACTGTGAAGTGTTTCCATGTCCAATGTTTGGCACTCGTAAGTTTGCTCCTGGAGAAAGGACCGGCTGTAATGTTTTTGCCGTGCATTTGATAGGGAAAGCGGTTAGATAGCAGAGCGTTAAAAATTTTGAATGCTGCTCACGAACTGAGAGTCCTTTATATGTTTGACAAGTCACTGTATTCACCCTCCAAATGAAAAGGAGGTCTTTTCTCTGTATGACCAGTCCATGAAGCTGAGTGTGTTTGAGGGACAGGGTGCAATAATAAAGTCCCCACCTGTTCACACTCCATTGACCTGACCCTGTGTTGGAGTGAGCTGGTCTCATCACATAAAATGAGGTTGGATCACAAGTGTCACTTAGTGTGGCATATATTCCTTTTGGGCGGGCTGTGGGTCTTTCAAAAGGTGTGCTGGAAAAGCACAGCAGGTCAGGGAGCATCCAAGGAGCAGGAGAGTCAACGATTCGGGCATAAGCCCTTCAGTCTGCTCTTCTGATGCTGCTTGACCTGCTGTGCTTTTCCAGCGCTACACTTTTTGACTCTGATCTCCAGCATCTGCAGTCCTCACTTTCCCCTGTGGGTCTGTCTGCCTGTCTCAGTGCTGCTTGGCTTGACTTGCTCAGCCATTGAAAAAAGATAGAGTATGTCCTTTGTGTCCTAGGGACTTACAAGGCAAGGAGTAGTTAAGGTTGTTTCCAGGGACAGCATCACTCGACAAGCCAGCATGTTAGGTGGCTTCTTTCCTCCAGTCACAACATAAGAACTAGGAGCAGGAGTAGGCCATCAGGTCTGCTGAGCCTGCTCCGCTATTCGATAAAATCATGGCTAATCTTTCCATGGACTCAGCTCCACTTCCCACCTCGTTGTTGGGATTGAGTAAAGCTAGCGTTGACCCAAGACTAAATTGCATAGAAACGACAAAGGCCCACATATTGCTTGAGGCACATATTTATTATACGCTTCTGGGCAGGGTTTTACAACACAAGTTGAGCCTCTAATTACTTCATGCTACTTTGTTTTATCATATTCCTGTGAAGCACCTTGGGATGTTTCATTAGATTAAAATTGCTAAATAAATATATGCTTTTGTAGATTATTGCACAGTCATTGTGTGTGGAGCATGTAGTTTTGGAGAGTGGGAAGAGGGTAAAGTGAATGTTGTCAAATGTCTGAGCCAGTTATGATTGCACTTGTAACTGATTGGCCATCCAGTGCAGATGATAAAGATCTCCTTCATCAGTTCTGATGAAGGGTCATACAGGCTTGAAATATTAACTCTGTGTCTCTCTCCACAAGTGCTGCCAGATCTGTTGCATTTCTCCAGCATTTGCTCTTTTTGTTTTTCCTTCATGGATTTGGATTGCTTACATATATGAGAACATTCTCTTCCACCGATTCTGATGTAACTTCTCTATTTTATTCTGTAGCTGAATTCGCTGCCATGTGCCCTGAGGGTAAGGGCTTCATTCCTAATGGAGACTCAGCCTATGGAATCAGTGGACAAAACTACAAAGGTCAGAATCGAACCATTCATTTTCAATAACACACCCTGCGTGACATCAAGGAAGCAATGTGGTGGTGTTCCAGCTGTATTCAGCCAGTTGAAAACGTGATAGAAACTGAAGTGTGACGCCTGGGTAAAATTGTTTGGTTCGGCACTCTCAAGAAATTATGCTTTTCAAAGTGGTCCATGCCACACAGATAATCCCAATTTTGAATGCATCAGGGCATACAGCCAATCTAACATAATGTGTCATTTTGCAGCTGCTACTAGTTTGCAGGATTTCCCCTCCAGTCCCATGTTCTGATCATCCTATTCCTTCAATGCCACAGAATCTTACCCCATTAGCAACAGAGTCGTAGCCCCCGTTAACAACAGAATCTTATTTCGCTCATACCTCTGTCTACAGTTGGAAGAACAGGTGATGAGTAATTACCTAAAAGCTGGTGGAACATCAAGTCTGACCCTATTCAGCAATATTCCGTTCAAGAATGAGTGAGAACACACTAATCAAAATGTTCTTTGCCTGGCATAAATTGTGAATTGACTGATCTGTCTGCAAACTGTATTTGTGCTTCCAGTGCTGAAAAACCAGTCAGCTGCATTGACATACTCAAATTCACAGATCAGCAAAAAGATTTGAGCCTTCGGTCACTGTCTTGGACATTGAATGTGACCATGTTCCAATTTTCCATTTAACTGAAAAAGACTTATTCTTCTGTAAACTCCTGTAGAGTATTTGTTGTTGCAAGGGGCAGCACATTTGCCCATGTTTAAAGTATGAAAATGGCAAAGTGAACAGGGAATGATAAAACCCAGACCATGTCAGTCTAGACAGAGCTGCTTTAACACTTCACTGACAATAGGAATGAACCGTGTTTCAGTCTGTTCGAACACCCACTCTTTGGCTCGAATGGAATCCAACCTGTCTCGAAAAATAAGTCAGCTTCTGAAAAAAGCGCAGTTGCGTATGTGGAGGAATTGACAACTCTGCTTTAGTGCTTTAACATATTTTTAGATGTGTCAGCATAGCTTAGTTATTCATGTGCAAATCTTTGTGCATGTACGATTGCAGTTTTTGGCAACAGTCCGTTGCTGGTTGGTACAACAGGTGCAATTCTGCACATGTCATATATTTCCAACTGACTTGCAGTTGAACTTATTTGACAGTAGAAACCATACTTGATTTGCCTGATCTGGACAGAGGTAGAGGACAGAGTAGAAATGCCAAAAGCCACACTCCTTATTCAGCAAGGTCATACTACTCAACTTTGACCCCCAAGGTGATCCTCCTACCATGTACCATCATACAGACCATCTCTGTAATACCACTCACTTTGACCCTGCCAAGCCCATCTGCTGCTGAAACCTTTTTCCAGTTTTTACAAACTTGTATATTTGACTATTCCAGAGCACGCTAGGCTTACCTCCTCCATCAGCTGAACCCTGCTGCCCATGCCTCACTTGTACCAAGACCTGATCACTTCACTCCTGTGCTCCCTGACCTACAAATTCTAACCATTAATTTCAAATTCCTCCACCCCTCATCTGTATCTCTGTGTTGTCTTCCAGCCTGACAACCCTCTGAGGTGCCAGTATTGTTTGAACTTTGGCTTTTGATTATCCCTGATGTTACCCATCAGTGTGGGCTGTACCTTCAGGTGGCTTGTCCTGAAGCTTTGGAATTCCCTCCCTATATCCTCCCAACATGCCACCTCACTCATCTCCTTTCAATCACACTTCCTTGCTTGAGGTTTGGACCATCTCCTGTAATATTACCTTATATGCCTTGCTGTCACATCTGGCTCTATGACACACTGCTGAAACTGCCTTGAGATGTTTATTGCTTTAAAGTCACCACGTAAATGTATGTTGTTGTCAGCACAGAGCTCACAGAACTTTGCACTTTGTTGGATATATTAAGTTGGAGTTTCTGTCTTACCAATCTCAGCAGTACTGCTGGGATCGAGAAACCGAATTCAGGGCTAATTTGTACAGAGGGCAAAGGGGGTGAATCACAAATGGTTCAGCCGCCCTATTATTCACCTTTCATTTCCATTGAAGTCCATGGGAATGAAAATTGGTCGAGATCTATAATGTGCAGGCATTTTAAAACCCATGCTCCATGATCACCCAAAATCGAATGTTTGAACATTTCGACTGGAAGGCTGAAAGGAGGGGGCTATCCCCAGGCCATTTGTCTCTCGGCACCTGTCTCCAAATTTCATTGTTGAAAGCCCGGAATTGGACCAGCTGCACAACATGTTTGGTCTGTGGAGACTGGCAACAGAGACGGGAGTAACTACATTTAGCTGGGATTATCATGTTCTATCCTAATACTTCTGTGTAAGTGCGACTTCAACATTTGGGTTAACTTCAGTGGGCAAAATATAGCCTACACTCACTGTTTGTTCGAAGATGCGTTGTAATTCTGTTGCCACAATGCAAGCAAATTACTCTATCTTGTTATAAGAAGCAGAAGGGCAGGTTAAACAGCATGTATCTGTGCCTTTACTGGTCCCTATAATTATCAATCACTGACAGTCTCAATAGTTACCCACCTCTGCCGGTTTCTGTTGTTATCATTCTTTGCCAATCGCTACAGCGAGCAGTCATTGCCTCTCCCTATACATACCAATTCCTGTCCCAATAGTTATCAGTCTCTTCCCGTCCCAGTACCAACCAGTCTCTTCCTAAGCCTGTGTGTGTGTAATAGTGATCAGTCTAACCCTGCTGTCTTCACACTTTTCCCTTCTGTTGCTCATGGAAACCTGTCATTTTGAACTTCGGTGAGCTATGAGTTATCTGACAAGGGAAAGAATGCATCAGGTCATTCGCTGTTACTTTCCACATGTGCTTAAAGGAAACACAAGACCTCTCCCCAAAAGATATTTCTGCTGCAGGTAACCATTATCACTCAAGGTTCTCAGTCTTCTGCCAGTACCACCAGGGTTTCCCCCTTAGCGATGGCTCGAGAATCTGTGTTGTACTTGGGGGAAACTTGTACAACAGCTGGGATGATGTCCCTTTGAGGTTCAAATAACCTCATCTCAGTCACTGGCAATCTATAACTTGCCCTGTAGACTGCTGCCATAATTACCAATCCGTGTATCTACTTGCCGCTATGCTTAGCTTAGTTAGCTGGATGGCTGGGTTGTGATGTCAGCAGCGCAGATTCAATACTGGCTGAGGTCAGCATGAAGGTCACGCCTTCTCAGGCATGGTGGCCCTCAGGTTAAAATCACCACTAGTTGTCTCCGTCCAATGAGAGAGAAGCCCTGTGGGTCTCTGGACACATTTACACTTCCTGCAGAGTCGACCGATCATTAGATTTACCAATGCCATTCAGAACCAAAGACCTAGGCATTTTTTTTATTTCCTGAAAGAGTTTGCATCTGTTTTTAAATGAAGCTGATTTTGTTGAGAGGATTGCAGCTAAGAACTCAATCAAAAACAAAACTGCTGCTCATCTCTCTGGTGTCAGCTTCCAACATTTATCATTTGTCTTTCCATATCTCCTTTAAAAGCAATCACAGAGTCAGCTTCCTTAATTGTGGGAGGCGAGTCCATGTTTTAGCAACTCTCTATGGACAGTGACTCAGAGAAATGGTAGCATAATGATTATACAAATGGACAAGTAATCTGGAAACTAATCCCACTGTGGTAACTGGGAAATTTGAATTCAATTAAATAAATGAATCCAAAATTAAGAAGGTAGGATCAATAAACGGTAAAGGTGAAATAACTAGGTTGTTGGAAAAGCACATCTGGTTTGGTTATATATTTACGAAAGGGAATCTTGTGGCCTCACTCAGTCTGCCCTACATGTGTCTCTGGAGCCACAACAAAATGGTTAACTCTTAGCTGCCCTCTGAAATGGCACAGTAAGTCATTCAGTCATCAAGAAGGTGGTAGTGACCTACCACAATGTTCTTATCAACAGTTAAGAAGGGCCAGGAGTTGGTCTTGCCAGAGTTGCCAACACCTCACATTTTTTGCTTTGTTGTTGACGTTAATCCTCTTTGTACATCAACTCATCAAACTAATGGAAATGTTTCTCATCATTTACCTCACCAAAGCCTTTCAAATGATTTCAGATGTTCTACTAATTCTCCTCTTAATCTTCTGAGCTGTAATAATGAGGGTAACCTTACAGAGGTTTATTAAATCATGAGAGGTGTAGGTAAGGTGAATGGCAGATTTTGTTTTCCCTAGGGTCAGGGATTTCAAGACGAGGGGGCATATTTTTAAGGTGAAAGGAAAAAGATTTAAAAAAGACATGAGGGACAACCTTTTTACACAGAGAGCTGTTTGCGTGTGGAACGCATTTTCAGAGGAAGCGCTGTATGTGGATACAGTCACAATGTCTAAAAGATGTTTAGATAAGTGCATACAGAAGAAATGTTTGGAGGCAGTTGGGACTAGTTTAGTTTGGGATTATGGTCGGCATGGACTGGTTGGACCGAAGGGTCTGTTTCTGTGCTGTATGACTCTATGACTCTATTAAGTGTGTCAGTTGTTAATTTGAAAGACTATGCACTCTTGTGCTTCAAAGGCTATTGTAGTTAAATGTTTATCAATTGTGTTTGATTATGTGCATGTGGAGGATATTAATATGGATTTCATTTGAGCGCACATAAATAGAACTAATTGAAACTGTGGCATGATTGAGTTAGGAGGTGCTTGCAATATCTCACTCTGTAAATAAATGTGAGACCGAGTAACTATTGGCTCCAATTACATCTTCCATTAACTAGCTTTCTGAAATCAAACAACATAAATAAAGACTGAAAGTGCTGGAGAAATGCAGAGGTCTGGCAGCATCTATAGAGAGAGAAACAGATTTGAGTCCAATTTTAATATTCTCCAAAACTTCTGAATAATGGACTCAGAATATTATCTCTTTCCTTCTTTCTCCACAGATGCTGCCAGATGTGCTGCATCCTTCTAGCACTTTCTGTTTTTATTTCAGATGTTTAGCATCTGCAGTACTTTGCTTTTATAAAACATCTGTGTTGTATGGAACTGCTGTTGGCTGCAGTACCAGTGCCAAGGCAAGTGATGGCTGATTGTGAGGGAATGTTTCAGAATGCACTGCATTCTAGTTTGATTAAAGTCAGATGTTATCTTGCGGTCAGTTTATTACATTAAAAAACATACTTTTTTTGTTCACAGATGCTGATGAATGTGTTTTATTTGGACAAGAGATCTGTAAGGATGGCTTTTGCCTGAACACACAGCCCAGCTTTGAATGTTACTGCAGACAAGGCTTGTATTATGATCCAGTCAAACTGCAATGTCTTGGTAAGTTTACTTCATAGTAACATTAAAAACTAAGCACAAATGTGGCCATGTTATGCTTCGGTCACCAATTAATGAAAGAGCGATGGATCAAGGAGAGGGATGAAGGAAATGGGATTTTTATAAAGAACGGAAGTGTTAAAGATAACAAAGGCTTTGAGGGATATGTGTAGAAAGCAGGGATATTGTGTTCTGATACAGGATAAGCCATGATTATATTGAATGGCAGAGCAGGTTTGAAGGGCTGAATAGCCTATTCTTGCTTTTCATTTTGATGTTTCTAAGAAGTTAGAGTAGACGTATATACTTAGAATGCACACTGATATTGAACAGTTAAAATGGAATGGATACTCTGCCCTTGCCAACCTGAAATCTCTTACATAGTCAGTTCCTCAGGGAAGTGAAGCACTTTCCTCAGAGGTGGGGAGTTCATTTATTCATGCAGACTCAAACCCTATTACATCAGCTTTGTTTCCTGAAACCCTTCCCCAGTCTTCCTCCCTTTCTGCGGTAGAACTCACCACTGCCATTTCTCTCTTTGTCTCACTCTCTGACTCTCAGTCTCACTGTCTCTCCCGTTCCCATGCTAGACTCTTGATTAACATAGTCCTCGGGCCTAACTATCGACCTCTGGACTGCCTGACTTTCTGGTCAGTCTCTTGCTGATTTTCCCAGCAGTTTTGCTGAGGCTGTTGGCCAGTGTAAATGGCACTCTCCCTAACTTGTACAACATTTGCCCGATTATTTTAGTAAGATAATATTACTTTCACCATAATTTGAGAAATGAGTCAAATACACATCAGAGACATTTATGGCATTGATAACGTACAATTTTGAGCTGTGTACAAAGTAATAATAAAGAGGTAAACATAGTAGTGGAAACAATTTATTTATTCTTTACTGCTATTGTGAAGCCTTGACTGTAACTGTTCAGAGGCACAATAGTGAAAGAACACAGTCAATAGCACAGAAAGCTGGAAGTACACATCAGTTATAAAGAGGTGAGAGAAATGGATGTTTTTGGGGGTCGTAAGAGGCTATGGGATTTAGAGTGGAATTTCTTTGAGATATAGTGAGAGTTTTATTTGCTTCTTTCATCTGTAAGCACCAAGTCAGCCTTGTGTTAAACTCCAGGCCTGCGTAGTTTTCTCCCAATCCCAATGGCAGTGATCAGAGTAGGGCACAGCTAGTTGGTAGCATTTGCCCAGTGTCTCGATTGGGAGCCCTAACACTCTGCTACTTGACAGGGTGAGTGCCATCGACAATTTAGTGTTTGTCTTGCTCTGTGCTCCACCCTCAGGTCCACACTTTGCGAGGTTTCTATCAGTTTAGGAGGCATTGGCCTTGTGATGGTATCGCCAGACTATGAATCCAGAGACCCAAGCAGTGCCCTGGGGACCCAGGTTCAAATCCCGCCATGGCAGATAGCGGGATTCAATTTTTTTTAAAAATAAGAGTCTAATGATGACCATGAAACTGTTGCCGATGGATTCGCTAATGTCTTTTAGGGAAGGAAACTGCCAACTTTACCTCAACTTTACCTCATGTAACTTCAGACCCACAGCAATGTGGTTAACTCTTAACTGCCCTCTGGGCAATTAGGGATGGGCACTAAATGCTGGCCTAGCCAGAGATGCCCTCGGTCCATGAATAATTTTTTTTAAGAAGAGTTATTCCTTGTTCATTAAACAGAACTGATATATTATTGCACCTCCTGAAAAGTTAAATAAATGGACAGCTCTCTCAATGCTGTGAGTAACAAAGATCGTCCATGTGAGATCACATCAGGGAATGATGATCACATCACACTCTACAATTGTCACTTAAATCTATGAACATGTTTACTGCTTCATTACGCCTTCATGAATGGCAAGGGTGGCATTTATTGCTTAGTTCTAAATGAAGTGTTTGTCTTATACTCTCCTCCCGAGGTCTCTCTCAGTTCCTGCACTCCCATTAGAGCTGAGCTACATACATGGTATGGACTCTCCTCGCCCTTCCTCCCAGGTTCAGGAGATAATTGACGCGAAACTGTCACCATGCTGTGGTTTTCCTCTAGAGCCAGACTGTAACATATAAACAATATTTTTTACACCAGATATCGACGAATGCCAGGATGTAGCGAGTTGCATAAATGGGCAATGCCTTAACACTGAAGGCTCGTACAACTGTTTCTGCACCCTCCCAATGGTCCTGGATGCTTCAGGGAAACGCTGCACGAACCCCTTAGATTCTGACGGTATGTTCCCGCTGTTACTATGGAAACATTACATGGCGAGAGACTTGAATAAAATATAGCTTATAGGGATGTGGCTTACAGTGCATTGGGGTTGCATTTCTGTGGGGTTCTACAGATCATCCTTTTAGAATGACCACCAGACATCTGTGGAAACCCTGAAGAAATAGTGGAAATTATGGCCCAGAATTTTCAATGTCAGTGATGGTAACGCTGTTGAGTATCAAGGGGAATTGGTTAGATTCTGGCAGCGTCTGTGGAGAGAAACCAAGAACAATGTTTCAAGTCCTAGAATCACAGAATCCCCACGGTGTGGAAACGGACCCTTTGGCCCAACAAGTTCACACTGACCCTCCAAAGAGTAAACCACCCAGACCCATTCCCCTACATTTAACCCTTGACTAATGCACCCAACCTACACCTCACTGAATACTGTGGACAATTTAGCATGGCCAATTCACCTAACCTGTATATCTTTGGATTGTGGGAGGCAACTAGACCACCCAGAGGAAACCCAAGCAGACACGGAGAGAATGTGCAAACTCTACATGGACAGTCGCGTGAGGCTGGAATTGAACCCGGGTCCCTGGCGCTGTGAGGCAGCAGTGCTAACCATTGAGCCACCAATTCCTGTGAACCTTCTTCAGAACTCTTCTGAAATGGGTCACTGGACTCGAAATGGTAACTGTGTTCTCCTCTCCTCAGATGCTGCCAGCCTGGCTGAGCATCTCCAGCAGTTGCTGTTTTTGATTGTCTCTGCAGTTCTTTGTTTTGTTTTAATGGTTAGCTTCTGTCTTGTTTGAGTTGGTCATTACATTGCATTTGTGGGGTGCCAAGGTTATTTACCATTTATCAGGCCGAGCTGGACATTGTTCTGATCTTACTGCATATGGACATTGACTGCTTCAGTATTCTGACATCGTTCCCATCAGATTTTTGCAAATTATACTCTCTCTGGTCACTGACATTTCACCTGTGGGAAGGTCCAAAATCACATGGGATGGTGCTAGACCCTTTCTGACCAGAACGAACAACTGCCAGATTGCTTGCCACTTAGGTAGGAGAGACCTGAGGACATAAACTTAGAGTAAAAGGAAGACCTTTTAGAACAGAGATAAGGAAATACTTCTTCAGCCAGAGAGTGGTGAATCTAAGGAATGCACTGCACTGAAGGCTGTGGAGGCCAGGTCATTGAATATATTTAAGACTGAGATAAATAGGTTCTTAAGTTTCTCAAAAGAGAAAATGCTGGAAAATCTCAGCAGGTCTGGCAGCATCTGTAAGGAGAGTAAAGAGCTGACATTTTGAGTCTAACTTTGACAAAGGGTCAGTTAGTCTCGAAATGTCAGCTCTTTTCTCTCCTTACAGATGCTGCCAGACCTGCTGAGATTTTCTAGCATTTTCCCTTTTGGTTTCAGATTCCAGCATCCGCAATAATTTGCTTTTATCTTAAGTTTCTCAACCTTATTCTCCCACTTTCTCCCTGTATCCCATGATTGATTGGTGGAGCAGACTCGATGGGCTGAATGGCCTAATTTCTGCTCCTATGTCTTAATGTCTTAGGATGGATGAATGAATGAAAGAGAATTGAAGAAATACTTGAAAAGAAAAGTGAAAGAGCAGAGGAATGGGACTAAATTGACAGCTCTATCAAAGAGTTTGCATCTGGGGTGTGGAACTTGCTTCTGTTGCTGTCTCATGCTGTGATTCAGTAAAGACAAGGAGGGATGTTTCTCTGGTTTATTTCAGATTGCCTGGGTTCCCTAGATGTAACAGACATAAGATCAATGGTATGATCAAGTCGTACACTCACTGAATCATGTTTCTTGCTAAAGGAAATTTGGGAGTGTTCCCTGTACCTGACCCGTCTAAGCTCTGGATCTGTGTTATTATGACAATTCATTGATCCTGGGTGCTGTTCCTCAGTTCCTCTTGTGAAAATCATTATGTACAAAAAAACCCTCCACTTTTTGTTGTATTTTAAATGCCCTCTGTAAAGATGGTCTCATTTGGAATTGAAGCGTTTCTGAAGCAGTACCTGAAGTTTGGTACTGGGATTTGTTTCATTTTTGATCTGTCGCACTCCTCTGCTGCCCAACTTTCCACTGTTTCTGTGCATGATGTCAGACAGTGCAGTATTTCATTTTATTTCTTAGATATCGACGAGTGTCAGGATCCATCAAATTGTATCGGTGGTCAATGCATCAACACTGATGGCTCATACAACTGTTTCTGCACATACCCAATGATCCTCGACTCTTCAGGGAAACGTTGCATTGAGCCTTCAGAAACTAGTGGTAAGTCCCAGTGGCAGGAGCAGCTGCTATAGTTGGCGTGGTTGCAATGATATATGTTCATTTTTATACTGCAGATTATATCAGATGCTCTTTATGTTAAAAGAGGCTTGAATGACATTGACATTAATCTACTTAAAACCGACCTCTTTGTCCTAATATCCATAATGTACCCCTTTATTCTTCATTTCTCTATTCTGTAGTTTTGTTTCTAAGATAACATTGTAAGTGGTATCTTATATAAGTTTCACTGTACTCATTTCATTACATGAGACAATAAGTTAATTCAATTCTTTCTGTGTCTCAGCATCAAACCCCTGTCTGATAACAGAAGGACCTTGGGATGTTTCACCATGTTAAATGTGCTATAAAAATGCACATTTTTGTTATTTGGATGGGAGGAGAGGAAAGAAGACTTGCATTTATCCAATATGCAGCCTGTTCTGACTGAAGCAACATTTTACATAAAGCTTCAAGGAAAACTGGACTCCTCTTTTCCCCCCCACCCCTTCACAGCCACAGAAAAGCCCATGTAGACCATGTCAACTGCACTCATCAATCCACCTCAAAAAACCCAGCCAAACCTGGTAAATATAATCTCGCCCTGAGAAAGCCATGCTGAGTATCCTTGTCTCATCTTGGCTTCTCCACATGGTGATTAATTCCATTCCTCAGAATATTTTCCAAATGTTTACCTACCACAGATTTACAGGGAATCACAGCGCAAATCGGAAGAATAACATCTCATCTTCCGACTACGCACTTTGCAGCCTTCTGGACTTAATATTGGGTTCAACACTTTCAAACTGTGATCCAACCCCCACTCCTTCTGTGTCTTTTAGCTTTACTCGTTATATTCTCTGTCACTATGTCCTCTCTCCCCTCCCCCTACTCCAGTGGGACTATCCATCCTTTCCATTGTCTTGCCCTGCTCATATTCTGATCATTTAATCTGAACTATCAACATCTTTTCTCCTCAACACTCTACACCCCATCACCAATCCCAACTATAACATAAATGCTGCCCCCTTCACACTTCACTTCAGCTCTGATAAAAAGTCACCTAGATTCAAAACGTTAGTTTGCCCATGGATACTGTCTGACCCGCATGATCGCCAGCATTTGTTGTTTTCAGTAGATTCCAGTGTCTGCAGTAATTTGCTCCTCAGTTATAGTTCCTTGGTTTATCTCTACTGCACTTCTCAACTAGTGGTACGTTAGCTGTCCTCCAGTGTGCTGGCCCCTCTTCTGTAGCCAGAGGTGATTTGAATGTCAGAGTCTCAGGAATCTCCTCCCTTGCCTCCCATAGCAGCCTGGGATTCATCCTGTCTGGGCCTAGATGTTTATCAAATTTGAAGCCTATTAAAACCTCTTGGTAGTAATTTGTTAAAGTCTCACAGCCCTCCCTCCTGATTTCTGTACCCACATTGTCCCTCTCCACAGACGCTCAGATGTGACAGGAATCGATATCCAACTGTGTTACATAAAGTAACACATAAAGTGAGTGGGGGTGGGGGGGAATCGTAGCGAGGGGGAGGCCAGGCACTGCTGTGGTACATTCATCTGAAGTTTGCTAAGATCTAGAAAAGCAGCAGCTGTACAAACACCCATTGTCTTGGTGTCTGAGATCTTTCAGTTTAAAGTCCTCTTTAATTTTTCGGACTTATTTATCGGAGAACTGCCGCCCACACACACAGGAAAATATTTTTTCATTCACGGTCAGAACGACTGGTGAAGGATCGCTCCTTCACACTTAAAATGCACATGTGACCCTCATTTGATGCTTTCCCACCAACATCGCGTCATTTCAGTGCCCTGGGTTGCTTCTCATTTCAAGCACGTTTTCCCTGCTGACCTTCAAAAGAATGATGCTCAAGGTGGTTAACAGATTTGATGGCAGATAGTGAGAAACAATTTCCTACTTCTGGGGAAGGCCAGAACAAAAGGGCATAAACTGCACAATGCGGGTGTGATGCTCGCAATACTCCACAGAATGTAGTGTCGGCCTGGAACTCCGTCCATCCCAATGAAAACTGTGGAGATTCTGGATCAATTGAAAGTACAAATCTGAGATTTATTGATTGTTTTTTGAGAGCATTAAAAGTCAGGAAATTGAGCAGGATGAGTTATAGATCAGCCATTATCTAACTGAATGGCAGAATCAGCTGAAGGGGCCGAATGGCCTCTTCTTCATGTCCCTATGAACACGAATGACTGAAGCCATGGAGCACACGTGTGTATCCACAAGGTGATGCCAATGCAACATTGAATGACATCCTTCCCTAACCTTATACAGTAAGTTGGGATAACGTGGGCATTTTCTGCTTGGCAGTATGTAACTAGTGGTGTGCAGCAGGGATCAGTGCTGGGGCCATAATTGTTTACTATATTATGTATATATATATAGGCTTTGACTTTGATTTGGGAAGTGAATGAACTGTCACTAAGTTTGAAAATGATCTAAAAGTAGATGGGAAGGTGAGTGGTGAGGATGGTACAAACTGTTGGGTAGAGGTTAAGTGCGTGGGCAAGAACCTGGCAGATATGGGAAAATGTGAGGTTAAGCACTTTGGCAGGAGGAGTAGAGGAGCTGAACGTTATTTATATGGAGAAAGACTGCAGAAAGAGGCAGCACATGGGGATTTGGACATCTTCATGCATAAATCATTTTAAAAAAGCTAGCAAACAGTTTAAGCGGGTAATAGGGAAGTCAATGGAATGTTGACCTTTATTTCAAAGCGATGGAGTATAAAATTGGGGAGGTCTTTATAAAACTAGATAAGGCCCCAGTCAGATCTCAACTCAAATTCTATGAACAGTTTTGGTCTCCTTAAGCAAGGAAAGTTTTACTGGCACTGGAGGCAATCCAGAGAAAGTTCACTCAGCTGATACTAGGTATGGAGGGACTGTCTTGTGAGGAGAGCTTGAGTAGACTGGGCCCGTACTCATTCGGACATAGAAAAATGCGAGGCAACCTTATTGAAACATGCAAAATTCTTCAGAGACTTGGCAGGGTAGATGCAGAAAAGTTGTTTCCCCTTGTGGGAGAGTTTAGGACTAGGGGCCATAATCTCAGAATAAGGGGTCACATATTTAAGAGAGAGATGAGGAGGAATTTCCTCTCTGAGGGAAGTAAATCTGTGGAATTCTTTACTGCAGAGGGCTGTTGAGACTGGGTCATTAAATATATTCAAGGCTGAGATAGACAGAACTTTAATCAATAAGAGAACCAAGGGAAAAGGCAGCCAAATGGAGTTGAGGATTATTGCTACGATATATTGAATGGCACGGCAGACTTGATGGGCTGAATGGCCTATTTCTGCTGCTATGTCTGATGGTCTTGTGGTCTTTTTCAGAACAAACCACTGAAGAGGATGTGTGCTGGCAGGCTGTGAGCAGTGAGGTTGTGTGTGGGTCACCCCTAGTGGATCGGAGGACCACCTACACTGAGTGCTGCTGTATGTATGGAGAAGCCTGGGGTATGGACTGTGCTCTTTGTCCCCTTCGAAACACAGGTGAGTAAGAGTTACCCAGTCATTTACACGTAATGCTTTTCCTGAAGAATGGAAGTGAAGTGATGGGATCATGGAAGTGGGAGGAAGGAAATGACCTGAGTTTTATTGTAAAACATATTTCTCTTTAATTTGAGCACAGTTTACCAGTTAATAAACCTGAAGCAGTGTTGTGAGTCTGAGGGCTGTTTTATTCTTTTTGGAAAAGGGTCGATAAATTCATAGTAATTAGGAATAGCACAGTGCAAAATCACTTCTCTTTATTTTTAAATTTTCTGCAAACTTGTCTTAGCATTATCAGAGAGTCAGAGATGTACAGCACTGAAACTGACCCTTCGGTCCAACTCATCCATGCCGACCAGATATCCTAACTAAAGCTAGTCCCATTTGCCAGACTTTGTACACCCTTCCTATTCATATACCCATCCAGATGCCTTTTAAATGTAATTGTACTAGCCCCCTCACTTCTTCTGGTAGTCCATTCCATACACACATCACCCTCTGTGTGAAAAGATTGCCCCTTAGGTCCCTTTTAAATCTTGCCCCTCTCACCTTAAACCTTTGCCCTCTAGTTATAGAGTTCCCCACCCTAGGGAAAATACCTTGTCTATTTATCCTATCCATACCCCTCTTGATTTATCAACTTCTATAAAGTCACCCCTCAGTCTCTGACTCTCCAGGGAAAATAGCCCCAGTGTATTCAGCCTCTCCCTGTAGCTCAAAACCTCCAATGCTGGCAACATCCTTGCCTGACAGTTCTCCATCTAAAGCAGTGGCAGTAATTATCTGTGAAATGTACATGTTCTGACCATGTCAAGGAATGTGAGAAATCAGTGGAGAGCCAGTAGGGGGTGAGACACTGGGCATCATTCGGATCATTGTCATCCCACATCTCAAAAGTTGCAATTCCTGCTGCTACTCAGATCATCTCCAGACAGAGGCTTGCCAAGCAGATTTTAGGCCCCAGTGATAATTAAACAGTCATCATTCCCACAACCTAATTTAGATTGTGGTTTATAATCATTCCAAAGTACTCGGAATCATTCCATGTCCAATCACTCCCCTTCTGAATAACCAATACTCTTTATTTAGTCACTCTGTGATATGTTGGCTGACAGCTTGCAGTATCATAAACAGATGCCTTTGTTTTTCTCATTCCTTTTTCACTCTTACTTCGACCTTACAAAAACACTGTCAGCCACACATCAGCTTGGTGTTTCCATTTGGAGTGATGCTGGTAATTTACTTACATCTTGGGAATGATTGAGGGTATCTAAACTGATGCCAAACAGGACTCCATAGCCAGCGGACTGAATTTAAAAAAAGGGTCATAGAGTCATAGAACCATACAGCAAGGAAATAGACCCTTCTGTCCAACCACTGGGTTTGGGGAGTCCAGAACTAGAAGGCATAGGTTTAGCTCTATATCATTAATATTATATAATTGTACAACATAGAAGGTGTGCTGGGGTTGGGGGCTGAGGTGGATTTTTACTAATCCAGTGAGAAGGGTGAAGCTTGAAAGGGTTCAGAAAAGACTTACAAGGATGTTTCCGTGATTGGAAAGTTTGAGTTATAGGGAGAGGTTGAATGAGCTGGGGCTGTTTTCCCTGGAGCATCGGAGGCTGAAGGGTGACCTTATTGAGGTTTATAAAATCTTGAGGGGCGTGGTTAGGGTGAATAACCAAGATCTTTTCCCCAGGGTAGTGGAGTCTAAATAGAGGGCATAGGTTTAAGGTGAGGGGGGAAAGATCTAAAAGGGACCTAAGGGGCCACCTTTTCACACAGAGGGTGGTACGTGTATGGAATGAGTTGCCAGAGGAAGTGGTGGAGGCTGGTACGATTATAATATTTAAAAGGCATTTGGATGGGTATATGAATAGGAAGAGTTTGGAGGGATATGGGCTGGATGCTGGCAGGTGGGGCTAGATTGGGTTGGGATGTCTGACTGGCATGGACGGGTTGGACTGAAGGGTCTGTTTCCATGCTGTACATTTCTATGACTCTATGACACTCCATGCTGACCTTAATCCAAACTAAACTAGTCCCACCTGCCTGCTCCTGGCCCACGTCCCTTCAAACCTTTCTTATTCATATACGTATCCAAATATCTTTTAAATGTTGTAACTGTACCCACATCCATCACTTCCTCAGGAAGTTCATTCCACACGCGAACCACCCTCTATAAAACAATCGGCACTCATATCTTTTTTAAATCTCTCTCCCCTCACCTTAAAAATGTGCCCATCCGAAGGGAAAGACAACTACCATTAACTCTGTCTATACCGTTCATGATTTTGTAAACTTACATAAGGTCACCTCTCAACCTCCTATGCACCACTGAGAAAAGTCCCAGCCTATTCAGCCTTTTTCTATAATTGGTCCATTTGCTCATAGATGTGGGGAACCAGAGCAAGGTGATGGCTTTCCTCCTGTCTGTGAGGGGTGGTCTCTGTGATATCAGACCCCAGCACTCCACCCTCATCTCCCTGCCTTCATGTGCTGTATGTATGCAAATTGCAATGCACTGCGAGAACTGCAGTGTCATAAGGTGTCTCATTACCATGCAAGGTTATACAATTCGATCTTTACAGTAAAGCCCCAGCTGCAGTACAAAAGCAGGTACATCTGAGCCTCACCCGGTAAGCCTTTTCCATCGACTTACTCCATTCGCTGTCTAATTTTAAAGCATTCAAGTTGCAGACTTCCCTGGGAGACCCGACACGTGCTGGGAGCACTTCTTGACACAGGCTGGGTCTTCCTGGTAATTGGATCATAATGTGACAAAAGTGTGAATTTATTCAGCATTATATCCATCAATATGTACTGCTTCTGAATTGACCCAGACATGGTACCATATCCAAAGGTCTGGCCTCTTTATATTGCAGCACTAAACTGAAATGTAGGAATTTCCTGAGTTGAGATTGCACGTTATGAAAAGGACTGGCATGGATGGCAGGTTCGCTACTGCCACCTCCTGACAGTGTGAGCAAAGCACCATTGAAGATCACCAGGATTACATCCCTCAGCATGAAAAATCCAACATTATATCAAATTTTAAGATTTCCAAAATCACACCTGAGAAACCTAACCCCTTCTCTACGTAACAAGCATAAGTGAATTTATTGCAAAGCAATTCGGGATGTTGCATACACATAATTGGGTTTTATACAAATGCAGGATTAGCATTGGTGTGTGTGTGTGAGATCTGCAAGACATCGGGCAGCAGCTCTATAAAGGTGCTGCTTGTAGCCCCTCCCAGAACTGTGACCCTGACTGTCTGGGAGGCAAAGGCAGCTGGGAGCATCCCCACCTGCAAGTTCCCCTCCAGATCATGCACCATCCTGACTTGGAATGGTATCCACATTCCTTCACTGTGGCTGGGCCAACACCCTGGAAACCCTCCCGAACCTCATCCCATGGACTGCAGCTGTTCAAGCACGCAGCTCACAAGTTACTTCTCTGAGGAAATGGCAGATGGGTGATAAATGCTCATCCAGCCAGAAATGCCCACTTCCTCGGAAGAAACTTTTTTATCAGAAGCATGAACTATGAAGTTATGAACTATAACTGAAGCATCTTAACGCAGTCTGAATTCATGAGTTACTTGCAGCTGTCCATCTGCTGTGTTGGCAGTGCTTTTGTGTGACCACATTCAGCAGGATATCTGGCAGTAACAACAGGGCTTTCTGCACTTAACCCTTTGACTACATAATAGATTCACAGAAATAGAAGAACTACCAGCAAGTTCCGAAACACAAAATGCCATACACCATTCCTGTCGCACAGTCACCCTGTGTTAACTGTCCACTCAGCTAATTTTTGAATTTCCTGATGTATAATGATAGCAGAAAGACTAAAATATTCTCTGTTATGTGTACTTACTGCTTTTGGAAGCATTTTTCCTCATATGGAAGGTAACTTCCTAAGATTTGGGCAGCAATGTGCCTAAGTGGTTAGCACTGCTGCCTCACAACGCCAGGTACCCAGGTTCGATTCTGCAGTGTCGACATGCAGGAAGTGAGGCCATTTTCAATAGCAGACTCCTTTCAGGTAGTTAGCGAGATACAACACAGGACTAGCAGCGTCTCTTTCCATTAGACAGAGACAATTAGATACATAGAACAGGATGAGCAGCATTCCTCATTGGGAATGGGTCATGGTCAGGAGGAAAGTGTCTATAAACAGCCACAAGTGGTCCAGGCATTGAGTTTGTGACATTGCATTGATCTGCTGTACGTTCAAGCTGTTCTAAACTAACTGATTACCCTTTTGATAATGGAACTATTTGTCGGTATTTTCGAACAAACTTGTTCAGATATGCTGTATTATGACACAGCTCTGGAGCAGGTGGGACTTGAACCCAGCTGAAACTTTATTGCTGGAACAGCACAGCAGGTCAGGCAGCATCTAGGGAACAGGAGATTCGACGTTTCGGGCACATGCCCTTCTTCAGGAACTTGAACCCAGGCTTCCTGCCTCAGAGGCAGGGACACCAAGACTATTCCACAAGAGCTAATGATATCTTTTTAAGAAAATATGCATAATTAAATCATTTCTGAAATCTATTCCTGGAAAGCTAGACAAAGTAATTACAGTATAAGCTAAATTATTTTAAAAATTAAGCATTTGGCAAAAACAGCGTTGGGCTAACCATGACTTTCTCGCATTGTGTATTGTGGGCGATAATGAATCAGCTTTCTGTGTTCTGTCTCTCCTGACTTTTATTTCATTGATATTAATCAGCAGAGATGTGAAATGGGTGGCGCATTCACTATTAACCATTTCACACTGTTGAATAAGGCAAGTTTGCTGTTGTATGTTTGTGGCATCATAATATCACAAGATATCACAAAATATCGGGGATACTCTTAAGGTCTCACTGGTCAAGTGCGGCATTCCCACAGCCACCTGGGAATCACTGGCCCAAGACCGTCCAAAGTGGAGGAGGAGCATCTAGGGAGGTGTTGAGCACTCAAGACTTGCCGTTGGGAATAAGCAGAAGCCAGGAGAAAACAGGGAAAGGTTTCTGCCATACCAACACTGCACTCATCCCTTGCCATGATCACAACCTGCCCCAGGTGTAACAGAGCCTGTGGTAGCTGCATCAGTCTGTACAGCCATTTACCAACTCACCTTGAGAGTGGACAGAGTCATCCTTGTCTGCGAGGGATCATCAATGATGATGATGAATAAATATCACAAGAGGTACAGAAGTCAGAGGTCATTCAGCGCAGTCCTGCACCCTTCTATAACAGCACTGTTGCTTAAGGACTTCCAGATTGTTCCTTCTGCTGTCTCAGCTGAGAGTCCATTTAATTCCATTCGGCCTCAGTGGTGGGACACTGGATATTATGACCAGGAGATCAGTTTGAGCAACTTAAACTCTACTGCATAGCCTATCCCTACACAATGAACACAGTCTGCTGATTTCTCAGCAACAAACCCAAACAAGCAGACAAAATGCACCCAGAAACCCTAGCCACTCTCCCCTACATCAAAGACACCTCAGAAATGACAGCCAGACTACTCAGACCCCTTGGTATCATGGTAGCCCACAAACCCACCAACACACTAAAACAACAGCAAATTTACTTGAAAGACCCTTTACAGACAACAAGCAAAACTAATGTCATTTACAAAATACTGTGCAAGAACTGTAACAAACACTACATTGGACAAACAGGCAGAAAACTAGTCACCAGGATACATGAACATCAACTAGCCACAAAATGACATGACCCTCTCTCACTAGTATCCTTACATGCAGATAAGGAAGGACACCACTTGGACAGGGACAACACATCCATCCTAGGACAAGCCAAACAGAGACACACACGAGAATTCCTAGAAGCATGGCATTCTAACCAGAACTCTATCAACAAACACATCGAGTTAGACCCCATCTACCATCCCTTGAGAAAAAAACAGAAAATAACATAACCACAGGAAATGATGTCACCACAGGAGATGACATCACCAACCCAAAGAAACCCAAATATATAAATAGAAAGCAGGAATTATCAACAGTGCTTCGCCCGGAGGCCTACTGAAGATGTTACCTAGTAGGGTGACAAAATGTCTGGAAATGAACCTTCCAGCTCAGTGAGCAAACCTACATCCATTCCAATCCTGCCATGAGATCTTTTACAGCCACCCCAGGACCAGAGAATGGGATCTCAGTTTAATGTTTTAGATGATATCTCCAACGTATCAAGGCAATGGGCTCAAATCCTGCAGTATGGCTTCTTAAAAATTTGCTTTGCTCTGGGGATCCATGCGACACTGTCACGCTGATATCTGTAGCAGTGAATGTAGACGTGTTCTTACCACAGATAGAAAACACCAGAAATCGCAACAGATTCAGTCAATTAAATGGGATCAGGGGAGTCCATGAAATAGATCCCAAATGGACAATGTCAAGTCAATCTCTCTCAACCTGCAGTTGACTACATCTACCAAAGGAGAATTTCCCAACAGGCACTGGGGTGGAGTGGAGGTCCCAGGCCTGTGGGTGCTGTCGGGGCAGCTGCTGGCACAACTTTACAGGATGTGGCAACCTCACTGGCACCCTCTGTACCTGTAATCAGGTTACTGAGGCAGGATAGCCAATCAGAGATGACAAATTTAGCTAATCAGAGATGACAGAATAGCCAATCAGAGATGACAGGACAGCCAATCAGAGATGGCTGCAATGCTGGATGACCAGCGCCCCTACCTGCAGAGAGGTGAATGGTGCTGAGGAAGGTGATGTGAATGGGAGGTGAGAGGTTTGTGGAGGGTTAGTACGAGGGAGAGGCAAGTGGAGCAGAGGAGGGAGAGTGTGAGGAAGAGGAGAGTGTGAGGGAGAGGCGAGTGGAGCTAGGGAGGGAGGATGAATGTGAGTGAGAGGCGAGTGGAGTTGAGGAGGGAGAGTGTGAGGGAGAGGAGTGATGCTGAGGAGGGAGGGTGAGTGTGAGTGAGAGGTGAGTGGAGCTGAAGAGCGAGGGTGAGTGTGAGGGAGATGTGAGTGGAATTGAGGAGGGAGGGTGAATGTGAGGGAGGGTGAGTGAGGGAGAGGTGAGTGGAGCTGAGGAGGGAGGGTGAGTGTGAGGGAGAGGTGAGTGGAGTTGAGGAGGGAGGGTGAGTGTGAGGGAGAGGTGAGTGGAAGTGAGGAGGGAGGGTGAGTGTGAGGGAGGGTGAGTGTGAGGGAGAGGTGAGTGAAGTTGAGGAGGGAGGGTGAATGTGAAGGAGAGATGAGTGAAGTTGAGGAGGGAGAGTGAGTGTGAGGGAGAGCTGAGTGGAGTTGAGGAGGGAGGGTGAGTGTGAGGGGGAGGCGAGTGGAGTTGAGGGAGGGTGAGTGTGAGGGGGAGGCGAGTGGAGTTGAGGGAGGGTGAGTGTGAGGGAGAGGCGAGTGGAGTTGAGGAGAGAGGGTGAATGTGAGGGAGAGGCGAGTGGAGTTGAGGGAGAGGCGAGTGTGAGGGAGAGGTGAGTGGAGTTGAGGGAGGGTGAGTGTGAGGGAGAGGTGAGTGGAGTTGAGGAGGGAGGGTGAGTGTGAGGGAGAGGCGAGTGGAGTTGAGGGAGGGTGAGTGTGAGTGAGAGGTGAGTTGAGGGAGGGTGAGTGTGAGTGAACCTAAACATGGAGGAGCTCTTGGCCAGTTAGGGAAATTAGGATTTTGGGAAGTTTCCTTCATTCGGACATGGAGTGTGCGGGTGTAAGCACCTGAGTTGTTTTGGGAGGCTGTAATCGAAAGGCAGTGATACAGGGAAACTTTTAACAAGCCAGTTATGAAAATATGTGGAGAGCAGTGAGATAGATGTGAATGAGATGAGAACATGGGGAGAGTGTGAGCAAGGGAGAGTGGGATCAGGGGGAGAGTGCGAGGGAGGACAGGAAGAGAGTGGGAGGATGGCGAGAAACCAGGAACGATGGAGAGCATGAGGAGAATGTCGGGACACGGGGAGAGAGTGGGAGCACAGGGTGAAAGCAGGGACAAGGGAGAACTTGGGGAGAGAGTGGGAGCATGGGGAGAGCAAGAGAGAGAGAGAGAGAGACAGAGTGGCAGAGAGCACTAGTGGAGCAGTAGGAGTGCAGGGACACTATGGGGAAATGAGCATGTCTTTAATTTGATTACACTTGGCTGTTGTCTCCCTCTGAAGCCAGCCGTGGGCTGTGCATTGCCTGGAAACTCTCCACAGACCCCAATTTAAGAAGCACTACTCAAACAGTCAGTGTGATGTCCTGAGAGAAAAGGAGGGAATAACAATTGGTGAAGAGAAATGATGTAATTTCTGTGGCAAATGCAGTACAAAGGTATTAAAAATAAAAAAAAAGTGTTTCATCTTAAAGAAAATAATACCCTTTGTTCATAAGATAATAGGATCATGGGTGGGCCATTCTGCCCCCTCCCCACCTCCCCTTAAGCAGTTCTATATTATTCAGTTCCAACTCCATTTTAACTGGAATGGATCTGTTTTCTCTCTCACAGATTTTGCTTTCACCATCTCCTTCTGGGTTTTGGTTTGTTCTTTGTGATAAGCTACTGTAGGACGAGGTCTGCTTGTAACGGGACTGACATTTCCCTTGTGTAAATGTAAATATTGTCCCAATCACTCGAATGTAGCTGTCAGGTTGAGTGTGTGATCGTGAACCTCTTCATCTGTTTTTCATACTGCTGCAGCCTCTACATTCTCTCACCAACATTCACAGGGACGTGTGCTCTCTCAAGAGCAGGATAACATGCTGGCGTATTATTAAAATAATGACAAGATAAAAATGATGTATGTTGTTAAAACTTCTGTCAAAGGGAATGAATGTGCCTGTCTCGTTTTGATTCGTGATGTAGCCTTGCACAGCAGATCAGTCCTTATGAAGCAGAGTCTGGCTACATTCAGAAAGGGTTAGCAAGGTGTCTTTTATACAAGTTCTCTATCAGAGACAGAACAGTAGCTAGTTCAGAGGCTATTGTTTATCCACTGGTCACTCACTGAACACTAGAACTTATTTTATAATGTAGATTGTTTTGCAAACACAACAAGGTACAAAATTTTAGAACCACCCAATAGCTCAATAAAGAGGAGACCATTCAAACCGCTGAATTTATGCCTGATTTTTTGGGGAGTGATGCGGTCACTCTCACCCAGTCTCCACTGTTTTCCCAGATCCTTGCAATTTTTCCCCACCAGTCCTTGGGAAGAGCCTGAGTTGGATTTAATGGTCACAGTAACTGTCTGGGATCCAACCACTTGCCTAATATGAAGAGTGACGTGGCGCTGACTCTGAAATTCTGACCTTCCTGTGTGGCGCCAGGTGAAGGTTGGAGAGCCCCAAGTAGGAAAGTAACCGTGAAAGCCAAAGCAAACAGTTCCATTAAAGGTTGCGGTCTGACAGAACACAAGGCCTCCTGACGTTGTAAGTAATTGATGGAGAAGTGAAAGGCCAGGAAACCCACCAGAGAGGACAGCTCGATCCAAAAAACAGTGTTGTGTTGTGGTTTGGCCACCGTGCCTCTATCGAACATGTACCTCTGCCAAAACAACTACTAGACTGATCATTTCAAACAAGAAACCCAGCCGCAGCCAGACATTAAAGCATAATTCTCACAAATTCAGCTCGAGATGTGAGACTGAAACCCCGTGGATTAGGAAGATTCTCCCTGATTTGATCTCTCCTCAATGTTACTTGATCTCAGCCTGAGGCAGAAGCAAGGGCAGCCTTACAAAGTCACCAAGAATTTATAGTGCAGCCATAGGCCATTCATCCCAACGAGCCCATGCTGGTATTTACACTTTACACGAACCTCTTCAAACATCACTTCGCTTAACTCAATCAGAACTCAATTCAATTCTATTCTTTTCTACCTCCCTATGTTGAGCTTGCCCTTAAATAATTTTATACCATTTCCCTCAACTTCTTTCTGTAGTGAATTCCACATTGTCATCATTCTCTAGTCAAATGGTTTGTTCTGAATTCTCGACAGTGACTGCCTCAGACCTCTGACCTCGCTACATGTCCACTACCAAATCCTCTCATGTCCCTAAAGACCTCCTTTCATTTTGTTTATGGGATGTGAATATCAGTGCCAAGGCCAACTGCTGTTACCTACCCTTAATTGCCCCACCTGGGCAGCTCTTTATTTTCTCTTTTCCAGAGAAAAGGAACTTAACCCATTAGATCTTTTCCAGAGGGTATAACCTCTCTATTTGGGTATTCATCTCGGGAGGAGAAATTTATTTGTGAAAGATGTCCTGTTGGAGGTCACGATCCAATGATTGCTTTTTGGAAGGCACGCGTGGGGAGTTAGATTGTTGAGAGTCAAGTCAGTCTTGGATTTGGTGCCTGTCCAAGGTTAATGTCCACTGGCATAAGTTGCCATAGCTTCCACAGAACCGTCCAACCGCCATCTGGTTAGAGAGAGGTACCTGACCATGAGTTTAACCTGAGGGTCACTGTGCCTCAGGCAAGCGGTGACGTTGGAAGAAGAGTCCTTCATGTTAGCCACAGTCAGAATTGAACCCACACTGTCCACCCATCACGCCTCATCTCAATCCAACTGTTCACCCAATTGAGCTAACCGATACTCGACACCCACTGAGTAAGATGTAAGTGTGCCGAGGGGAGCTGGAACATGCTCTGAGATACCAGCTTCAGTAAAGAAGCAAGAGAGAAAAGATTGAGTGTGGGAGAGGATAGTTTATAATCTCTGAATGATTTCCATAGCCAGAGTACTTGTCAATATTTAAATTCTGTTTGCAAACAATAAGCGAGCACTAGGATCTGTTGAAAATGCAGGTCATTCTTTTCGAATTCATTCACTGAATGTGGGTGTCTTACCAATGGTAAGACCTACATTCATTACTCATATCTCAATGGTACTCCCCATCACCTTCCTGCTGCTCATCCATTTCAGAAGATGGTTGAAGAGACAACCTCATTGCCTTGTGCTTGGAGTCACATGAAGGCACAATGGGTGTGGAGAGTGGATTTACTTCACTCGTAACATCTGCAAATTGTTCTTATTGCTTTTCTTATATGGGATGTAGGTATCACTGCCTGTTCCTAATTGCCCCCCTTTGAACCAAGAGTCTTACTCATTGTCTTCAGTGGGGCAATCAAGAGTCACATGCTGTGATGTGGTATCTGGAATCACACATAGGCCAGACTAGGTGAGAAAGGACATGAGTAAACTATGTTTTTTTTAAAAATTAATCAACAATCGAAAATGATTATGTGCTCACTATTAGGCTAGCTTTTTAATTGCAGATTTTTGAATTCCAATTTCACTCTCTGCGCGAGTGGGATTTGAACCCAGGTTCCCCAGAATATTAGCTTGGCCCTCTAGATTACACCATTCCCCCACCTCTTCAAAGTGATCCAGTTTCCATCAAAAGAAATGACAGTCTGGCAGCTTCCTGGTACGCTATTACAGAAACAAAACCAAAACTTCCAGGCCTAATATAGAGTAAGAGAGCCATACAGCACAGAAACAGTCCCTTCAATTCAACCAGTCCATGCCGATCATAATCCCGAGCTAAATAAGCTCGCCTGCCTGCTCCTGGCCATATCCCTCCCAACCTTTCCTATTGATGTACTTATCCAAATGGCTTTTAAACAATGTAATTGCACTTGGATTTAGGCATGAGCTTCTGTGTAAAAAGAAATTGCCCCTTTTGAATTTTTAAAATCTTTCTCCTCTCACCTTAAAAATATGCCCTCTTGTCTTGAAATTCCCCACCCTAGGAACCTTACCATTCACCTTATCTATACCCCTCATGATTTTATAAAAACTCTAAAAGATCACCCTCAGTCTCCGACACTCCAGTTAAAAAAGTTACAGCCTATCCTGCCTCATCCTGGTAAATCTCTTCTGAACTCTCTCCAGCTTAATAACAACCTTCCTATAACAGGGTGATCCAGAAGAGACCTCAAAAGTGTCCTGTACAATCTCAACATAACATCAACAGGTATTTGACTGAATTTCAATCCCTGCACTGCTATGGCAAAATTTGAACTCCCATCCTCTGTCTTCCGAGCTGAGAAACGTAATCATTGAGCTATGATATTCCTCACAGAGGCTCAATCTACCAGGAGTGTATCTCACTTCCATGTTATTCGTCAGAAAGTTGGCACGGTTGGCAGTGCTGTTCCTAATGGTCACTGTTCAACTCATTCTGCCTCTCCTGCATTATTCCCCCATCTATGGCAGCCCAGACTCTGACCAGAGATACAGGAAGTTCAGTGCAGGAATGAGATGGAGAATTGGGAGCGCGAGTAAGAGTGAGTGAGGAATAACTCAGCAAGGGAAGGAAAACTTTGTGCCACTGGCACTACAGTTCCTTCAGGCAGTTTGGGTGGAATTTCGGGCATTGTTATGGGATCCATTCCTGTATTCTGAGAACTGGATGAAGCACCGTGAGATGAACAGTCAATGCATGGGGTATCGCGCAGAGTTGCCCAAATGATTTCTCCTGTAAAGCCCTTAACTAACACGTTGAACCACCTGATATTTGTAATTTTATTAGTAGCTGAAATTGAGGGCATCACTGTATCTGTTGAATTGTCACCATCTCATCCCTCAAAGATTTCTCTGTTCCTCCAATTCTCCCTCTCAGTGCTTCCCATTTGCCATTGGTGACTGTGTCTTCAGCTGCTTTGCAAGAACATAAGAAACAGGAGCAGGAGTAGGCCATCTGGCTCTCGAGCCTGCTCTACCATTTAATACGATCATGGCTGACCCGTCTCGTGGACTCAGCTCCACTTGCCTGCCTACTCACATAACCCTGAATTTCTTCACTGTTCAAAAATATATTTATCTTTGCCTTTAAAAAACATTGGCTCTAAGTTTTGGAGGTTCCTCCTTAAAACACTCCACTTCTTCGAGCCCTCTCCTTTAAGGCTTTCCACAAAACTGAACCCTCTGTCCAAGATTTTGCTCACATCACCTTTGGCGCTTTCAGGTTTTTGATTGGCACTCCCTTCCCGCGAAGAGTTTTGCGATGTTTTGGCAGGCCACTTGCCAGCAATGGAGTGTCAGCCCTTCACCTCCATTGAGGCAGCAGTCCCATTTCCCCGCTGCTATCCCACTCAAACAGGCCAGTGGTGCAGCGTGGGAAATCCAAGCACCTCAGCGATGCAGGGGATTGTGGGATAGGCCGTGCCCCTCACAGGCTACATGCTGTGGCCCTCAGAACACAGAATGGACACAACTCAGAGGGTAAACTTGTTCCATTTGATGGAGACATTCTCAGTGGCTGAGGAGGCTAAGAAAAGCGTTCATAATTGCCAGCTGCCTGGTTATGCTTGGACCAATTTCAAAGTCTTTAAAACCTCAGGACTGCTGCAGTTAAGTTTGCTCTTTTTTTTTATTTTTGCCACATCAGAGATTAATAGAAAATGATGCATCGCTTCCAACATTTTATGACTTAGAACACCATCGCATTTAAACAAGAAATGCATCAATCTTTCCTGGAAAACCGAAGTAAACAGTTCCTTTTTTAGGGAAAACAGAAAATGCAGGGCAGCCAGAAACGTATCTTGTGTAACCCTTACTCAGAATGTTATGCTGATCAAACTGAAGAATATTTCTTTCATTTTCTGATTTCGCCCCCAGATTTCCAGTACACCTTTAATAAGACCCTAGAGCATGGGAACAGAAGTAGGCCATTCAGCCCATTGAGTCTGCTCCACCACTCAATAAGATCATGGCTGATTAGATAACCCTCAACTCCACTTGACTGCCATTTCCCCATCACCCTTGGTTCCCTTCCTGACTAAAAATCTGTCTGTCTCAGCCTTGAATATAATTAGTGACCCAGCCTCAACTGCCCTCTGTGCTTAAAAAAAAATTCAGTACCCTCTGCGAGATTTTTTTTATCGAGAGAAACTTTTGAGGACGCTAATATTTTGTTTTAGTTCTTTCTGAGGCAGTTGGGTCTTGCTGGCAAGTCAAGCAATTGTTACCCATCTCTCATTGACCCTCAGCAGGGATTTCCACGATACATTATTTATTGAAAATCAAATCTTTTTATGTCGGCGTAAATTTGGCACCTTCGATCAGAATAAGCTGCATTTTTAAAACAAAAGGTCTTTTAAGTAGTGGTTTTGGTCAATGTTCCCGTGAGGTCATGTTCAGAATCCAAGGATAATGTACAAACTGGCTCTCTCTGCTCACTTTTAAATTGGGTGCTTTGTTCCAAACTTGCATAAATGTGACCAGATACACAGATGTCTGGGTCCAGGGATGCAGGTGCCAAGGGCCAGGGTTAGAAGATGGGACCAGACATTGCTTGCATACTTTAGCAGGAGCTGACGGGGATGTGGATTACATTGCCAAAGTGAGGATAAATGGAATAATCAAAAACGAAGAACAGAGAGTGAGTCCATCTATTTTCCACACTGGATGCCATTTGGCAAAAAACAAAGGTTTGCAGGAAGTACATTATTGTTCAGAATATTTCAGGCACTGCTATGTTGCAGCTCATTGGTGTGTGTTAGATTCTTCTGTTTTTGTCACATTCAGCTCAAAAGGGAGGTCCTGCCCCTTCTATCACCAATCCTAGTAATCCCATCCGGTTTGCCATTTTGACCTTGGGGTTCTCTGGAGTTTCGAAGAATGGGAGGTGATCTTGTTGGAGCGTGCAGGATTCTGAAGGGGTTTGACAGGATAGCCACTGAGGGCAGTGCTGTCTACCTCACAGGGCACACAAGTAAGACAGGATAAGGGGCCAACCATTTGTGAGGAGGAGAAATGCCTTCACCCAAAGGGTTGTGAATCTTTAGATTTCTCTACTTCGGAAGATTCTGGATATTCCAGACTGAGCATTTTTAATGAATGATGATTTGTTGTCACTTGTTTGCTACAATGAACAGTGCAATGAAATACAGTGGAACGTTTCAACTGCTGGCCACAATACGGCACCATTTGAATATTTTAAGAATCGAAAGATAAAGCTGGAAGGAAGTCTGTCTATGTTTCCCACCACCTCCACCATGAGACTTGACCAATGATACCCACAACACTGCCTGTGCCAGACCCACCAACATCATGGTAGCCACCCTTCAGGTGTCATCTTTTCGTTACTGGGCCCACCTCTCTGATGGGTCATTAAGGCTGGGCCCCATGCTGGAACCGCAATCCCCGGCAACCAGCAGCCCCGCACTCTGTTGCTGCTGCCATTGCCTGGCCAATAACCATCAGTCCCCTACTGTTTCGTGCCACACTGCCGCTACCTCGCTGATGTCTGGGGTCTTCACCCCGGGCCTACCACAACCAGGACTACCTGGTTACGCTGCCAGGCCAGGCCATGCCATTCCTCGCCAACAGTCCCGCGCCAGCCGCCCTCCTCCTCCATGATGTCACCTCCTCCACCACCGTGACAGGATGAAGGTGAAGCAGAAGACAAAAAGTGGAAAGGGATGATAGGAGAAAGTGGCCATATGGAGCAGACGGGCCCAGGATCCTGAATACAGCCTGCCTTACCAGTGCCACCATCTTGGTAAGGCTGAGATTTATTGTTGTTGGTGTCAAAGGATTTGGGACGGAGGTGAGGGGGAGTCACTGCACATGAAACTTTTAACTCTGCTTTCTCAGCTGCTGGACCTGCTAAGTTATTGTTTTTAGCAATTTCTGATTCTGTTGGATTGCCAGCACCCAACATTCTTTATTTGTGTGGTTATAGGTGGAAAGGCTATTGTTCAGGCAGGAGATGAGCTGTTATGGTATTGGGTAGTGGGAGCAGGCTAGAGGAACTTAGCCAGGCCATTGCTTTGTATCTTCACTTGCCTTTGTTCAGCAGCTAGTGGTACAGTTTCGCCAATTTGCTTTCATCCTTCAAAACAAAGCACAGCCGAATAACTAGGAGCCTAGAATGTAAAAGTAAGGTGAACCACGTGAGGTCAGTGCCATCCACAAGTATCGGCATGGCATTGTGGGCAGAGGCTGGCACTGTGGCAGTGCCACTGGAGCTATAATCCAGAGCCCCAGAAGCACTGGAGGAGGACAGATTCAGGCTGGAGTGTAATGCTAGCGTTGGCCATCGCTAAAATCCCATCTGGTTCACTTAATACCTGTTAAGGATGAAGATCTGGCATTGTCGTGGCGACCCCAAACCCAGGTCAACGGGGTTGGCTCTGACATGGCCCTCACAAGCCACTTTCCTCAAGGACAAATAGGCACAGCCGACAAACTCTGGGGCACCCTCGTCACGTGCAAAAAGAAATTCCATCATTCATTTTGAAAAGGAAGATGGACTTGCATTAAGCCGAGGCTGAAATTTGGATGGCGAGGTCTAAGCAAAACTAAATAAAAGGGGAGGCATTTTAAGTAATTTTGGATCTGCTAGCTGACTCACAGGAAAGTGTTTCAGTAATGTGTCCGTACCACAGAGTGGTACCCTGGCTTACCGCCTACCTGCTCTGTCTGGCACGTGTTTCAGAGTTCTTTTGATATCTAAGAAAAACCAGGCAGGGAGAGAGAGAGAAAGGAAGAGAGAAAAAAAAGTTATCTTCCACACATTCTGACAGCGTTGGGTGAGAAATCTGGCCACGGCAGCGTCCTTTCACAATCCCCATGCTGGCTGCTCCCCACTACAGATGGGCAAACTTGTTTTGGATTCTCAATGTTTTTGTCAAGCTGGCAATGAATGTGGCGCCTGAAGTGGCAGACACAGACTGACCCAAATATGGAGCTCCACTACGAAAGATTCCTTTCTCGAATTGTTTCATGATGTTTCTGCAGAAGGTTAGAAAACAGAAAGTCCCATTGGCAGCATCGACAATTAATGGAAATGCCTGAGCGAATGAAACAATTCATTTGGGCTCATTACACAACGTATTGTATTGCAGGTTCGAAGCTGGTACTTGTATGTTACAATAGTTCCATCGAGATCAGATTTGTTTTTAATACCTTTCCATAAATTTCCAGCTCCCTCTCCTATATACTGACAAATGTGAGTACTACAAGAATGGAACCTTTTAAATTACTTCCATACTTTCAGTCTGTTTGGTCATCAGGAATTTTTCATTTATCTGAGGATATAATTGTAACCTCCTGTTCTCTGCCTTCGCTTCTTCACTGCTTCTCTGTTCCTCTAGTTTAGGTTCTTGTCCACCTCTATATTTTCTGTGATCTTGAATACTGCTTGTGGTATCAGGAGGTGCTGGTGGGGCAGTGTAAAACGGACTGCAGTGTTCCTGCTTCTGTAGGTCTTACAGTCCTTCAGATTGCTTGAGAGGGCAGAGCAGCTGTTGGAGGGTTGCTGTGGGTGTTAGAAAGTTTCTTCAAGTGTTGGAGGGTTGCAGCTGGATATGGAGAGTTGCTGTGGGTTTTGGAAAGTTGCGGGTTTTGGAGAGTTGCTGCGGGTTTTGTAGAGTTGCTGTGGGCTTTGGAGAGTTGTGGGTTTTGGAGAGTTGCTGCAGGTTTTGGAGAGTCCCAGCGGGGTTTGGAGAGTTGCTGCGGGTTTTGGAGAGTTGTGGACTTTGGAGAGTTGTGGATTTTGGAGTGTTGTGGAATTTGGAGAGCTGCTGCAGGTTTTGGAGAGTTATGACAGGTTTTGGAGAGTTATGACAGGTTTTGGAGAGTTGTGATAGGTTTTGAAGATTAGCTGCATGTTTTGGAGAGTCACTGTGGGTTTGGAGATTGGTGGCAAAGTTTGGAGATTGGCGGCAGGTTTTGGAGAGTGACAGTGGATTTTGGAGAGTTGCTGTGGGTTTTGGAGAGTTGCAGGTTTTGGAGAGTTGCTGCAGGCTTTGGAGAGTTGCTGCGGGTTTTGGAGAGTTGCTGCATATTTTAGTGGATTGCTGCATGTTTTGGAGAGTTGCTGCGGGTTTTGGAGAGTTGTTGCAGATTTTGGAGAGTTGCTGCGGGTTTTGGAGAGTTGCCGTGGGTTTTGGAGAGTTGCTGTGGGTTTTGGAGAGTTGTTGCGGGGTTTGGAGAGTTGCTGCGGGTTTTGGAGAGTTGCCGTGGGTTTTGGAGAGTTGTTGCGGGGTTTGGAGAGTTGCTGCAGGTTTTGGAGAGTTGCTGCGGGTTTTGGAGAGTTGCTGTGGGTTTTGGAGAGTTGCAGCGGGTTTTGGAGAGTTGCTACAGGTTTTGGAGGGTTGCTGCAGATTTTGGAGAGTTACTGCAGGATTTGGAGAGTCGCTGTGGTTTTGGAGAGTTGCTTTGGGTTTTGGAGAGTGACTGTGGGTTTTCGAGAGTTGCTGCATGTTTTGGAAAGTGACTCTGCATTTTGGAGAGTTGCTGTCGGTTTTGAAGAGTTGCTGCGGATATTGGAAAGTGCCTGTAGGTTTTGTAGGTTTGCTGCATGTTTTGGAGAGTTGTGGGGTTTGGAGAGTGGCTGGGGTTTTGGAGAGTTGCAGCGGGTTTTGGAGAGTTGCTGCAAGTTTTGGAGATTTGCTGCATGTTTTGGAGAGTTGTGGGGTTTGGAGAGTTGCTGCAGGTTTTGGAGATTTGATGAAGGTTTTAGAAAGTGACTGTGGGTTTTGGAGAGTTGCTGCATGTTTTAGAGAGTTGCTGCAGATGTTGGAGAGTGACTGTGGGTTTTGGAGAGTTGCAGCATGTTTTAGAGAGTCGCTGCAGG
Organism: Chiloscyllium plagiosum; assembly: GCF_037043375.1. Taxonomy (NCBI): domain Eukaryota; kingdom Metazoa; phylum Chordata; class Chondrichthyes; order Orectolobiformes; family Hemiscylliidae; genus Chiloscyllium; species Chiloscyllium plagiosum. Next base: position 23,671,496 of record NW_028270148.1, on the reverse strand, counting down.
CTTTGGAAAGTTACTGCGGGTTTTGGAGAGTTGCTGTGGGTTTTGGAGAGTTGCAGTGGGTTTTGGAGAGTTGCTGCATGTTTTGGAGAGTTGTGGCAGGTTCTGGAGAGTTGCAGCAGGTTTTGGAGAGTTGCTGTGGTTTGAGTTGCTGCATGTTTTGGAGAGTGACTGTGGGTTTTGGAGAGTTGCTGAGGGTTTTGAAAGTTGCTGTGGGTTTTGGAGAGTTGCTGCAGGATTTGGAGAATGACTGCATTTTGGAGAGTTGCTGTGGGTTTTGGAGAGTTGCTGCAGGATTTGGAGAATGACTGCATTTTGGAGAGTTGCTGTGGGTTTTGGAGAGTTGCTGTGGGATTTGGAGAGTTGCTGCATGTTTTGGAGAGTTGCTGCGGTTTTGGAGAGTTGCTGCATGTTTTGGAAAGTGACTGTGGGTTTTGGAGAGTTGCTGCATGTTTTAGAGAGTGATTGCGTTTTGGAGAGTGGCTGCGTTTTGGAGAGTTGCTGCGGGTTTTGGAGAGTTGGTGCAGGTTTTGGAGAGTGACTATGCATTTTGGAGAGTTGCTGCGGGTTTTGGAGAGTTGCTGCATGTTTTGGAGAGTTGCCGTGGGTTTTGGAGAGTTGTTGCGGGGTTTGGAGAGTTGCTGCATGTTTTGCAGAGTTGCTGCGGGTTTTGGAGAGTTGCTGCGGCTTGAGTTGCTGCATGCTTTGGAGAGTGACTGTAGATTTTGGAGAGTTGCTGAGGGTTTTGAAAGTTGCTGTGGGTTTTGGAGAGTTGCTGCAGGTTTTGGAGAGTTGCTGCAGGTTTTGGAGAGTTGCTGCATGTTTTGGAGAGTTGCTGCGGGTTTTGGAGAGTTGCTGCATGTTTTGGAGAGTTGCTGCGGGTTTTGGAGAGTTGCTGCGGGTTTTGGAGAGTTGCTGCATGTTTTGGAGAGTTGCTGCATGTTTTGGAAAGTGACTGTGGGTTTTGGAGAGTTGCTGTCGGTTTTGGAGAGTTGCTGCAGGTTCTGGAGAGTTGTTGCAGGTTTTGGAGAGTTGCTGCGGGTCGTGGAGAGTTGCTGCGGGTTTTGAGAGTTGCTGCGGGTTTTGGAGAGTTGCTGCAGGTTTTGGAGAGTTGCTGCAGGTTTTGGAGAGTTGGTGCAGGTTTTGGAGAGTTGCTGCATGTTTTGGAGAGTTGCTGTGGGTTTTCGAGAGTTGCTGCAGGTTTTGGAGAGTAACTGTGGGTTTTACAGAGCTGCTGCAGGTTCTGGAGAGTGACTGTGGGTCTTGGAGAGTTGCTGTAGGTTTTGGAGAGTTGCTGCAGGTTTTGGAGAGTTGCTGTGGGGTTTGGAGAGTTGCTGTGGGGTTTGGGGAGTTGCTGTAGGGTTTGGAGAGTTGCTGTGGGGTTTGGAGAGTTGCTGTGGGGTTTGGAGAGTTGCTGCGGGTTTTGGAGAGTTGCTGTGGGTTTTGGAGATTTGCTGCATGTTTTGGAGAGTTGCCGCAGGTTTTGGAGAGTGACTGTGGGTTTTGGAGAGTTGCTGCAGGTTTTGGAGTGTTGCTGTGGGTTTTAGAGAGTTGCTGCGGGGTTTGGAGAGTTGCTGCGGAGTTTGGAGAGTTGCTGTGGGCTTTGGAGAGTTGCTGCATGTTTTGGAGAGTGACTGTGGGTTTTGGAGAGTTGCTGCGGGTTTTGGAGAGTTGCTGTGGGTTTTGGAGCGTTGCTGCAGGTTTTGGAGAGTTGCAATGGGTTTTGGAGAGTTGCAATGGGTTTTGGAGAGTTGCTGTGGGTTTTGGAGAGTTGCAGCATGTTTTGGAGAGTTGCAATGGGTTTTGGAGAGTTGCCGTGGGTTTTGGAGAGTGACTGTGGGTTTTGGAGAGTTGCTGCAGGTTTTGGAGAGTTGTGGGTTTTGGAGAGTTGGTGTGGGTTATTGAGAGTTGCAGCGGGTTTTGGAGAGTTGTCGGTTTTGGAGAGTGACTGTGGATTATTGAGAGTCGCTGTGTGTTTTGGAGATTCGCTGCGATTTTCGAGAGTTGCTGCATGTTGTGGAAAGTGACTGTGGGTTTTGGAGAGTTTCTGTGGGTTTTGGAGAGTTGCTGTGGGTTTTGGAGAGTTGCTGTGGGTTTTGGAAAGTGACTGTGGGTTTTGGAAACTTGCTGCATGTTTTGGAGAGTTGCTGCATGTTTTGGAGAGTTGCTGCAGGTTTTGGAACGTGACTGTGGGTTTTGGAGAGTTGCTGTGGGTTTTGGAGAGTTTCTGTGGGTTTTGGAGAGTTGTGGCAGGTTCTGGAGAGTTGCTGTGGGTTTTGGAAAGTGACTGACTGCGTATTTTGTAGAGTTGCTGTTGGTTTTGGAGAGTTGCTGCAGGATTTGGAGAGTGACTATGGGTTTTGGAGAGTTGCTGCAGGTTTTGGAGAGTTGCTGCAGGTTCTGGAGAGTTGCTGTGGGTTTTGGAAAGTGACTGCGTATTTTGGAGAGTTGCTGCAGGTTTTGGAGAATTGCTGCGGGTTTTAGGGAGTAGTGGGTTTTGGAGAGTTGCAGCGGTTTTTGGAGAATTGCTGCAGGTTTTGGAGAGTGACTGTGCGTTTTGGAGAGTTGCTGTGTGTTTGGAGAGTTGCTGTGGGTTTTGGAGAGTTGCTGCAGGTTCTGGAGAGTTGTTGCAGGTTTTGGAGAGTTGCTGTATGTTTTGGAGAGTTGCAGGGTTTTGGAGAGTTTCTGCGGGTTTTGGAGAGTTGCTGCAAGTTTTGGAGAGTTGCTGCAGGTTTTGGAGAGTTGCTGCATGTTTTGGAGAGTTGCTGTGGGTTTTAGAGAGTTGCTGCAGGCTTTGGAGAGTTGCTGCAGGTTTTGAAGAGTTGCTGCGGGTTTTGGAGAGTTGCTGTGGGCTTTGGAGAGTTGCTGCATGTTTTGGAGAGTGACTGTGGGTTTTGGAGAGTTGCTGCGGGTTTTGGAGAGTTGCTGCAGGTTTTGGAGAGTTGCAATGGGTTTTGGAGAGTTGCTGTGGGTTTTGGAGAGTTGCTGCAGGTTTTGGAGAGTTGCAATGGGTTTTGGAGAGTTGCTGTGGGTTTTGGAGAGTGACTGTGGGTTTTGGAGAGTTGCTGCAGGTTTTGGAGAGTTGCTGCAGTTTTTGGAGAGTTTCTGCATGTTTTGGAGAGTTGCTGCATGTTTTGGAGAGTTGCTGCATGTTTTGGAACGTGACTGTGGGTTTTGGAGAGTTGCTGCGGGTTTTGGAGAGTTGCTGCATGTTTTGGAGAGTTGCTGCATGTTTTGTAGAATTGCTGCATGTTTGAACCATTGCAGCAGTTTTTGCAGAGTTACTATGATTTTGGAGAGTGGCTGCGGGTGTTGGAGGGTTATTGCAGGTTTTGGAGATTTCCTGCAGGTATTGGAGAGTTGCGCAGGTTTTGGAGAGTTTCTGTAGGTTTGGAGAGTTTTTGTAGGTTTTGGAGAGTTGCTGTGGGTTTTGGAGTGTTGTTGTAGGGTTTGGAGAGTAACTGAGGGTTTTGGAGAGTTGCAGTGGGTTTTGGAGAGTTGCTGTGGGTTTTGGAGAGTTGTTGCGGGGTTTAGAGAGTTTTTGCGGGTTTTGGAGAGTTCCTGTGGGTTTTGCAGAGTTGCTGCGGGTTTATGAGTGTTGCTGCCGGATTTGGGGAGTGGCTGCAGGTTTTGGGATGTTGCGGCATGTATTGGAATGTTGCTGTGGATTTTGGAGATTTGCTGCAGGTTTTGGAGAGTTGCTGTGGATTTTGGAGAGTTGCTGTGGATTTTGGAGAGTTGCTGTGGATTTCAGAGAGTTGTGGATTTTGGAGAGTTGCTGCAGGTTTTGGGGAGTTGCTGTGGCTTTTGGAGAGTTGCTGCAGGTTTTGGAGAAGTGCTGTGGGTTTTGGAGAGTTGTTGCTGGGTTTAGAGAGTTTTTGCGGGTCTTGGAGAGTTCCTGTGGGTTTTGCAGAGTTGCTGCGTGTTTATGAGTGTTGCTGTGGGATTTGGGGAGTGGCTGCAGGTTTTGGAGAGTTGTTGCAGGTTTTGGGAAGTTGCGGCATGTTTTGGAATGTTGCTGTGGATTTTGGAGATTTGCTGCAGGTTTTGGAGAGTTGCTGCAGGTTTTGGGGAGTTGCTGTGGGTTTTGGAGAGTTGCTGCAGATTTTGGAGAGTTGCTGCAGGTTTTGGGGAGTTGCTGTGGCTTTTGGAGAGTTGCTGCAGATTTTGGAGAGTTGCTGTGGATTTTGGAGAGTTGCTGTGGATTTTGCAGAGTTGCTGTGGGTTTTGGAGAGTTGCTGTGGGTTTTGGAGAGTTGCTGTGGGTTTTGGAGAGTTGCTGTGGGTTTCAGAGAGTTGTGTGGATTTTGGAGAGTTGCTGCAGGTTTGGAGAGTTGTGGTTTTTGGAGAGTTGTGGGTTTTGGAGAGTTGCTGTGGATTTTGGAGAGTTGTTGGTTTTGAAGAGTGACTGTGGGTTTTGGAGAGTTAGTGTGGGTTTTGGAGAGTTGCTGTGGGTTTTGGAGAGTTGCTGTGGATTTTGGAGAGTTGCTGTGGATTTTGGAGAGTTGTGGTATTTGGAGAGTTGTTGGTTTTGGAGTGTTGCTGCAGGTTTTGGAGAGTTGTGGGTTTTGGAGAGTTGCTGTGGGCTTTGGAGAGTTGCTGTGGGTTTTGGAGTGTTGTTGCGGGGTTTGGAGAGTAACTGAGGGTTTTGGAGAGTTGTTGCAGGGTTTGGAGAGTAACTGAGGGTTTTGGAGAGTTGCTGCGGGTTTTGGAGAGTTGTTGCAGGGTTTGGAGAATAACTGAGGGTTTTGGAGATTTGCTGCGGGTTTTGGAGAGTTGCTGTGGGTTTTTAGGTGTTGCTGCGGGTTTTGGAGAGTTCCTGTGGGTTTTGCAGAGTTGCAGCGTGTTTATGAGTGTTGCTGTGGGATTTGGGGAGTGGCTGCAGGTTTTGGAGAGTTGTTGCAGGTTTTGGGGTGTTGCGGCATGTTTTGGAATGTTGCTGTGGATTTTGGAGATTTGCTGCAGGTTTTGGAGAGTGACTGTGGGTTTGGAGAGTTGGTGCAGATTTTGGAGAGTTACTGTGGGTTTTAGAGAGTTGCTGTGGGTTTTGCAGAGTTGCAGCGTGTTTATGAGTGTTGCTGTGGATTTTGCAGAGTCGCTGCAGGTTTTGGAGAGTCGATAGGGGTTTTGGAGAGTTGCTGTGGGTTTTGGAGAGTCGATGGGGGTTTTGGAGAGTTGTTGGTTTTGGAGAGTAACTGCAGGTTTTGGAGAGTTGTTGGTTTTGGAGAGTAACTGCGGGTTTTGGAGTGTTGTTGCAGGTTTTGGAGAGTTGTGGGTTTTGTAGAGAGTCTGCGAATTCTGAAGAGTTGTTGCGGGTTCTGGAGAGTTGCTGCGGGTTTTGGAGAGTGGTGGGTTTTGGAGAGGTGCTGCGGGTTCTGGAGAGTTGCAGCGGGTTTTGGAAAGTGACTGTGGGTTTTGGAGAGTTGCTGCAGGTTTTGGAGAGTTGTGGGTTTTGGAGAGGTGCTGCGGGTTTTGGAGAGTTGCAGCGGGTTTTGGAAAGTGACTGTGGGTTTTGGAGAGTTGCTGCAGGTTTTGGAGAGTTGCTGCAGTTTTTGGAGAGTTTCTGCATGTTTTGGAGAGTTGCTGCATGTTTTGGAGAGTTGCTGCATGTTTTGGAACGTGACTGTGGGTTTTGGAGAGTTGCTGCGGGTTTTGGAGAGTTGCTGCATGTTTTGGAGAGTTGCTGTGGGTTTTGCAGAGTTGCTGCGTGTTTATGAGTGTTGCTGTGGGATTTGGGGAGTGGCTGCAGGTTTTGGAGAGTTGTTGCAGGTTTTGGGAAGTTGCGGCATGTTTTGGAATGTTGCTGTGGATTTTGGAGATTTGCTGCAGGTTTTGGAGAGTTGCTGCAGGTTTTGGGGAGTTGCTGTGGCTTTTGGAGAGTTGCTGCAGATTTTGGAGAGTTGCTGCAGGTTTTGGGGAGTTGCTGTGGCTTTTGGAGAGTTGCTGCAGATTTTGGAGAGTTGCTGTGGATTTTGGAGAGTTGCTGTGGATTTTGCAGAGTTGCTGTGGGTTTTGGAGAGTTGCTGTGGGTTTTGGAGAGTTGCTGTGGGTTTTGGAGAGTTGCTGTGGGTTTCAGAGAGTTGTGTGGATTTTGGAGAGTTGCTGCAGGTTTGGAGAGTTGTGGTTTTTGGAGAGTTGTGGGTTTTGGAGAGTTGCTGTGGATTTTGGAGAGTTGTTGGTTTTGAAGAGTGACTGTGGGTTTTGGAGAGTTAGTGTGGGTTTTGGAGAGTTGCTGTGGGTTTTGGAGAGTTGCTGTGGATTTTGGAGAGTTGCTGTGGATTTTGGAGAGTTGTGGTATTTGGAGAGTTGTTGGTTTTGGAGTGTTGCTGCAGGTTTTGGAGAGTTGTGGGTTTTGGAGAGTTGCTGTGGGCTTTGGAGAGTTGCTGTGGGTTTTGGAGTGTTGTTGCGGGGTTTGGAGAGTAACTGAGGGTTTTGGAGAGTTGTTGCAGGGTTTGGAGAGTAACTGAGGGTTTTGGAGAGTTGCTGCGGGTTTTGGAGAGTTGTTGCAGGGTTTGGAGAATAACTGAGGGTTTTGGAGATTTGCTGCGGGTTTTGGAGAGTTGCTGTGGGTTTTTAGGTGTTGCTGCGGGTTTTGGAGAGTTCCTGTGGGTTTTGCAGAGTTGCAGCGTGTTTATGAGTGTTGCTGTGGGATTTGGGGAGTGGCTGCAGGTTTTGGAGAGTTGTTGCAGGTTTTGGGGTGTTGCGGCATGTTTTGGAATGTTGCTGTGGATTTTGGAGATTTGCTGCAGGTTTTGGAGAGTGACTGTGGGTTTGGAGAGTTGGTGCAGATTTTGGAGAGTTACTGTGGGTTTTAGAGAGTTGCTGTGGGTTTTGCAGAGTTGCAGCGTGTTTATGAGTGTTGCTGTGGATTTTGCAGAGTCGCTGCAGGTTTTGGAGAGTCGATAGGGGTTTTGGAGAGTTGCTGTGGGTTTTGGAGAGTCGATGGGGGTTTTGGAGAGTTGTTGGTTTTGGAGAGTAACTGCAGGTTTTGGAGAGTTGTTGGTTTTGGAGAGTAACTGCGGGTTTTGGAGTGTTGTTGCAGGTTTTGGAGAGTTGTGGGTTTTGTAGAGAGTCTGCGAATTCTGAAGAGTTGTTGCGGGTTCTGGAGAGTTGCTGCGGGTTTTGGAGAGTGGTGGGTTTTGGAGAGGTGCTGCGGGTTCTGGAGAGTTGCAGCGGGTTTTGGAAAGTGACTGTGGGTTTTGGAGAGTTGCTGCAGGTTTTGGAGAGTTGTGGGTTTTGGAGAGGTGCTGCGGGTTTTGGAGAGTTGCAGCGGGTTTTGGAAAGTGACTGTGGGTTTTGGAGAGTTGCTGCAGGTTTTGGAGAGTTGCTGCAGTTTTTGGAGAGTTTCTGCATGTTTTGGAGAGTTGCTGCATGTTTTGGAGAGTTGCTGCATGTTTTGGAACGTGACTGTGGGTTTTGGAGAGTTGCTGCGGGTTTTGGAGAGTTGCTGCATGTTTTGGAGAGTTGCTGCATGTTTTGTAGAATTGCTGCATGTTTGGACCATTGCAGCAGTTTTTGCAGAGTTACTATGATTTTGGAGAGTGGCTGCGGGTGTTGGAGGGTTATTGCAGGTTTTGGAGATTTCCTGCAGGTATTGGAGTGTTGCGCAGGTTTTGGAGAGTTTCTGTAGGTTTGGAGAGTTTCTGTAGGTTTTGGAGAGTTGCTGTTGGTTTTGGAGTATTGTTGTAGGGTTTGGAGAGTAACTGAGGGTTTTGGAGAGTTGCAGTGGGTTTTGGAGAGTTGCTGTGGGTTTTGGAGAGTTGTTGCGGGGTTTAGAGAGTTTTTGCGGGTTTTGGAGAGTTCCTGTGGGTTTTGCAGAGTTGCTGCGGGTTTATGAGTGTTGCTGCCGGATTTGGGGAGTGGCTGCAGGTTTTGGGATGTTGCGGCATGTATTGGAATGTTGCTGCGGATTTTGGAGATTTGCTGCAGGTTTTGGAGAGTTGCTGTGGGTTTTGGAGAGTTGCTGTGGGTTTTGGAGAGTTGCTGTGGGTTTTGGAGAGTTGCTGCAGATTTTGGAGAGTTGCTGTGGGTTTTGGAGAGTTGCTGTGGATTTTGGAGAATTGCTGTGGATTTTGGAGAGTTGCTGTGGATTTTGGAGAGTTGCTGTGGATTTCAGAGAGTTGTGGATTTTGGAGAGTTGCTGCAGGTTTTGGGGAGTTGCTGTTGCTTTTGGAGAGTTGCTGCAGGCCTTGGAGAGTTGCTGCAGGTTTTGGGGAGTTGCTGTGGCTTTTGGAGAGTTGCTGCAGGTTTTGGAGAGTTGCTGCAGGTTTTGGGGAGTTGCTGTGGCTTTTGGAGAGTTGCTGCAGGTTTTGGAGAAGTGCTGTGGGTTTTGGAGAGTTGTTGCTGGGTTTAGAGAGTTTTTGCGGGTCTTGGAGAGTTCCTGTGGGTTTTGCAGAGTTGCTGCGTGTTTATGAGTGTTGCTGTGGGATTTGGGGAGTGGCTGCAGGTTTTGGAGAGTTGTTGCAGGTTTTGGGAAGTTGCGGCATGTTTTGGAATGTTGCTGTGGATTTTGGAGATTTGCTGCAGGTTTTGGAGAGTGACTGTGGGTTTTGGAGAGTTGCTGCAGATTTTGGAGAGTTGCTGCAGATATTGGAGAGTTGCTGTGGATTTTGGAGAGTTGCTGTGGATTTTGCAGAGTTGTGTGGATTTTGGAGAGTTGCTGCAGATTTTGGAGAGTTGCTGTGGATTTTGGAGAGTTGCTGTGGATTTTGGAGAGTTGTTGGTTTTGAAGAGTGACTGTGGGTTTTGGAGAGTTGGTGTGGGTTTTGGAGAGTTGTGTGGATTTTGGAGAGTTGCTGCAGGTTTGAGAGAGTTGTGGTTTTTGGAGAGTTGTGGGTTTTGGAGAGTTGCTGTGGATTTTGGAGAGTTGTTGGTTTTGAAGAGTGACTGTGGGTTTTGGAGAGTGACTGTGGGTTTTGGAGAGTGACTGTGGGTTTTGGAGAGTTGCTGTGGGTTTTGGAGAGTTGCTGTGGATTTTGGAGAGTTGCTGTGGATTTTGGAGAGTTGTTGGTTTTGGAGAGTTGCTGTGGATTTTGGAGAGTTGCTGAAGGTTTTGGAGAGTTGTGGTTTTTGGAGAGTTGTTGGTTTTGGAGAGTAACTGCGGGTTTTGGGGTGTTGCTGCAGGTTTTGAAGAGTTGTGGGTTTTGGAGAGAGTCTGCGAATTTTGAAGAGTTGCTGCGGGTTTTCAAGAGTTGCTGTGTATTTTGGAGAGCGATTGCGGATTTTGGAGAGTTGCTGCGAGTTTTGGAGAGTTGCTGCGAGTTTTGGAGAATTGCTGCAGGTTTTGGAGAGTTGTGGACTTTGGAGAGTTGCTGTGTATTTTGGAGAATTGCTGCGGATTTTGGGGAGACTGCGGGTTTTGGAGAGTGATTGCGGGTTTGGAGAGTTGCTGTGGGTTCTGGAGAGTTGCTGTGGGTTTTGGAGAGTTGTGGTATTGGGAGAGTTGTTGGTTTTGGAGAGTAACTGCGGGTTTTGGAGTGTTGCTGCAGGTTTTGGAGAGTTGTGGGTTTTGGAGAGTTGCTGTCGGTTTTGGAGAGTTGCTGTGGGTTTTGGAGTGTTGTTGCGGGTTTTGGAGAGTTGCTGCGGGTTTTGGAGAGTTGCTGTGGGTTTTTAGGTGTTGCTGCGGGTTTTGGAGAGTTCCTGTGGGTTTTGCAGAGTTGCAGCGTGTTTATGAGTGTTGCTGTGGGATTTGGGGAGTGGCTGCAGGTTTTGGAGAGTTGTTGCAGGTTTTGGGGTGTTGCGGCATGTTTTGGAATGTTGCTGTGGATTTTGGAGATTTGCTGCAGGTGTTGGAGAGTGACTGTGGGTTTGGAGAGTTGGTGCAGATTTTGGAGAGTTGCTGTGGGTTTTAGAGAGTTGCTGTGGATTTTGCAGAGTCGCTGCAGGTTTTGGAGAGTCGATAGGGGTTTTGGAGAGTCGATGGGGGTTTTGGAGAGTTGTTGGTTTTGGAGAGTAACTGCGGGTTTTGGAGTGTTGTTGCAGGTTTTGGAGAGTTGTGGGTTTTGGAGAGAGTCTGCGAATTCTGAAGAGTTGTTGCGGGTTCTGGAGAGCTGCTTTGGGTTCTGGAGAGTTGCTGCTGGTTTTGGAGAGTTGTGGGTTTTGGAGAGGTGCTGCGAGTTTTGGAGAGTTGCTGCGGGTTGTGGAGAGTTGCAGGTTTTGGAAAGTTGTTGCGGGGTTTGGAGAGTAACTGCGGGTTTTGGAGAGTTGTGGGTTTTGGAGAGGTGCTGCGAGTTTTGGAGAGTTGCTGCGAGTTTTGGAGAGTTGCTGCAGGTTTTGGACAGTTGTGGATTTTGGAGAGTTGCAGTGTATTTTGGAGAATTGCTCCGGATTTTGGAGAGTGATTGCAGATTTTGGAGCGTTGTTGCGGATTTTGGAGAGTTGCTGTGGGTTCTGGAGAGTTGCTGTGGGTTTTGGAGAGTTTTTGTGGGTTTTGGAGAGTTGTGGGTTTTGGAGAGTTGAGGGTTTTGGAGAGTTGTGGGTTTTGGAGCGGTGCTGCGGGTTTTGAGAAGATATGACAGGTTTTGAAGATTGGCTGTGAGTTTTGGAGAGTTACAGTTTTGGAGAGTTGCTGCAGGTTTTGGAGAGTTGCTGTGGGTTTTGGAGAGTTGCTGCAGGTTTTGCAAAGATGCTTCAGGTTTTGGAGAGTTGCACGTTTTGGAGAATTGCTGTGTTTTGGAGAGTTACTGCCGGTTTTGGAGAGTTGCTGTGGGTTTGGAGAGTTGCTGCATGTTTTGGAGAGTTGTTGCACATTTTGGAGAGTTGCTGCAGGTTTTGGAGAGTTGCTGCGGGTTTTGGAGAGTTGCTGCGGGTTTTGGAGAGTTGCTGCAGGTTTTGGAGAGTTGCTGTTGGTTTTGGAGAGTTGCTGCAGGTTTTGGAGAGTTGCTCCATGTTTTGGAGAGTTGCTGCGGGTTTTGGAGAGTTGCTGCAGGTTTTGCAAAGATGCTTCAGGTTTTGGAGAGTCGTTGCACATTTTGGAGAGTTGCTGCGGGTTTTGGAGAGTTGCTGCAGGTTTTAGAGAGTAGCTGCGGGTTTTGGAGAGTTGCTGTGGGTTTTGGAGAGTTGCTGCAGGTTTTGGAGAGTTGCTGCAGGTTTTGGAGAGTTGCTGCGGGTTTTGGAGAGTCGTTGCGGGTTCTGGAGAGTTGCTGCGTGTTTTGGAGAGTTGTGGGTTTTGGAGAGTTGCTGCGGGTTTTGGAGAGTTGTGGGTTTTGGAGAGGTGGTGTTGGTTTTGTAGAGTAGCTGCGAGTCTTGGAGTGTTGCAGTGGTTTTTGGAAAGTTGCTGCAGGTTTTGCAGAATTGCTGCGGGTTTTAGGCAGTTGTGGGTTTTGGAGAGTTGCTGCGGGTTTTGGAGAATTGCTGCAGGTTTAGGAGAGTTGCTGCAGGTTTAGGAGAGTTGCTGCAGGTTTAGGAGAGTTGCTGCATGTTTTGGAGAGTTGCTGCATGTTTTGGAGAGTTGCTGCTGGTTTTGGAGAGTTGCTGTGGGTTTCGGAGAGTTACTGCGGGTTTTGGAGAGTTACTACAGGTTTTGGAGAGTTGCTGCAGGTTTTGGAGAGTTGCTGCGGGTTTTGGAGAGTTGCTGCAGGTTTTGCAGAGTTGCTGCAGGTTTTGAAGAGTTGCTTGGGTTTTGGAGAGTTGCTGCAGGTTTTGGACAGTTGCTGCGGGTTTTGGAGAGTTGCTGCGGGTTTTGGAGAGTTGCTGTAGGTTTTGGAGAGTTGCTGCAGGTTTTGCAGAATTGCTGCGGGTTTTAGGCAGTTGTGGGTTTTGGAGAGTTGCAGCGGGTTTTGGAGAATTGCTGCAGGTTTTGGAGAGTTGCTGCAGGTTTTGCAGAGTTGCTGCAGTTTTGCAGAGTTGCTGCATGTTTTGAAGTGTTGCTGTGGGTTTTGGAGAGTTGCTGCGGGTTTTGGAGAGTTGCTGCATGTTCTGGAGAGTTGCTGCATGTTTTGGAGAGTTGATGTGGGTTTTGGAGAGTTGCTGCAGGTTTTGGAGAGTTGCTGCAGGTTTTGGAGAGTTGCTGCGGGTTTTGGAGAGTTGCGGCGGGTTTTGGAGAGTTTCGGGTTTTGGAGAGTTGTGGGTTTTGGAGAGGTGCTGCGGTTTTTGTAGAGTAGTTGCGAGTTTTGGAGAGTTGCAGTGGTTTTTGGAGAGTTGCGGGGTTTGGAGAGTAACTGCGGGTTTTGGAGAGTTGTGGGATTTGGAGAGTTGCTGCAGGTTTTGGAGAGTTTCTGCGGGTTTTGGAGAGTTGTGGGTTTTGGAGAGGTGGTGTTGGTTTTGTAGAGTAGCTGCGAGGTTTGGAGCGTTGCAGTGTTTTTTGGAGAGTTGCTGCGGGTTGTGGAGAGTTGCTGCAGGCTTTGGAAAGTTGTTGCGGGGTTTGGAGAGTAACTGCGGGTTTTGGAGAGTTGTGGGTTTTGGAGAGTTGTTGCGAGTTTTGGAGAGTAGCTGCGAGTTTTGGAGAGTTGCTGCAGGTTTTGGACAGTTGTGGATTTTGGAGAGTTGCTGTGTATTTTGGAGAATTGCTCCGGATTTTGGAGAGTGATTGCAGATTTTGGAGCGTTGTTGCGGGTTTTGGAGAGTTGCTGTGGGTTCTGGAGAGTTGCTGCGGGTTTTGGAGAGTTGTGGGTTTTGGAGAGTTGGGAGTTTTGGAGAGTTGTGGGTTTTGGAGAGGTGCTGCGGGTTTTGGAGAGTTGCTGCATGTTTTGGAGAATTGCTGTGTTTTGGAGAGTTCCTGCCGGTTTTGGAGAGTTGTTGCTGGTTTTGGAGAGTTGTGGGTTTTGGAGAGGTGGTGTTGGTTTTGTAGAGTAGCTGCGAGTTTTGGAGAGTTGCAGTGGTTTTTGGAGAGTTGCTGCGGGTTGTGGAGAGTTGCTGCAGGTTTTGGAAAGTTGTTGCGGGGTTTGGAGAGTAACTGCGGGTTTTGGAGAGTTGTGGGTTTTGGAGAGTTGCTGCGAGTTTTGGAGAGTTGCTGCGAGTTTTGGAGAGTTGCTGCAGGTTTTGGACAGTTGTGGATTTTGGAGAGTTGCTGTGTATTTTGGAGAATTGCTTCGGATTTTGGAGAGTTGCTGCAGATTTTGGAGCGTTGTTGCAGGTTTGGAGAGTTGCTGTGGGTTCTGGAGAGTTGCTGCGGGTTTTGGAGAGTTGTTGTGGGTTTTGGAGAGTTGTGGGTTTTGGAGAGTTGTGGGTTGTGGAGAGTTGTGGGTTTTGGAGAGGTGCTGCGTGTTTTGAGGAGATATGACAGGTTTTGAAGATTGGCTGTGGGTTTTGGAGAGTTACAGTTTTGGAGAGTGGCTGCAGGTTTTGGAGAGTTGCTGCAGGTTTTGGAGTGTTGCTGCATGTTTTGGAGAGTTGCTGTGGGTTTGGAGAGTTGCTGCATGTTTTGGAGAGTTGCTGCGGGTTTTGGAGAGTTGCTGCGGGTTTTGCAAAGATGCTTCAGGTTTTGGAGAGTTGCACGTTTTGGAGAACTGCTGTGTTTTGGGGAGTTACTGCCGGTTTTGGAGAGTTGCTGTAGGTTTGGAGAGTTGCTGCATGTTTTCGAGAGTTGCTGCGGGTTTTGGAGAGTTGCTGCAGGTTTTGCAAAGATGCTTCAGGTTTTGGAGAGTTGCTGCAGGTTTTGGAGAGTTGCTGTGGGTTTTGGAGAGTTGCTGCAGGTTTTGGAGAGTTGCTGCAGGTTTTGGAGAGTTGTTGCGGGTTTTGGAGAGTTGCTGTGGGTTCTGGAGAGTTGCTGCGGGTTTTGGAGAGTTGTGGGTTTTGGAGAGTTGGGAGTTTTGGAGAGTTGTGGGTTTTGGAGAGGTGCTGCGGGTTTTGGAGAGTTGCTGCATGTTTTGGAGAATTGCTGTGTTTTGGAGAGTTCCTGCCGGTTTTGGAGAGTTGTTGCTGGTTTTGGAGAGTTGTGGGTTTTGGAGAGGTGGTGTTGGTTTTGTAGAGTAGCTGCGAGTTTTGGAGAGTTGCAGTGGTTTTTGGAGAGTTGCTGCGGGTTGTGGAGAGTTGCTGCAGGTTTTGGAAAGTTGTTGCGGGGTTTGGAGAGTAACTGCGGGTTTTGGAGAGTTGTGGGTTTTGGAGAGTTGCTGCGAGTTTTGGAGAGTTGCTGCGAGTTTTGGAGAGTTGCTGCAGGTTTTGGACAGTTGTGGATTTTGGAGAGTTGCTGTGTATTTTGGAGAATTGCTTCGGATTTTGGAGAGTTGCTGCAGATTTTGGAGCGTTGTTGCAGGTTTGGAGAGTTGCTGTGGGTTCTGGAGAGTTGCTGCGGGTTTTGGAGAGTTGTTGTGGGTTTTGGAGAGTTGTGGGTTTTGGAGAGTTGTGGGTTGTGGAGAGTTGTGGGTTTTGGAGAGGTGCTGCGGGTTTTGAGGAGATATGACAGGTTTTGAAGATTGGCTGTGGGTTTTGGAGAGTTACAGTTTTGGAGAGTGGCTGCAGGTTTTGGAGAGTTGCTGCAGGTTTTGGAGTGTTGCTGCATGTTTTGGAGAGTTGCTGTGGGTTTGGAGAGTTGCTGCATGTTTTGGAGAGTTGCTGCGGGTTTTGGAGAGTTGCTGCGGGTTTTGCAAAGATGCTTCAGGTTTTGGAGAGTTGCACGTTTTGGAGAACTGCTGTGTTTTGGGGAGTTACTGCCGGTTTTGGAGAGTTGCTGTAGGTTTGGAGAGTTGCTGCATGTTTTCGAGAGTTGCTGCGGGTTTTGGAGAGTTGCTGCAGGTTTTGCAAAGATGCTTCAGGTTTTGGAGAGTTGCTGCAGGTTTTGGAGAGTTGCTGTGGGTTTTGGAGAGTTGCTGCAGGTTTTGGAGAGTTGCTGCAGGTTTTGGAGAGTTGTTGCGGGCTTTGGAGAGTTCCTGCGGGCTTTGGACAGTTGCTGTGGGGTTTGGAGAGTTGCTGCGGGTTGTGGAGAGTTGCTGCATGTTTTGGAAAGTTGTTGCGGGGTTTGGAGAGTAACTGCGGATTTTGGAGAGTTGTTGTGGGTTTTGGAGAGTTGCTGCGAGTTTTGGAGAGTTGCTGCGGGTTTTGGAGAGTTGCTGCAGGTTTTGCAAAGATGCTTCAGGTTTTGGAGAGTTATTGCACATTTTGGAGAGTTGCTGCAGGTTTTTGAGAGTTGCTGCGTGTTTTGGAGAGTTGCTGCAGGTTTTGGAGAGTTGCTGTGGGTTTTGGAGAGTTGCTGCAGGTTTTGGAGAGTTGCTGCAGGTTTTGGAGAGTTGCTGCGGGTTTTGGAGAGTTGTTGCGGGTTCTGGAGAGTTGTTGCGGGTTCTGGAGAGTTGCTGCGGGTTTTGGAGAGTTGCTGCAGGTTTTGCAAAGATGCTTCAGGTTTTGGAGAGTTGTTGCACATTTTGGAGAGTTGCTGCGGGTTTTGGAGAGTTGTGGGTTTTGGAGAGGTGGTGTTGGTTTTGTAGAGTAGCTGCGAATTTTGGAGAGTTGCAGTGGTTTTTGGAGAGTTGCTGCAGGTTTTGGTAAGTTGTTGCGGGGTTTGGAGAGTAACTGCGGGTTTTGGAGAGTTGTTGTGGGTTTTGGAGAGTTGCTGCGAGTTTTGGAGAGTTGCTGCAGGTTTTGGAGAGTTGCTGCGGATTTTGGAGAGTTGCTGCAGGTTTTGCAAAGATGCTTCAGGTTTTGGAGAGTTGTTGCACATTTTGGAGAGTTGCTGCGGGTTTTGGAGAGTTGTGGGTTTTGGAGAGGTGGTGTTGGTTTTGTAGAGTAGCTGCGAATTTTGGAGAGTCGCAGTGGTTTTTGGAGAGTTGCTGCGGGTTGTGGAGAGTTGCTGCAGGTTTTGGAAAGTTGTTGCGGGGTTTGGAGAGTAACTACGGGTTTTGGAGAGTTGTTGTGGGTTTTGGAGAGTTGCTGCGAGTTTTGGAGAGTTGCTGCGGGTTTCGGAGAGTTGCTGCAGGTTTTGGAGAGTTGCTGCATGTGTTGGAGAGTTGCTGTGGGTTTTGGAGAGTTGCTGCAGGTTTTGCAAAGATGCTTCAGGTTTTGGAGAGTTGTTGCACATTTTGGAGAGTTGCTGCAGGTTTTGGAGAGTTGCTGCGGGTTTTGGAGAGTTGCTGCAGGTTTTGGAGAGTTGCTGTGGGTTTTGGAGAGTTGCTGCAGGTTTTGGAGAGTTGCTGCGGGTTTTGGAGAGTTGCTGCGGGTTTTGGAGAGTTGCTGCGGTTTTGGAGAGTTGCTGTGGGTTTTGCAGAGTTGCTGCGGGTATTTGGAGAGTTGTTGTGGGTTCTGGAGAGTTGCCGCAGATTTTGGAGAGTTGCTGTGGGTTTTGGAGAGTCGCTGTGGGTTTTGGAGAGTTGTTGGTTTTGGAGAGGTGGTGTTGGTTTCATAGAGTAGCTGCGGGTTTTGGAGAGTTGATGTGGGTTTTGGAGAGTTGGTGCGAGTTTTGGAGAGTTGCTGCAAGTTTTGGAGAGTTTCTGCAGGTTTTGGTGAGTTGCTGCAGGTTTTGGAGAGTTGCTGTTGGTTTGGAGAGTTGCTGCATGTTTTGGAGAGTTGCTGCGGGTTTTGGAGAGTTGCTGCAGGTTTTGCAAAGATGCTTCAGGTTTTGGAGAGTTGTTGCACATTTTGGAGAGTTGCTGCAGGTTTTGGAGAGTTGCTGCGGGTTTTGGAGAGCTGCTGCAGGTTTTGGAGAGTTGCTGTGGATTTTGGAGAGTTGCAGGTTTTGGAGAGTTGCTGCGAGTTTTGGAGAGTTGCTGCGATTTTTGGAGAGTTGCTGCAGGTTTTGGACAGTTGCTGTGAATTTTGGAGAGTTGCTGCAGGTTTTGGAGAGTTGCTGCGGGTTTTGGAGAGTTGCTGCAGGTTTTGGAGAGTTGCTGCAGGTTTTGGAGAGTTGTGGGTTTTGGAGAGTTGTGGGTTTTGGAGAGGTGCTGCGGGTTTTGAGGTGATATGACAGGTTTTGAAGATTGGCTGTGGCTTTTGGAGAGTTACAGTTTTGGAGAGTTGCAGTTTTGGAGAGTTGCTGCAGGTTTTGGAGAGTTGCTGTGGGTTTGGAGAGTTGCTGCATGTTTTGGAGAGGTGCTGCAGGTTTTGTAGAGTAGTTGCGTGTTTTGGAGAGTTGCAGTGGTTTTTGGAGAGTTGCTGCGGGTTGTGGAGAGTTGCTACAGGTTTGGAAAGTTGCGGGGTTTGGAGAGTTGGGAGTTTTGGAGAGTTGTGGGTTTTGGAGCGGTGCTGCAGGTTTTGAGGAGATATGACAGGCTTTGAAGATTGGCTGTGGGTTTTGGAGAGTTGCAGTTTTGGAGAGTTGCTGCAGGTTTTGGAGAGTTGCTGTGGGTTTGGAGAGTTGCTGCGGGTTTTGGAGAGTTGCTGCATGTTTTGGAGAGTTGCTGCAGGTTTTGGAGAGTTGCTGTGGGTTTGGAGAGTTGCTGCGGGTTTTGGAGAGTTGCTGCGGGTTTTGCAAAGATGCTTCAGGTTTTGGAGAGTTGCACGTTTTGGAGAGTTACTGCCGGTTTTGGAGAGTTGCTGTGGGTTTGGAGAGTTGCTGCATGTTTTGGAGAGTTGCTGCATGTTTTGGAGAGTTGCTGCGGGTTTTGGAGAGTTGCGGGTTTTGGTGAGTTGCTGCAGGTTTTGGAGAGGTGCTGCAGGTTTTGGAAAGTTGCAGTGGTTTTTGGAGAGTTGCTGCGTGTTGTGGAGAGTTGCTACAGGTTTGGAAAGTTGCGGGTTTTGGAGAGATGTTGTGGGTTTTGGAGAGTTGCTGTGGGTTTTGGAGAGTTGCTGTGGGTTTTGGAGTGTTGTTGCGGGGTTTGGAGAGTAACTGAGGGTTTTGGAGAGTTGCTGTGGGTTTTGGAGTGTTGTTGCGGGGTGTGGAGAGTAACTGAGGGTTTTGGAGAGTTGCTGTGGGTTTTTAGGTGTTGCTGCGGGTTTTTGAGTGTTGCTGCGGGATTTGGGGAGTGGCTGCAGGTTTTGGAGAGTTGTTGCAGGTTTTGGAGAGTTGTTGCAGGTTTTGGGGTGTTGCGGCATGTTTTGGAATGTTGCTGTGGATTTTGGAGATTTGCTGCAGGTTTTGGAGAGTGACTGTGGGTTTGGAGAGTTGGTGCAGATTTTGGAGAGTTGCTGTGGGTTTTAGAGAGTTGCTGTGGATTTTGCAGAGTCGCTGCAGGTTTTGGAGAGTCGATAGGGGTTTTGGAGAGTTGCTGTGGGTTTTGGAGAGTTGCTGTGGGTTTTGGAGAGTTGCTGTGGATTTTGGAGAGTTGTTGGTTTTGGAGAGTAACTGCAGGTTTTGGAGTGTTGTTGCAGGTTTTGGAGAGTTGTGGGTTTTGTAGAGAGTCTGCGAATTCTGAAGAGTTGTTGCGGGTTCTGGAGAGCTGCTGCGGGTTTTGGAGAGTTGCGGGTTTTGGAGAGTTGTGGGTTTTGGAGAGGTGCTGCGGGTTTTGTAGAGTAGCTGCGAGTTTTGGAGAGTTGCAATGGTTTTTGGAGAGTTGCTGCGGGTTTTGTAGAGTAGCTGCGAGTTTTGGAGAGTTGCAATGGTTTTTGGAGAGTTGCTGCGGGTTTTGTAGAGTAGCTGCGAGTTTTGGAGAGTTGCAATGGTTTTTGGAGAGTTGCTGCGGGTTTTGTAGAGTAGCTGCGAGTTTTGGAGAGTTGCAGTGGTTTTTGGAGTGTTGTTGCGGGGTTTGGAGAGTAACTGCGGGTTTTGGTGAGTTGCTGCGGGTTTTGGAGAGTTGTTGTGGGTTTAGGAGAGTTGCTGCAGGTTTTGGATAGTTTCTGTGGGTTTTGGAGAGTTGTTGTGGGTTTTGGAGAGTTGTTGCGGGTTTTGGAGAGTTGTTGCGGGTTTTGGAGAGTTGTTGCGAGTTTTGGAGAGTTGCAGTGGTTTTTGGAGAGTTGCTGCGGGTTTTGTAGAGTAGCTGCGAGTTTTGGAGAGTTGCAATGGTTTTTGGAGAGTTGCTGCGGGTTTTGTAGAGTAGCTGCGAGTTTTGGAGAGTTGCAGTGGTTTTTGGAGTGTTGTTGCGGGGTTTGGAGAGTAACTGCGGGTTTTGGTGAGTTGCTGCGGGTTTTGGAGAGTTGTTGTGGGTTTAGGAGAGTTGCTGCAGGTTTTGGATAGTTTCTGTGGGTTTTGGAGAGTTGTTGTGGGTTTTGGAGAGTTGTTGCGGGTTTTGGAGAGTTGTTGCGGGTTTTGGAGAGTTGTTGCGGGTTCTGGAGAGTTGCTGTGTGTTTTGGAGAGTTGCGGGTTTTGGAGAGTTGCGGGTTTTGGAGAGTTGCGGGTTTTGGAGAGTTGCGGGTTTTGGAGAGGTGGTGTTGGTTTTGTAGAGTAGCTGCGGGTTTTGGAGAGTTGCAGTGGTTTTTGGAGAGTTGCTGCGGGTTGTGGAGAGTTGCTGCAGGTTTTGGAAAGTTGTTGCGGGGTTTGGAGAGTAACTGCGGGTTTTGGAGAGTTGTGGGTTTTGGAGAGTTGCTGCGAGTTTTGGAGAGTTGCTTCGAGTTTTGGAGAGTTGCTGCAGGTTTTGGACAGTTGTGGATTTTGGAGAGTTGCTGTGTATTTTGGAGAATTGCTCCGGATTTTGGAGAGTGATTGCAGATTTTGGAGCGTTGTTGCGGGTTTGGAGAGTTGCTGTGGGTTCTGGAGAGTTGCTGCGGGTTTTGGAGAGTTGCTGCAGGTTTTGGAGAGTTGTTGTGGGTTTTGGAGAGTTGGGAGTTTTGGAGAGTTGTGGGTTTTGGAGAGGTGCTGCGGGTTTTGAGGAGATATGACAGGTTTTGAAGATTGGCTGTGGGTTTTGGAGAGTTACAGTTTTGGAGAGTTGCTGCAGGTTTTGGAGAGTTGCTGCATGTTTTGGAGAGTTGCTGCGGGCTTTGGAGAGTTGCTGCAGGTTTTGGAGAGTTGCTGTTGGTTTGGAGAGTTGCTGCATGTTTTGGAGAGTTGCTGCGGGTTTTGGAGAGTTGTGGGGTTTGGAGAGGTGGTGTTGGTTTTGTAGAGTAGCTGCGAGTTTTGGAGAGTTGCAGTGGTTTTTGGAGAGTTGCTGCGGGTTGTGGAGAGTTGGTGCAGGTTTTGGAAAGTTGTTGTGGGTTTTGGAGAGTTGCTGCGAGTTTTGGAGAGTTGCTGCGAGTTTTGGAGAGTTGCTGCAGGTTTTGGAGAGTTGCTGCATGTTTTGGAGAGTTGCTGCGTGTTTTGGAGAGTTTCTGCAGGTTTTGCAAAGATGCCTCAGGTTTTGGAGAGTTGTTGCACATTTTGGGGAGTTGCTGCAGGTTTTGGAGAGTTGCTGCGGGTTTTGGAGAGTTGCTGCAGGTTTTGGAGAGTTGCTGTGGGTTTTGGAGAGTTGCTGCAGGTTTTGGAGAGTTGCTGCAGGTTTTGGAGAGTTGCTGCGGGTTTTGGAGAGTTGCTGCAGGTTTTGGAGAGTTGCTCCAGGTTTTGGAGAGTTGCTGCAGGTTTTGGAGAGTTGTTGCGGGTTCTGGAGAGTTGCTGCGGGTTTTGGAGAGTTGCTGTGGGTTTTGGAGAGTTGCTGCGGGTTTTGGAGAGTTGTGGGTTTCGGAGAGGTGGTGTTGGTTTTGTAGAGTTGCTGCGGGTTGTGGAGAGTTGCTGCAGGTTTTGGAAAGTTGTTGCGGGGTTTGGAGAGTAACTGCGGGTTTTGGAGAGTTGCTGCGAGTTTTGGAGAGTTGCTGCGTGTTTTGGAGAGTTGCTGCAGGTTTTGCAAAGATGCTTCAGGTTTTGGAGAGTTGTTGCACATTTTGGAGAGTTGCTGCTGGTTTTGGAGAGTTGCTGCGGGTTTTGGAGAGTTGCTGCGGGTTTTGGAGAGTTGCTGCAGGTTTTGGAGAGTTGCTGCAGGTTTTGGAGAGTTGCTGCAGTTTTTGGAGAGTTGCTGCAGGTTTTGGAGAGTTGCTGCGGGTTTTGGAGAGTTGCGGGTTCTGGAGAGTTGCTGCGGGTTTTGGAGAGTTGCTGCGGGTTTTGGAGAGTTGCTGCGGGTTTTGGAGAGTTGCGGGTTCTGGAGATTTGCTGCGGGTTTTGGAGAGTTGCTGCGGGTTTTGGAGAGTTACTGCGCGTTTTGGAGAGTGGCTGTGGGTTTTGGAGAGTTGCTGCAGGTTTTACAGAATTGCTGCGGGTTTTAGGCAGTTGTGGGTTTTGGAGAGTTGCTGCAGGTTTTGCAGAATTGCTGCGGGTTTTAGGCAGTTGTGGGTTTTGGAGAGTTGCAGCGGGGTTTGGAGAATTGCTGCAGGTTTTGGAGAGTTGCTGCATGTTTTGGAGAGTTGCTGCAGGTTTTGGAGAGTTGCTGCGGGTTTTGGTGAGTTGCTGCAGGTTTTGGAGAGTTTCGGGTTTTGGAGAGTTGTGGGTGTTGGAGAGGTGGTGTTGGTTTTGTAGAGTAGTTGCGAGTTTTGGAGAGTTGCAGTGGTTTTTGGAGAGTTACTGTGGGTTGTGGAGAGTTGCTACAGGTTTGGAAAGTTGCGGGGTTTGGAGACTAACTGCGGGATTTGGAGAGTTGTGGATTTTGGAGAGTTGCTGCAGGTTTTGGAGAGTTTCTGTGGGTTTAGGAGAGTTGTTGCGGGTTTTGGAGAGTTGTTGCGGGTTCTGGAGAGTTGCTGCGGGTTTTGGAGATTTGCTTCGGGTTTTGGAGAGTTGTGGGTTTTGGGGAGTTGTGGGTTTTGGAGAGGTGCTGCAGGTTTTGAGGTGATATGACAGGTTTTGAAGATTGGCTGTGGCTTTTGGAGAGTTACAGTTTTGGAGAGTTGCAGTTTTGGAGAGTTGCTGCAGGTTTTGGAGAGTTGCTGTTGGTTTGGAGAGTTGCTGCGGGTTTTGGAGAGTTGCTGTTGGTTTGGAGAGTTGCTGCGGGTTTTGGAGAGTTGCTGTTGGTTTGGAGAGTTGCTGCGGGTTTTGGAGAGTTGCTGCAGGTTTTGGAGAGTTGCTGTTGGTTTGGAGAGTTGCTGCGGGTTTTGGAGAGTTGCGGGTTTTGGAGAGTTGTGGGTTTTGGAGAGGTGCTGCAGGTTTTGGAGAGTAGCTGCGAGTTTTGGAAAGTTGCAGTGGTTTTTGGAGAGTTGCTGCGTGTTGTGGAGAGTTGCTACAGGTTTGGAAAGTTGCGGGTTTTGGAGAGATGTTGTGGGTTTTGGAGAGTTGCTGTGGGTTTTGGAGAGTTGCTGTGGGTTTTGGAGTGTTGTTGCGGGGTTTGGTGAGTAACTGAGGGTTTTGGAGAGTTGCTGCGGGTTTTGGAGAGTTGTTGCAGGGTTTAGGAGAGTTGATGCAGGTTTTGGAGAGTAGCTGCGAGTTTTGGAAAGTTGCAGTGGTTTTTGGAGAGTTGCTGCGTGTTGTGGAGAGTTGCTACAGGTTTGGAAAGTTGCGGGTTTTGGAGAGATGTTGTGGGTTTTGGAGAGTTGCTGTGGGTTTTGGAGAGTTGCTGTGGGTTTTGGAGTGTTGTTGCGGGGTTTGGAGAGTAACTGAGGGTTTTGGAGAGTTGCTGCGGGTTTTGGAGAGTTGCTGCAGGTTTTGGAGAGTTGCTCCAGGTTTTGGAGAGTTGCTGCAGGTTTTGGAGAGTTGTTGCGGGTTCTGGAGAGTTGCTGCGGGTTTTGGAGAGTTGCTGCGGGTTTTGGAGAGTTGCTGCAGGTTTTGGAGAGTTGCTGCAGGTTTTGGAGAGTTGCTGCAGTTTTTGGAGAGTTGCTGCAGGTTTTGGAGAGTTGCTGCGGGTTTTGGAGAGTTGCGGGTTCTGGAGAGTTGCTGCGGGTTTTGGAGAGTTGCTGCGGGTTTTGGAGAGTTGCTGCGGGTTTTGGAGAGTTGCTGCAGGTTTTGGAGAGTTGTTGCACATTTTGGGGAGTTGCTGCATGTTTTGGAGAGTTGCTGCGGGTTTTGGAGAGTTGCTGCAGGTTTTGGAGAGTTGCTGTGGGTTTTGGAGAGTTGCTGCAGGTTTTGGAGAGTTGCTGCAGGTTTTGGAGAGTTGCTGCGGGTTTTGGAGAGTTGCTGCAGGTTTTGGAGAGTTGCTCCAGGTTTTGGAGAGTTGCTGCAGGTTTTGGAGAGTTGTTGCGGGTTCTGGAGAGTTGCTGCGGGTTTTGGAGAGTTGCTGTGGGTTTTGGAGAGTTGCTGCGGGTTTTGGAGAGTTGTGGGTTTCGGAGAGGTGGTGTTGGTTTTGTAGAGTTGCTGCGGGTTGTGGAGAGTTGCTGCAGGTTTTGGAAAGTTGTTGCGGGTTTTGGAGAGTTGCGGGTTCTGGAGAGTTGCTGCGGGTTTTGGAGAGTTGCTGCGGGTTTTGGAGAGTTTCTGTGGGTTTAGGAGAGTTGTTGCGGGTTTTGGAGAGTTGTTGCGGGTTCTGGAGAGTTGCTGCGGGTTTTGGAGATTTGCTTCGGGTTTTGGAGAGTTGTGGGTTTTGGAGAGTTGTGGGTTTTGGAGAGGTGCTGCAGGTTTTGAGGTGATATGACAGGTTTTGAAGATTGGCTGTGGCTTTTGGAGAGTTACAGTTTTGGAGAGTTGCAGTTTTGGAGAGTTGCTGCAGGTTTTGGAGAGTTGCTGTTGGTTTGGAGAGTTGCTGCGGGTTTTGGAGAGTTGCTGTTGGTTTGGAGAGTTGCTGCGGGTTTTGGAGAGTTGCTGTTGGTTTGGAGAGTTGCTGCGGGTTTTGGAGAGTTGCTGCAGGTTTTGGAGAGTTGCTGTTGGTTTGGAGAGTTGCTGCGGGTTTTGGAGAGTTGCGGGTTTTGGAGAGTTGTGGGTTTTGGAGAGGTGCTGCAGGTTTTGGAGAGTAGCTGCGAGTTTTGGAAAGTTGCAGTGGTTTTTGGAGAGTTGCTGCGTGTTGTGGAGAGTTGCTACAGGTTTGGAAAGTTGCGGGTTTTGGAGAGATGTTGTGGGTTTTGGAGAGTTGCTGTGGGTTTTGGAGAGTTGCTGTGGGTTTTGGAGTGTTGTTGCGGGGTTTGGTGAGTAACTGAGGGTTTTGGAGAGTTGCTGCGGGTTTTGGAGAGTTGTTGCAGGGTTTAGGAGAGTTGATGCAGGTTTTGGAGAGTAGCTGCGAGTTTTGGAAAGTTGCAGTGGTTTTTGGAGAGTTGCTGCGTGTTGTGGAGAGTTGCTACAGGTTTGGAAAGTTGCGGGTTTTGGAGAGATGTTGTGGGTTTTGGAGAGTTGCTGTGGGTTTTGGAGAGTTGCTGTGGGTTTTGGAGTGTTGTTGCGGGGTTTGGAGAGTAACTGAGGGTTTTGGAGAGTTGCTGCGGGTTTTGGAGAGTTGCTGCAGGTTTTGGAGAGTTGCTCCAGGTTTTGGAGAGTTGCTGCAGGTTTTGGAGAGTTGTTGCGGGTTCTGGAGAGTTGCTGCGGGTTTTGGAGAGTTGCTGCGGGTTTTGGAGAGTTGCTGCAGGTTTTGGAGAGTTGCTGCAGGTTTTGGAGAGTTGCTGCAGTTTTTGGAGAGTTGCTGCAGGTTTTGGAGAGTTGCTGCGGGTTTTGGAGAGTTGCGGGTTCTGGAGAGTTGCTGCGGGTTTTGGAGAGTTGCTGCGGGTTTTGGAGAGTTGCTGCGGGTTTTGGAGAGTTGCTGCAGGTTTTGGAGAGTTGTTGCACATTTTGGGGAGTTGCTGCAGGTTTTGGAGAGTTGCTGCGGGTTTTGGAGAGTTGCTGCAGGTTTTGGAGAGTTGCTGTGGGTTTTGGAGAGTTGCTGCAGGTTTTGGAGAGTTGCTGCAGGTTTTGGAGAGTTGCTGCGGGTTTTGGAGAGTTGCTGCAGGTTTTGGAGAGTTGCTCCAGGTTTTGGAGAGTTGCTGCAGGTTTTGGAGAGTTGTTGCGGGTTCTGGAGAGTTGCTGCGGGTTTTGGAGAGTTGCTGTGGGTTTTGGAGAGTTGCTGCGGGTTTTGGAGAGTTGTGGGTTTCGGAGAGGTGGTGTTGGTTTTGTAGAGTTGCTGCGGGTTGTGGAGAGTTGCTGCAGGTTTTGGAAAGTTGTTGCGGGTTTTGGAGAGTTGCGGGTTCTGGAGAGTTGCTGCGGGTTTTGGAGAGTTGCTGCGGGTTTTGGAGAGTTGCTGCGGGTTTTGGAGAGTTGCGGGTTCTGGAGAGTTGCTGCGGGTTTTGGAGAGTTGCTGCGGGTTTTGGAGAGTTACTGCGCGTTTTGGAGAGTGGCTGTGGGTTTTGGAGAGTTGCTGCAGGTTTTACAGAATTGCTGCGGGTTTTAGGCAGTTGTGGGTTTTGGAGAGTTGCTGCAGGTTTTGCAGAATTGCTGCGGGTTTTAGGCAGTTGTGGGTTTTGGAGAGTTGCAGCGGGGTTTGGAGAATTGCTGCAGGTTTTGGAGAGTTGCTGCATGTTTTGGAGAGTTGCTGCAGGTTTTGGAGAGTTGCTGCGGGTTGTGGTGAGTTGCTGCAGGTTTTGGAGAGTTTCGGGTTTTGGAGAGTTGTGGGTGTTGGAGAGGTGGTGTTGGTTTTGTAGAGTAGTTGCGAGTTTTGGAGAGTTGCAGTGGTTTTTGGAGAGTTACTGCGGGTTGTGGAGAGTTGCTACAGGTTTGGAAAGTTGCGGGGTTTGGAGACTAACTGCGGGATTTGGAGAGTTGTGGATTTTGGAGAGTTGCTGCAGGTTTTGGAGAGTTTCTGTGGGTTTAGGAGAGTTGTTGCGGGTTTTGGAGAGTTGTTGCGGGTTCTGGAGAGTTGCTGCGGGTTTTGGAGATTTGCTTCGGGTTTTGGAGAGTTGTGGGTTTTGGAGAGTTGTGGGTTTTGGAGAGGTGCTGCAGGTTTTGAGGTGATATGACAGGTTTTGAAGATTGGCTGTGGCTTTTGGAGAGTTACAGTTTTGGAGAGTTGCTGCAGGTTTTGGAGAGTTGCTGTTGGTTTGGAGAGTTGCTGCGGGTTTTGGAGAGTTGCGGGTTTTGGAGAGTTGTGGGTTTTGGAGAGGTGCTGCAGGTTTTGGAGAGTAGCTGCGAGTTTTGGAAAGTTGCAGTGGTTTTTGGAGAGTTGCTGCATGTTGTGGAGAGTTGCTACAGGTTTGGAAAGTTGCGGGTTTTGGAGAGATGCTGTGGGTTTTGGAGAGTTGCTGTGGGTTTTGGAGAGTTGCTGTGGGTTTTGGAGTGTTGTTGCGGGGTTTGGAGAGTAACTGAGGGTTTTGGAGAGTTGCTGTGGGTTTTGTAGTGTTGTTGCGGGGTTTGGAGAGTAACTGAGGGTTTTGGAGAGTTGCTGCGAGTTTTTAGGTATTGCTGCGGGTTTTTGAGTGTTGCTGCGGGATTTGGGGAGTGGCTGCAGGTTTTGGAGAGTTGTTGCAGGTTTTGGAGAGTTGTTGCAGGTTTTGGGGTGTTGCGGCATGTTTTGGAATGTTGCTGTGGATTTTGGAGATTTGCTGCAGGTTTTGGAGAGTGACTGTGGGTTTGGAGAGTTGGTGCAGATTTTGGAGAGTTGCTGTGGGTTTTAGAGAGTTGCTGTGGATTTTGCAGAGTCGCTGCAGGTTTTGGAGAGTCGATAGGGGTTTTGGAGAGTCGATGGGGGTTTTGGAGAGTTGTTGGTTTTGGAGAGTAACTGCGGGTTTTGGAGAGTTGCTGTGGATTTTGCAGAGTCGCTGCAGGTTTTGGAGAGTCGATAGGGGTTTTGGAGAGTTGCTGTGGGTTTTGGAGAGTTGCTGTGGGTTTTGGAGAGTTGCTGTGGATTTTGGAGAGTTGTTGGTTTTGGAGAGTAACTGCGGGTTTTGGAGTGTTGTTGCAGGTTTTGGAGAGTTGTGGGTTTTGGAGAGAGTCTGCGAATTCTGAAGAGTTGTTGCGGGTTCTGGAGAGTTGCTGCGGGTTTTGGAGAGTTGCGGGTTTTGGAGAGTTGTGGGTTTTGGAGAGGTGCTGCGGGTTTTGTAGAGTAGCTGCGAGTTTTGGAGAGTTGCAGTGGTTTTTGGAGAGTTGCTGCGGGTTTTGTAGAGTAGCTGCGAGTTTTGGAGAGTTGCAATGGTTTTTGGAGAGTTGCTGCGGGTTTTGTAGAGTAGCTGCGAGTTTTGGAGAGTTGCAGTGGTTTTTGGAGTGTTGTTGCGGGGTTTGGAGAGTAACTGCGGGTTTTGGTGAGTTGCTGCGGGTTTTGGAGAGTTGTTGTGGGATTAGGAGAGTTGCTGCAGGTTTTGGATAGTTTCTGTGGGTTTTGGAGAGTTGTTGTGGGTTTTGGAGAGTTGTTGCGGGTTCTGGAGAGTTGCTGTGGGTTTTGGAGAGTTGCGGGTTTTGGAGAGTTGCAGGTTTTGGAGAGTTGTTGCGGGTTCTGGAGAGTTGCTGTGGGTTTTGGAGAGTTGCGGGTTTTGGAGAGTTGCAGGTTTTGGAGAGTTGCGGGTTTTGGAGAGGTGGTGTTGGTTTTGTAGAGTAGCTGCGGGTTTTGGAGAGTTGCAGTGGTTTTTGGAGAGTTGCTGCGGGTTGTGGAGAGTTGCTGCAGGTTTTGGAAAGTTGTTGCGGGGTTTGGAGAGTAACTGCGGGTTTTGGAGAGTTGTGGGTTTTGGAGAGTAGCTGCGAGTTTTGGAGAGTTGCTTCGAGTTTTGGAGAGTTGCTGCAGGTTTTGGACAGTTGTGGATTTTGGAGAGTTGCTGTGTATTTTGGAGAATTGCTCCGGATTTTGGAGAGTGATTGCAGATTTTGGAGCGTTGTTGCGGGTTTGGAGAGTTGCTGTGGGTTCTGGAGAGTTGCTGCGGGTTTTGGAGAGTTGTTGTGGGTTTTGGAGAGTTGGGAGTTTTGGAGAGTTGTGGGTTTTGGAGAGGTGCTGCGGGTTTTGAGGAGATATGACAGGTTTTGAAGATTGGCTGTGGGTTTTGGAGAGTTACAGTTTTGGAGAGTTGCTGCAGGTTTTGGAGAGTTGCTGCATGTTTTGGAGAGTTGCTGCGGGTTTTGGAGAGTTGCTGCATGTTTTGGAGAGTTGCTGCAGGTTTTGGAGAGTTGCTGTGGGTTTTGGAGAGTTGCTGCAGGTTTTGGAGAGTTGCTGCAGGTTTTGGAGAGTTACTGCGGGTTTTGGAGAGTTGTGGGTTTTGGAGAGTTGTGGGTTTGGAGAGTTCCTGCCGGTTTTGGAGAGTTGTTGCTGGTTTTGGAGAGTTGTGGGTTTTGGAGAGGTGGTGTTGGTTTTGTAGAGTAGCTGCGAGTTTTGGAGAGTTGCAGTGGTTTTTGGAGAGTTGCTGCGGGTTGTGGAGAGTTGCTGCAGGTTTTGGAAAGTTGTTGCGGGGTTTGGAGAGTAACTGCGGGTTTTGGAGAGTTGTTGTGGGTTTTGGAGAGTTGCTGCAGGTTTTGCAAAGATGCTTCAGGTGTTGGAGAGATGCTGCGAGTTTTGGAGAGTTGCTGCAGGTTTTGGAGAGTTGCTGCAGGTTTTGGAGAGTTGCTGTGGGTTTTGGAGAGTTGCTGTGGGTTTTGGAGAGTTGCTGCGGGTTTTGGAGAGTTGTGGGTTTTGGAGAGGTGGTGTTGGTTTTGTAGAGTAGCTGCAAGATTTGGAAAGTTGCTGCAGGTTTTTGGAGAGTTGCTGCAGGTTTTGGAAAGCTGTTGCGGGGTTTGGAGAGTAACTGCGGGTTTTGGAGAGTTGTGGGTTTTGGAGAGTTGCTGCGAGTTTTGGAGAGTTGCTGCGAGTTTTGGAGAGTTGCTGCAGGTTTTGGAGAGTTGCTGCATGTTTTGGAGAGTTGCTGCGTGTTTTGGAGAGTTGCTGCAGGTTTTGCAAAGATGCTTCAGGTTTTGGAGAATTGTTGCACATTTTGGAGAGTTGCTGCAGGTTTTGGAGAGTTGCTGCGGGTTTTGGAGAGTTGCTGCAGGTTTTGGAGAGTTGCTGCAGGGTTTGGAGAGTTGCTGCAGGTTTTGGAGAGTTGCTGCAGGTTTTGGAGAGTTGCTGCGGGTTTTGGAGAGTTGCTGCATGTTTTGGAGAGTTGCTGCAGGTTTTGGAGAGTTGCTGTGGGTTTTGGAGAGTTGCTGCAGGTTTTGGAGAGTTGCTGCAGGTTTTGGAGAGTTACTGCGGGTTTTGGAGAGTTGTGGGTTTTGGAGAGTTGTGGGTTTGGAGAGTTCCTGCCGGTTTTGGAGAGTTGTTGCTGGTTTTGGAGAGTTGTGGGTTTTGGAGAGGTGGTGTTGGTTTTGTAGAGTAGCTGCGAGTTTTGGAGAGATGTAGTGGTTTTTGGAGAGTTGCTGCGGGTTGTGGAGAGTTGCTGCAGGTTTTGGAAAGTTGTTGCGGGGTTTGGAGAGTAACTGCGGGTTTTGGAGAGTTGTTGTGGGTTTTGGAGAGTTGCTGCAGGTTTTGCAAAGATGCTTCAGGTGTTGGAGAGATGCTGCGAGTTTTGGAGAGTTGCTGCAGGTTTTGGAGAGTTGCTGCAGGTTTTGGAGAGTTGCTGTGGGTTTTGGAGAGTTGCTGTGGGTTTTGGAGAGTTGCTGCGGGTTTTGGAGAGTTGTGGGTTTTGGCGAGGTGGTGTTGGTTTTGTAGAGTAGCTGCAAGATTTGGAAAGTTGCTGCAGGTTTTTGGAGAGTTGCTGCAGGTTTTGGAAAGCTGTTGCGGGGTTTGGAGAGTAACTGCGGGTTTTGGAGAGTTGTGGGTTTTGGAGAGTTGCTGCGAGTTTTGGAGAGTTGCTGCGAGTTTTGGAGAGTTGCTGCAGGTTTTGGAGAGTTGCTGCATGTTTTGGAGAGTTGCTGCGTGTTTTGGAGAGTTGCTGCAGGTTTTGCAAAGATGCTTCAGGTTTTGGAGAATTGTTGCACATTTTGGAGAGTTGCTGCAGGTTTTGGAGAGTTGCTGCGGGTTTTGGAGAGTTGCTGCAGGTTTTGGAGAGTTGCTGCAGGTTTTGGAGAGTTGCTGCAGGTTTTGGAGAGTTGCTGCAGGTTTTGGAGAGTTGCTGCGGGTTTTGGAGAGTTGCTGCGGGTTTTGGAGAGTTGCTGCGGGTTTTGGAGAGTTGCTGCGGGTTTTGGAGAGTTGCTGCGGGTTTTGGAGAGTTGCTGTGGGTTTTGGAGAGTTGCTGCGGGTTTTGGAGAGTTGTGGGTTTTGGAGAGGTGGTGTTGGTTTTGTAGAGTAGCTGCGAGTTTTGGAGAGTTGCTGCAGGTTTTTGGAGAGTTGCTGCGGGTCGTGGAGAGTTGCTGCAGGTTTTGGTAAGTTGTTGCGGGGTTTGGAGAGTAACTGCGGGTTTTAGAGAGTTGTTGTGGGTTTTGGAGAGTTGCTGCGAGTTTTGGAGAGTTGCTGCGAGTTTTGTAGAGTTGCTGCAGGTTTTAGAGAGTTGCTGCAGGTTTTGGAGAGTTGCTGCAGTTTTTGGAGAGTTGCTGTTGGTTTGGAGATTTGCTGCCTGTTTTGGAGAGTTGCTGCGGATTTTGGAGAGTTGCTGCAGGTTTTGCAAAGATGCTTCAGGCTTTGGAGAGTTGTTGCATATTTTGGAGAGTTGCTGCAGGTTTTGGAGAGTTGCTGCGGGTTTTGGAGAGTTGTTGCAGGTTTTGGAGAGTTGCTGCAGGTTTTGGAGAGTTGTTGCGCGTATTGGAGAGTTGCTGTGGGTTTTGGAGAGTTGCTGCAGGTTTTGGAGAGTTGCTGCATGTTTTGGAGAGTTGCTGCAGGTTTTGGAGAGTTGCTGCGGGTTTTGGAGAGTTGCTGCGAGTATTGGAGAGTTGTTGTGGGTTCTGGAGAGTTGCTGTGGCTTTTGGAGAGTTGCTGTGGCTTTTGGAGAGTTGCTGCGGGTTTTGAAGAGTTGCTGCGGGTTTTGGAGAGTTGTGGGTTTTGGAGAGGTGGTGTTGGTTTTGTAGAGTAGCTGCGAGTTTTGGAGAGTTGCTGCAGGTTTTTGGAGAGTTGCTGTGGGTCGTGGAGAGTTGCTGCAGGTTTTGGTAAGTTGTTGCGGGGTTTGGAGAGCAACTGCGGGCTTTGGAGAGTTGTTGTGGGTTTTGGAGAGTTGCTGCGAGTTTTGTAGAGTTGCTGCAGGTTTTGGAGAGTTGCTGCGGGTTTTGGAGAGTTGCTGCGGGTTTTGGAGAGTTGCTGTGGGTTTTGGAGAGTTGCTGCGTGTTTTGGAGAGTTGCTGCAGGTTTTGGAGAGTTGCTGCAAGTTTTGGAGAGTTGCTGCGGGTTTTGGAGAGTTTCTGCTGCTTTTGGAGAGTTGCTGCAGGTTTTGGAGAGTTGCGGGTTTTGGAGAGTTGCTGCAGGTTTTGGAGAGTTGCTGCAGGTTTTGGAGAGCTGCTGCAGGTTTTGGAGAGTTGTTGCGGGTTTTGGAGAGTTGCTGCAGGTTTTGGAGAGTTGCTGCAGGTTTTGGAGAGTTGCTGCAGGTTCTGGAGAGTTGCTGTTGGTTTTGGAGAGTTGCTGCGTGTTTTGGAGAGTTGCTGCATGTTTTGGAGAGTTGCTGCAGGTTTTGGAGAGTTGCTGCATATTTTGGAGAGTTGCTGCAGGTTTTGGAGAGTAGCTGCGAGTTTTGGAGTGTTGCAGTGGTTTTTGGAGTGTTGTTGCGGGGTTTGGAGAGTAACTGCGGGTTTTAGTGAGTTGCTGCGGGTTTTGGAGAGTTGTTGTGGGTTTAGGAGAGTTGCTGCAGGTTTTGGATAGTTTCTGTGGGTTTTCGAGAGTTGTTGCGGGTTCTGGAGAGTTGCTGTGGGTTTTGGAGAGTTGCGGGTTTTGGAGAGTTGCAGGTTTTGGAGAGTTGTTGCGGGTTCTGGAGAGTTGCTGTGGGTTTTGGAGAGTTGCGGGTTTTGGAGAGTTGCAGGTTTTGGAGAGTTGCGGGTTTTGGAGAGGTGGTGTTGGTTTTGTAGAGTAGCTGCGGGTTTTGGAGAGTTGCAGTGGTTTTTGGAGAGTTGCTGCGGGTTGTGGAGAGTTGCTGCAGGTTTTGGAAAGTTGTTGCGGGGTTTGGAGAGTAACTGCGGGTTTTGGAGAGTTGTGGGTTTTGGAGAGTAGCTGCGAGTTTTGGAGAGTTGCTTCGAGTTTTGGAGAGTTGCTGCAGGTTTTGGACAGTTGTGGATTTTGGAGAGTTGCTGTGTATTTTGGAGAATTGCTCCGGATTTTGGAGAGTGATTGCAGATTTTGGAGCGTTGTTGCGGGTTTGGAGAGTTGCTGTGGGTTCTGGAGAGTTGCTGCGGGTTTTGGAGAGTTGTTGTGGGTTTTGGAGAGTTGGGAGTTTTGGAGAGTTGTGGGTTTTGGAGAGGTGCTGCGGGTTTTGAGGAGATATGACAGGTTTTGAAGATTGGCTGTGGGTTTTGGAGAGTTACAGTTTTGGAGAGTTGCTGCAGGTTTTGGAGAGTTGCAGCATGTTTTGGAGAGTTGCGGGTTTTGGAGAGTTGCGGGTTTTGGAGAGTTGCGGGTTTTGGAGAGTTGCGGGTTTTGGAGAGGTGGTGTTGGTTTTGTAGAGTAGCTGCGGGTTTTGGAGAGTTGCAGTGGTTTTTGGAGAGTTGCTGCGGGTTGTGGAGAGTTGCTGCAGGTTTTGGAAAGTTGTTGCGGGGTTTGGAGAGTAACTGCGGGTTTTGGAGAGTTGTTGTGGGTTTTGGAGAGTAGCTGCAGGTTTTGCAAAGATGCTTCAGGTGTTGGAGAGATGCTGCGAGTTTTGGAGAGTTGCTGCAGGTTTTGGAGAGTTGCTGCAGGTTTTGGAGAGTTGCTGTGGGTTTTGGAGAGTTGCTGTGGGTTTTGGAGAGTTGCTGCGGGTTTTGGAGAGTTGTGGGTTTTGGAGAGGTGGTGTTGGTTTTGTAGAGTAGCTGCAAGATTTGGAAAGTTGCTGCAGGTTTTTGGAGAGTTGCTGCAGGTTTTGGAAAGCTGTTGCTGGGTTTGGAGAGTAACTGCGGGTTTTGGAGAGTTGTGGGTTTTGGAGAGTTGCTGCGAGTTTTGGAGAGTTGCTGCGAGTTTTGGAGAGTTGCTGCAGGTTTTGGAGAGTTGCTGCATGTTTTGGAGAGTTGCTGCGTGTTTTGGAGAGTTGCTGCAGGTTTTGCAAAGATGCTTCAGGTTTTGGAGAATTGTTGCACATTTTGGAGAGTTGCTGCAGGTTTTGGAGAGTTGCTGCGGGTTTTGGAGAGTTGCTGCAGGTTTTGGAGAGTTGCTGCAGGTTTTGGAGAGTTGCTGCAGGTTTTGGAGAGTTGCTGCGGGTTTTGGAGAGTTGCTGCGGGTTTTCGAGAGTTGCTGTGGGTTTTGGAGAGTTGCTGCGGGTTTTGGAGAGTTGCTGTGGGTTTTGGAGAGTTGCTGCGGGTTTTGGAGAGTTGTGGGTTTTGGAGAGGTGGTGTTGGTTTTGTAGAGTGGCTGCGAGTTTTGGAGAGTTGCTGCAGGTTTTTGGAGAGTTGCTGCGGGTCGTGGAGAGTTGCTGCAGGTTTTGGTAAGTTGTTGCGGGGTTTGGAGAGTAACTGCGGGTTTTGGAGAGTTGCAGTGGTTTTTGGAGTGTTGTTGCGGGGTTTGGAGAGTAACTGCGGGTTTTAGTGAGTTGCTGCGGGTTTTGGAGAGTTGTTGTGGGTTTAGGAGAGTTGCTGCAGGTTTTGGATAGTTTCTGTGGGTTTTGGAGAGTTGTTGCGGGTTCTGGAGAGTTGCTGCAGGTTTTGGAGAGTTGCGGGTTTTGGAGAGTTGCAGGTTTTGGAGAGTTGTTGCGGGTTCTGGAGAGTTGCTGTGGGTTTTGGAGAGTTGCGGGTTTTGGAGAGTTGCAGGTTTTGGAGAGTTGCGGGTTTTGGAGAGGTGGTGTTGGTTTTGTAGAGTAGCTGCGGGTTTTGGAGAGTTGCA
Source organism: Chiloscyllium plagiosum (assembly GCF_037043375.1). Taxonomy (NCBI): domain Eukaryota; kingdom Metazoa; phylum Chordata; class Chondrichthyes; order Orectolobiformes; family Hemiscylliidae; genus Chiloscyllium; species Chiloscyllium plagiosum. The sequence continues at coordinate 23,638,118 of NW_028270148.1, read as the reverse complement.
GTGGTTTTTGGAGAGTTGCTGCGGGTTGTGGAGAGTTGCTGCAGGTTTTGGAAAGTTGTTGCGGGGTTTGGAGAGTAACTGCGGGTTTTGGAGAGTTGTGGGTTTTGGAGAGTAGCTGCGAGTTTTGGAGAGTTGCTTCGAGTTTTGGAGAGTTGCTGCAGGTTTTGGACAGTTGTGGATTTTGGAGAGTTGCTGTGTATTTTGGAGAATTGCTCCGGATTTTGGAGAGTGATTGCAGATTTTGGAGCGTTGTTGCGGGTTTGGAGAGTTGCTGTGGGTTCTGGAGAGTTGCTGCGGGTTTTGGAGAGTTGTTGTGGGTTTTGGAGAGTTGGGAGTTTTGGAGAGTTGTGGGTTTTGGAGAGGTGCTGCGGGTTTTGAGGAGATATGACAGGTTTTGAAGATTGGCTGTGGGTTTTGGAGAGTTACAGTTTTGGAGAGTTGCTGCAGGTTTTGGAGAGTTGCTGCATGTTTTGGAGAGTTGCTGCGGGTTTTGGAGAGTTGCTGCATGTTTTGGAGAGTTGCTGCAGGTTTTGGAGAGTTGCTGTGGGTTTTGGAGAGTTGCTGCAGGTTTTGGAGAGTTGCTGCAGGTTTTGGAGAGTTACTGCGGGTTTTGGAGAGTTGTGGGTTTTGGAGAGTTGTGGGTTTGGAGAGTTCCTGCCGGTTTTGGAGAGTTGTTGCTGGTTTTGGAGAGTTGTGGGTTTTGGAGAGGTGGTGTTGGTTTTGTAGAGTAGCTGCGAGTTTTGGAGAGTTGCAGTGGTTTTTGGAGAGTTGCTGCGGGTTGTGGAGAGTTGCTGCAGGTTTTGGAAAGTTGTTGCGGGGTTTGGAGAGTAACTGCGGGTTTTGGAGAGTTGTTGTGGGTTTTGGAGAGTTGCTGCAAGTTTTGCAAAGATGCTTCAGGTGTTGGAGAGATGCTGCGAGTTTTGGAGAGTTGCTGCAGGTTTTGGAGAGTTGCTGCAGGTTTTGGAGAGTTGCTGTGGGTTTTGGAGAGTTGCTGTGGGTTTTGGAGAGTTGCTGCGGGTTTTGGAGAGTTGTGGGTTTTGGAGAGGTGGTGTTGGTTTTGTAGAGTAGCTGCAAGATTTGGAAAGTTGCTGCAGGTTTTTGGAGAGTTGCTGCAGGTTTTGGAAAGCTGTTGCGGGGTTTGGAGAGTAACTGCGGGTTTTGGAGAGTTGTGGGTTTTGGAGAGTTGCTGCGAGTTTTGGAGAGTTGCTGCGAGTTTTGGAGAGTTGCTGCAGGTTTTGGAGAGTTGCTGCATGTTTTGGAGAGTTGCTGCGTGTTTTGGAGAGTTGCTGCAGGTTTTGCAAAGATGCTTCAGGTTTTGGAGAATTGTTGCACATTTTGGAGAGTTGCTGCAGGTTTTGGAGAGTTGCTGCGGGTTTTGGAGAGTTGCTGCAGGTTTTGGAGAGTTGCTGCAGGTTTTGGAGAGTTGCTGCAGGTTTTGGAGAGTTGCTGCAGGTTTTGGAGAGTTGCTGCGGGTTTTGGAGAGTTGCTGCGGGTTTTGGAGAGTTGCTGCGGGTTTTGGAGAGTTGCTGCGGGTTTTGGAGAGTTGCTGCAGGTTTTGCAGAGTTGCTGCGGGTTTTCGAGAGTTGTGGGTTTTGGAGAGTTGCTGCATGTTTTGGAGAGTTGCTGCAGGTTTTGGAGAGTTGCTGCGGGTTTTCGAGAGTTGTGGGTTTTGGAGAGTTGCTGCATGTTTTGGAGAGTTGCTGCAGGTTTTGGAGAGTTGCTGCAGGTTTTGCAGAGTTGCTGCAGGTTTTGGAGAGTTGCTGTTGGTTTTGGAGAGTTGCTGCGTGTTTTGGAGAGTTGCTGCATGTTTTGGAGAGTTGCTGCAGGTTTTGGAGAGTTGCTGCATATTTTGGAGAGTTGCTGCAGGTTTTGGAGAGTAGCTGCGAGTTTTGGAGAGTTGCAGTGGTTTTTGGAGTGTTGTTGCGGGGTTAGGAGAGTAACTGCGGGTTTTGGTGAGTTGCTGCGGGTTTTGGAGAGTTGTTGTGGGTTTAGGAGAGTTGCTGCAGGTTTTGGATAGTTTCTGTGGGTTTTGGAGAGTTGTTGCGGGTTTTGGAGAGTTGCTGTGGGTTTTGGAGAGTTGCGGGTTTTGGAGAGTTGCCGGTTTTGGAGAGTTGTTGCGGGTTCTGGAGAGTTGCTGTGGGTTTTGGAGAGTTGCGGGTTTTGGAGAGTTGCAGGTTTTGGAGAGTTGCGGGTTTTGGAGAGGTGGTGTTGGTTTTGTAGAGTAGCTGCGGGTTTTGGAGAGTTGCAGTGGTTTTTGGAGAGTTGCTGCGGGTTGTGGAGAGTTGCTGCAGGTTTTGGAAAGTTGTTGCGGGGTTTGGAGAGTAACTGCGGGTTTTGGAGAGTTGTGGGTTTTGGAGAGTAGCTGCGAGTTTTGGAGAGTTGCTTCGAGTTTTGGAGAGTTGCTGCAGGTTTTGGACAGTTGTGGATTTTGGAGAGTTGCTGTGTATTTTGGAGAATTGCTCCGGATTTTGGAGAGTGATTGCAGATTTTGGAGCGTTGTTGCGGGTTTGGAGAGTTGCTGTGGGTTCTGGAGAGTTGCTGCGGGTTTTGGAGAGTTGTGGGTTTTGGAGAGTTGGGAGTTTTGGAGAGTTGTGGGTTTTGGAGAGGTGCTGCGGGTTTTGAGGAGATATGACAGGTTTTGAAGATTGGCTGTGGGTTTTGGAGAGTTACAGTTTTGGAGAGTTGCTGCAGGTTTTGGAGAGTTGCTGCATGTTTTGGAGAGTTGCTGCGGGTTTTGGAGAGTTGCTGCATGTTTTGGAGAGTTGCTGCAGGTTTTGGAGAGTTGCTGTGGGTTTTGGAGAGTTGCTGCAGGTTTTGGAGAGTTGCTGCAGGTTTTGGAGAGTTACTGCGGGTTTTGGAGAGTTGTGGGTTTTGGAGAGTTGTGGGTTTGGAGAGTTCCTGCCGGTTTTGGAGAGTTGTTGCTGGTTTTGGAGAGTTGTGGGTTTTGGAGAGGTGGTGTTGGTTTTGTAGAGTAGCTGCGAGTTTTGGAGAGTTGCAGTGGTTTTTGGAGAGTTGCTGCGGGTTGTGGAGAGTTGCTGCAGGTTTTGGAAAGTTGTTGCGGGGTTTGGAGAGTAACTGCGGGTTTTGGAGAGTTGTTGTGGGTTTTGGAGAGTTGCTGCAGGTTTTGCAAAGATGCTTCAGGTGTTGGAGAGATGCTGCGAGTTTTGGAGAGTTGCTGCAGGTTTTGGAGAGTTGCTGCAGGTTTTGGAGAGTTGCTGTGGGTTTTGGAGAGTTGCTGTGGGTTTTGGAGAGTTGCTGCGGGTTTTGGAGAGTTGTGGGTTTTGGAGAGGTGGTGTTGGTTTTGTAGAGTAGCTGCAAGATTTGGAAAGTTGCTGCAGGTTTTTGGAGAGTTGCTGCAGGTTTTGGAAAGCTGTTGCTGGGTTTGGAGAGTAACTGCGGGTTTTGGAGAGTTGTGGGTTTTGGAGAGTTGCTGCGAGTTTTGGAGAGTTGCTGCGAGTTTTGGAGAGTTGCTGCAGGTTTTGGAGAGTTGCTGCATGTTTTGGAGAGTTGCTGCGTGTTTTGGAGAGTTGCTGCAGGTTTTGCAAAGATGCTTCAGGTTTTGGAGAATTGTTGCACATTTTGGAGAGTTGCTGCAGGTTTTGGAGAGTTGCTGCGGGTTTTGGAGAGTTGCTGCAGGTTTTGGAGAGTTGCTGCAGGTTTTGGAGAGTTGCTGCAGGTTTTGGAGAGTTGCTGCAGGTTTTGGAGAGTTGCTGCGGGTTTTGGAGAGTTGCTGCGGGTTTTGGAGAGTTGCTGTGGGTTTTGGAGAGTTGCTGCGGGTTTTGGAGAGTTGCTGTGGGTTTTGGAGAGTTGCTGCGGGTTTTGGAGAGTTGTTGCGGGTTTTCGAGAGTTGTGGGTTTTGGAGAGTTGCTGCATGTTTTGGAGAGTTGCTGCAGGTTTTGGAGAGTTGCTGCAGGTTTTGGAGAGTTGCTGCAGGTTTTGGAGAGTTGCTGTTGGTTTTGGAGAGTTGCTGCGTGTTTTGGAGAGTTGCTGCATGTTTTGGAGAGTTGCTGCAGGTTTTGGAGAGTTGCTGCATATTTTGGAGAGTTGCTGCAGGTTTTGGAGAGTAGCTGCGAGTTTTGGAGAGTTGCAGTGGTTTTTGGAGTGTTGTTGCGGGGTTTGGAGAGTAACTGCGGGTTTTGGTGAGTTGCTGCGGGTTTTGGAGAGTTGTTGTGGGTTTAGGAGAGTTGCTGCAGGTTTTGGATAGTTTCTGTGGGTTTTGGAGAGTTGTTGCGGGTTCTGGAGAGTTGCTGTGGGTTTTGGAGAGTTGCGGGTTTTGGAGAGTTGCAGGTTTTGGAGAGTTGTTGCGGGTTCTGGAGAGTTGCTGTGGGTTTTGGAGAGTTGCGGGTTTTGGAGAGTTGCAGGTTTTGGAGAGTTGCGGGTTTTGGAGAGGTGGTGTTGGTTTTGTAGAGTAGCTGCGGGTTTTGGAGAGTTGCAGTGGTTTTTGGAGAGTTGCTGCGGGTTGTGGAGAGTTGCTGCAGGTTTTGGAAAGTTGTTGCGGGGTTTGGAGAGTAACTGCGGGTTTTGGAGAGTTGTGGGTTTTGGAGAGTAGCTGCGAGTTTTGGAGAGTTGCTTCGAGTTTTGGAGAGTTGCTGCAGGTTTTGGACAGTTGTGGATTTTGGAGAGTTGCTGTGTATTTTGGAGAATTGCTCCGGATTTTGGAGAGTGATTGCAGATTTTGGAGCGTTGTTGCGGGTTTGGAGAGTTGCTGTGGGTTCTGGAGAGTTGCTGCGGGTTTTGGAGAGTTGTTGTGGGTTTTGGAGAGTTGGGAGTTTTGGAGAGTTGTGGGTTTTGGAGAGGTGCTGCGGGTTTTGAGGAGATATGACAGGTTTTGAAGATTGGCTGTGGGTTTTGGAGAGTTACAGTTTTGGAGAGTTGCTGCAGGTTTTGGAGAGTTGCTGCATGTTTTGGAGAGTTGCTGCGGGTTTTGGAGAGTTGCTGCATGTTTTGGAGAGTTGCTGCAGGTTTTGGAGAGTTGCTGTGGGTTTTGGAGAGTTGCTGCAGGTTTTGGAGAGTTGCTGCAGGTTTTGGAGAGTTACTGCGGGTTTTGGAGAGTTGTGGGTTTTGGAGAGTTGTGGGTTTGGAGAGTTCCTGCCGGTTTTGGAGAGTTGTTGCTGGTTTTGGAGAGTTGTGGGTTTTGGAGAGGTGGTGTTGGTTTTGTAGAGTAGCTGCGAGTTTTGGAGAGTTGCAGTGGTTTTTGGAGAGTTGCTGCGGGTTGTGGAGAGTTGCTGCAGGTTTTGGAAAGTTGTTGCGGGGTTTGGAGAGTAACTGCGGGTTTTGGAGAGTTGTTGTGGGTTTTGGAGAGTTGCTGCAGGTTTTGCAAAGATGCTTCAGGTGTTGGAGAGATGCTGCGAGTTTTGGAGAGTTGCTGCAGGTTTTGGAGAGTTGCTGCAGGTTTTGGAGAGTTGCTGTGGGTTTTGGAGAGTTGCTGTGGGTTTTGGAGAGTTGCTGCGGGTTTTGGAGAGTTGTGGGTTTTGGAGAGGTGGTGTTGGTTTTGTAGAGTAGCTGCAAGATTTGGAAAGTTGCTGCAGGTTTTTGGAGAGTTGCTGCAGGTTTTGGAAAGCTGTTGCGGGGTTTGGAGAGTAACTGCGGGTTTTGGAGAGTTGTGGGTTTTGGAGAGTTGCTGCGAGTTTTGGAGAGTTGCTGCGAGTTTTGGAGAGTTGCTGCAGGTTTTGGAGAGTTGCTGCATGTTTTGGAGAGTTGCTGCGTGTTTTGGAGAGTTGCTGCAGGTTTTGCAAAGATGCTTCAGGTTTTGGAGAATTGTTGCACATTTTGGAGAGTTGCTGCAGGTTTTGGAGAGTTGCTGCGGGTTTTGGAGAGTTGCTGCAGGTTTTGGAGAGTTGCTGCAGGTTTTGGAGAGTTGCTGCAGGTTTTGGAGAGTTGCTGCAGGTTTTGGAGAGTTGCTGCGGGTTTTGGAGAGTTGCTGCGGGTTTTGGAGAGTTGCTGTGGGTTTTGGAGAGTTGCTGTGGGTTTTGGAGAGTTGCTGTGGGTTTTGGAGAGTTGCTGCGGGTTTTGGAGAGTTGTGGGTTTTGGAGAGGTGGTGTTGGTTTTGTAGAGTGGCTGCGAGTTTTGGAGAGTTGCTGCAGGTTTTTGGAGAGTTGCTGCGGGTCGTGGAGAGTTGCTGCAGGTTTTGGTAAGTTGTTGCGGGGTTTGGAGAGTATCTGCGGGTTTTGGAGAGTTGTTGTGGGTTTTGGAGAGTTGCTGCGAGTTTTGGAGAGTTGCTGCGAGTTTTGGAGAGTTGCTGCAGGTTTTGGAGAGTTGCTGCAGGTTTTGGAGAGTTGCTGCAGTTTTTGGAGAGTTGCTGTTGGTTTGGAGATTTGCTGCCTGTTTTGGAGAGTTGCTGCGGATTTTGGAGAGTTGCTGCAGGTTTTGCAAAGATGCTTCAGGCTTTGGAGAGTTGTTGCATATTTTGGAGAGTTGCTGCAGGTTTTGGAGAGTTGCTGCGGGTTTTGGAGAATTGCTGCAGGTTTTGGAGAGTTGCTGCATGTTTTGGAGAGTTGTTGCGCGTTTTGGAGAGTTGCTGTGGGTTTTGGAGAGTTGCTGCAGGTTTTGGAGAGTTGCTGCATGTTTTGGAGAGTTGCTGCAGGTTTTGGAGAGTTGCTGCAGGTTTTGGAGAGTTGCTGCGGGTATTGGAGAGTTGCTGCGGGTTTTGGAGAGTTGCTGCAGGTTTTGGAGAGTTGCTGCGGGTTTTGGACAGTTGCTGCGGGTTTTGGAGAGTTGCTGTGGGTTTTGGAGAGTTGCTGCGTGTTTTGGAGAGTTGCTGCAGGTTTTGGAGAGTTGCTGCAGGTTTTGGAGAGTTGCTGCGGGTTTTGGAGAGTTGCTGCAGGTTTTTGGAGAGTTGCTGTGGGTCGTGGAGAGTTGCTGCAGGTTTTGGTAAGTTGTTGCGGGGTTTGGAGAGCAACTGCGGGCTTTGGAGAGTTGTTGTGGGTTTTGGAGAGTTGCTGCGAGTTTTGTAGAGTTGCTGCAGGTTTTGGAGAGTTGCTGCGGGTTTTGGAGAGTTGCTGCGGGTTTTGGAGAGTTGCTGCGGGTTTTGGAGAGTTGCTGCGTGTTTTGGAGAGTTGCTGCAGGTTTTGGAGAGTTGCTGCAGGTTTTGGAGAGTTGCTGCGGGTTTTGGAGAGTTGCTGCTGGTTTTAGAGAGTTGCTGCAGGTTTTGGAGTGTTGCTGCGGGTTTTGGAGAGTTGCTGCAGGTTTTGGAGAGTTGCTGCGTGTTTTGGAGAGTTGCTGCAGGTTTTGCAAAGATGCTTCAGGTTTTGGAGAATTGTTGCACATTTTGGAGAGTTGCTGCAGGTTTTGGAGAGTTGCTGTGGGTTTTGGAGAGTTGCTGCAGGTTTTGGAGAGTTGCTGCAGGTTTTGGAGAGTTGCTGCGGGTTGTGGAGAGTTGCTGCAGGTTTTGGAGAGTTGCTGCGGGTTTTGGAGAGTTGCTGCGGGTTTTGGAGAGTTGCTGCGGGTTTTGGAGAGTTGCTGCGGGTTTTGGAGAGTTGCTGCGGGTTGTGGAGAGTTGCTGCAGGTTTTGGAAAGTTGTTGCGGGGTTTGGAGAGTAACTGCGGGTTTTGGAGAGTTGTTGTGGGTTTTGGAGAGTTGCTGCAGGTTTTGGAGAGTTGCTGCGGGCTTTGGAGAGTTGCTGCGGGTTTTGGAGAGTTGCTGCGGGTTTTGGAGAGTTGCTGTGGGTTTTGGAGAGTTGCTGCGGGTTTTGGAGAGTTGTGGGTTTTGGAGAGGTGGTGTTGGTTTTGTAGAGTAGCTGCGAGTTTTGGAGAGTTGCTGCAGGTTTTTGGAGAGTTGCTGCGGGTCGTGGAGAGTTGCTGCAGGTTTTGGTAAGTTGTTGCGGGGTTTGGAGAGTAACTGCGGGTTTTGGAGAGTTGTTGTGGGTTTTGGAGAGTTGCTGCGAGTTTTGGAGAGTTGCTGCGAGTTTTGTAGAGTTGCTGCAGGTTTTAGAGAGTTGCTGCAGGTTTTGGAGAGTTGCTGCAGTTTTTGGAGAGTTGCTGTTGGTTTGGAGATTTGCTGCCTGTTTTGGAGAGTTGCTGCGGATTTTGGAGAGTTGCTGCAGGTTTTGCAAAGATGCTTCAGGCTTTGGAGAGTTGCTGCAGGTTTTGGAGAGTTGCTGCGGGTTTTGGAGAGTTGCTGCAGGTTTTGGAGAGTTGCTGCAGGTTTTGGAGAGTTGTTGCGCGTTTTGGAGAGTTGCTGTGGGTTTTGGAGAGTTGCTGCAGGTTTTGGAGAGTTGCTGCAGGTTTTGCAAAGATGCTTCAGGTGTTGGAGAGATGCTGCGAGTTTTGGAGAGTTGCTGCGGGTTTTGGAGAGTTGCTGCGGGCTTTGGAGAGTTGCTGCGGGTTTTGGAGAGTTGCTGCGGGTTTTGGAGAGTTGCTGTGGGTTTTGGAGAGTTGCTGCGGGTTTTGGAGAGTTGTGGGTTTTGGAGAGGTGGTGTTGGTTTTGTAGAGTAGCTGCGAGTTTTGGAGAGTTGCTGCAGGTTTTTGGAGAGTTGCTGCGGGTCGTGGAGAGTTGCTGCAGGTTTTGGTAAGTTGTTGCGGGGTTTGGAGAGTAACTGCGGGTTTTGGAGAGTTGTTGTGGGTTTTGGAGAGTTGCTGCGAGTTTTGGAGAGTTGCTGCGAGTTTTGTAGAGTTGCTGCAGGTTTTAGAGAGTTGCTGCAGGTTTTGGAGAGTTGCTGCAGTTTTTGGAGAGTTGCTGTTGGTTTGGAGATTTGCTGCCTGTTTTGGAGAGTTGCTGCGGATTTTGGAGAGTTGCTGCAGGTTTTGCAAAGATGCTTCAGGCTTTGGAGAGTTGCTGCAGGTTTTGGAGAGTTGCTGCGGGTTTTGGAGAGTTGCTGCAGGTTTTGGAGAGTTGCTGCAGGTTTTGGAGAGTTGTTGCGCGTTTTGGAGAGTTGCTGTGGGTTTTGGAGAGTTGCTGCAGGTTTTGGAGAGTTGCTGCATGTTTTGGAGAGTTGCTGCAGGTTTTGGAGAGTTGCTGCAGGTTTTGGAGAGTTGCTGCGGGTATTGGAGAGTTGTTGTGGGTTCTGGAGAGTTGCTGTGGCTTTTGGAGAGTTGCTGTGGCTTTTGGAGAGTTGTGGGTTTTGGAGAGGTGGTGTTGATTTTGTAGAGTAGCTGCGAGTTTTGGAGAGTTGCTGCAGGTTTTTGGAGAGTTGCTGTGGGTCGTGGAGAGTTGCTGCAGGTTTTGGTAAGTTGTTGCGGGGTTTGGAGAGCAACTGCGGGCTTTGGAGAGTTGTTGTGGGTTTTGGAGAGTTGCTGCGAGTTTTGTAGAGTTGCTGCAGGTTTTGGAGAGTTGCTGCGGGTTTTGGAGAGTTGCTGCTGGTTTTGGAGAGTTGCTGCAGGTTTTGGAGTGTTGCTGCGGGTTTTGGAGAGTTGCTGCAGGTTTTGGAGAGTTGCTGCGAGTTTTGTAGAGTTGCTGCAGGTTTTGGAGAGTTGCTGCGGGTTTTGGAGAGTTGCTGCAGGTTTTGGAGAGTTGCTGTGGGTTTTGGAGAGTTGCTGTGGGTTTTGGAGAGTTGCTGCGTGTTTTGGAGAGTTGCTGCTGGTTTTGGAGAGTTGCTGCAGGTTTTGGAGTGTTGCTGCGGGTTTTGGAGAGTTGCTGCAGGTTTTGGAGAGTTGCTGCGGGTGTTGGAGAGTTGCTGCAAGTTTTGGAGAGTTGCTGCAGGTTTTGGAGAGTTGTTGCGGGTTTTGGAGAGATGCTGCAGGTTTTGGAGAGTTGCTGCAGGTTTTGGAGAGTTGCTGCAGGTTTTGGAGAGTTGCTGTTGGTTTTGGAGAGTTGCTGCGTGTTTTGGAGAGTTGCTGCGTGTTTTGGAGAGTTGCTGCAGGTTTTGGAGAGTTGCTGCAGGTTTTGGAGAGTTGCTGCAGGTTTTGGAGAGTTTCTGTGGTTTTTGGAGAGTTGCTGCAGGTTTTGGAGAGTTGCTGCAGGTTTTGGAGAGTTGCTGCAGGTTTTGGAGAGTTGCTGCCGTTTTGGAGAGTTGTTGCAGGTTTTGGGGTGTTGCGGCATGTTTTGGAATGTTGCTGTGGATTTTGGAGATTTGCTGCAGGTTTTGGAGAGTGACTATGGGTTTGGAGAGTTGGTGCAGATTTTGGAGAGTTGCTGTGGGTTTTAGAGAGTTGCTGTGGATTTTGCAGAGTCGCTGCAGGTTTTGGAGAGTCGATAGGGGTTTTGGAGAGTCGATGGGGGTTTTGGAGAGTTGCTGCGGGTTTTGGAGAGTTGCTGCGGGTTTTGGAGAGTTGCTGCGGGTTTTGGAGAGTTGCTGCGGGTTTTGGAGAGTTGCTGTGGGTTTTGGAGAGTTGCTGCGGGTTTTGGAGAGTTGTGGGTTTTGGAGAGGTGGTGTTGGTTTTGTAGTGTAGCTGCGAGTTTTGGAGAGTTGCTGCAGGTTTTTGGAGAGTTGCTGCGGGTCGTGGAGAGTTGCTGCAGGTTTTGGTAAGTTGTTGCGGGGTTTGGAGAGTAACTGCGGGTTTTGGAGAGTTGTTGTGGGTTTTGGAGAGTTGCTGCGAGTTTTGGAGAGTTGCTGCGAGTTTTGTAGAGTTGCTGCAGGTTTTAGAGAGTTGCTGCAGGTTTTGGAGAGTTGCTGCAGTTTTTGGAGAGTTGCTGTTGGTTTGGAGATTTGCTGCCTGTTTTGGAGAGTTGCTGCGGATTTTGGAGAGTTGCTGCAGGTTTTGCAAAGATGCTTCAGGCTTTGGAGAGTTGCTGCAGGTTTTGGAGAGTTGCTGCGGGTTTTGGAGAGTTGCTGCAGGTTTTGGAGAGTTGCTGCAGGTTTTGGAGAGTTGTTGCGCGTTTTGGAGAGTTGCTGTGGGTCTTGGAGAGTTGCTGCAGGTTTTGGAGAGTTGCTGCATGTTTTGGAGAGTTGCTGCAGGTTTTGGAGAGTTGCTGCAGGTTTTGGAGAGTTGCTGCGGGTATTGGGGAGTTGTTGTGGGTTCTGGAGAGTTGCTGTGGCTTTTGGAGAGTTGCTGTGGCTTTTGGAGAGTTGCTGCGGGTTTTGAAGAGTTGCTGCGGGTTTTGGAGAGTTGTGGGTTTTGGAGAGGTGGTGTTGGTTTTGTAGAGTAGCTGCGAGTTTTGGAGAGTTGCTGCAGGTTTTTGGAGAGTTGCTGTGGGTCGTGGAGAGTTGCTGCAGGTTTTGGTAAGTTGTTGCGGGGTTTGGAGAGTAACTGCGGGTTTTGGAGAGTTGTTGTGGGTTTTGGAGAGTTGCTGCGAGTTTTGGAGAGTTGCTGCGAGTTTTGTAGAGTTGCTGCAGGTTTTAGAGAGTTGCTGCAGGTTTTGGAGAGTTGCTGCAGTTTTTGGAGAGTTGCTGTTGGTTTGGAGATTTGCTGCCTGTTTTGGAGAGTTGCTGCGGATTTTGGAGAGTTGCTGCAGGTTTTACAAAGATGCTTCAGGCTTTGGAGAGTTGTTGCATATTTTGGAGAGTTGCTGCAGGTTTTGGAGAGTTGCTGCGGGTTTTGGAGAGTTGCTGCAGGTTTTGGAGAGTTGCTGCAGGTTTTGGAGAGTTGTTGCGCGTTTTGGAGAGTTGCTGTGGGTTTTGGAGAGTTGCTGCAGGTTTTGGAGAGTTGCTGCATGTTTTGGAGAGTTGCTGCAGGTTTTGGAGAGTTGCTGCAGGTTTTGGAGAGTTGCTGCGGGTATTGGAGAGTTGTTGTGGGTTCTGGAGAGTTGCTGTGGCTTTTGGAGAGTTGCTGTGGCTTTTGGAGAGTTGTGGGTTTTGGAGAGGTGGTGTTGGTTTTGTAGAGTAGCTGCGAGTTTTGGAGAGTTGCTGCAGGTTTTTGGAGAGTTGCTGTGGGTCGTGGAGAGTTGCTGCAGGTTTTGGTAAGTTGTTGCGGGGTTTGGAGAGCAACTGCGGGCTTTGGAGAGTTGTTGTGGGTTTTGGAGAGTTGCTGCGAGTTTTGGAGAGTTGCTGCAGGTTTTGGAGAGTTGCTGCGGGTTTTGGAGAGTTGCTGCTGGTTTTGGAGAGTTGCTGCAGGTTTTGGAGTGTTGCTGCATGTTTTGGAGAGTTGCTGCAGGGTTTGGAGAGTTGCTGCAGGTTTTGGAGAGTTGCTGCGGGTATTGGAGAGTTGTTGTGGGTTCTGGAGAGTTGCTGTGGCTTTTGGAGAGTTGCTGTGGCTTTTGGAGAGTTGCTGCGGGATTTGGAGAGTTGTGGGTTTTGGAGAGTTGCTGCGGGTTTTGGAGAGTTGTGGGTTTCGGAGAGGTGGTGTTGGTTTTGTAGAGTAGCTGCGAGTTTTGGAGAGTTGCTGCAGGTTTTTGGAGAGTTGCTGTGGGTCGTGGAGAGTTGCTGCAGGTTTTGGTAAGTTGTTGCGGGGTTTGGAGAGCAACTGCGGGCTTTGGAGAGTTGTTGTGGGTTTTGGAGAGTTGCTGCGAGTTTTGTAGAGTTGCTGCAGGTTTTGGAGAGTTGCTGCGGGTTTTGGAGAGTTGCTGCGGGTTTTGGAGAGTTGCTGTGGGCTTTGGAGAGTTGCTGCATGTTTTGGAGAGTTGCTGCGGGTTTTGGAGAGTTGCTGCGGGTTTTGGAGAGTTGCTGCAGGTTTTGGAGAGTTGCTGCGGGTTTTGGAGAGTTGCTGCAGGTTTTGGAGAGTTGCTGCGGGTGTTGGAGAGTTGCTGCAAGTTTTGGAGCGTTGCTGCAGGTTTTGGAGAGTTGTTGCGGGTTTTGGAGAGTTGCTGCAGGTTTTGGAGAGTTGCTGCAGGTTTTGGAGAGTTGCTGTTGGTTTTGGAGAGTTGCTGCGTGTTTTGGAGAGTTGCTGCGTGTTTTGGAGAGTTGCTGCAGGTTTTGGAGAGTTGCTGCAGGTTTTGGAGAGTTGCTGTGGTTTTTGGAGAGTTGCTGCAGGTTTTGGAGAGTTGCTGCAGGTTTTGAAGAGTTGCTGCCGTTTTGGAGAGTTGTTGCAGGTTTTGGGGTGTTGCGGCATGTTTTGGAATGTTGCTGTGGATTTTGGAGATTTGCTGCAGGTTTTGGAGAGTGACTATGGGTTTGGAGAGTTGGTGCAGATTTTGGAGAGTTGCTGTGGGTTTTAGAGAGTTGCTGTGGATTTTGCAGAGTCGATAGGGGTTTTGGAGAGTTGCTGTGGGTTTTGGAGAGTTGCTGTGGATTTTGGAGAGTTGCTGTGGATTTTGGAGTGTTGTTGCAGGTTTTGGAGAGTTGTGGGTTTTGGAGAGAGTCTGCGAATTCTGAAGAGTTGTTGCGGGTTCTGGAGAGTTGCTGCAGGTTTTGGAGAGTTGCGGGTTTTGGAGAGTTGTGGGTTTTGGAGAGGTGCTGCGGATATTGTAGAGTAGCTGCGAGTTTTGGAGAGTTGCAATGGTTTTTGGAGAGTTGCTGCGGGTTTTGTAGAGTAGCTGCGAGTTTTGGAGAGTTGCAATGGTTTTTGGAGAGTTGCTGCGGGTTTTGGAGAGTAGCTGCGAGTTTTGGAGAGTTGCAGTGGTTTTTGGAGTGTTGTTGCGGGGTTTGGAGAGTAACTGCGGGTTTTGGTGAGTTGCTGCGGGTTTTGGAGAGTTGTTGTGGGTTTAGGAGAGTTGCTGCAGGTTTTGGATAGTTTCTGTGGGTTTTGGAGAGTTGTTGCGGGTTTTGGAGAGTTGTTGCGGGTTTTGGAGAGTTGTTGCGGGTTCTGGAGAGTTGCTGTGGGTTTTGGAGAGTTGCGGGTTTTGGAGAGTTGCGGGTTTTGGAGAGGTGGTGTTGGTTTTGTAGAGTAGCTGCGGGTTTTGGAGAGTTGCAGTGGTTTTTGGGGAGTTGCTGCGGGTTGTGGAGAGTTGCTGCAGGTTTTGGAAAGTTGTTGCGGGGTTTGGAGAGTAACTGCAGGTTTTGGTGAGTTGCTGCGGGTTTTGGAGAGTTGTTGTGGGTTTAGGAGAGTTGCTGCAGGTTTTGGATAGTTTCTGTGGGTTTTGGAGAGTTGTTGCGGGTTTTGGAGAGTTGTTGCGGGTTTTGGAGAGTTGTTGCGGGTTCTGGAGAGTTGCTGTGGGTTTTGGAGAGTTGCGGGTTTTGGAGAGTTGCGGGTTTTGGAGAGGTGGTGTTGGTTTTGTAGAGTAGCTGCGGGTTTTGGAGAGTTGCAGTGGTTTTTGGGGAGTTGCTGCGGGTTGTGGAGAGTTGCTGCAGGTTTTGGAAAGTTGTTGCGGGGTTTGGAGAGTAACTGCGGGTTTTGGAGAGTTGTGGGTTTTGGAGAGTTGCTGCGAGTTTTGGAGAGTTGCTGCGAGTTTTGGAGAGTTGCTGCAGGTTTTGGACAGTTGTGGATTTTGGAGAGTTGCTGTGTATTTTGGAGAATTGCTCCGGATTTTGGAGAGTGATTGCAGATTTTGGAGCGTTGTTGCGGGTTTTGGAGAGTTGCTGTGGGTTCTGGAGAGTTGGGAGTTTTGGAGAGTTGTGGGTTTTGGAGAGTTGGGGGTTTTGGAGAGTTGTGGGTTTTGGAGAGTTGTGGGTTTTGGAGAGGTGCTGCGGGTTTTGAGGAGATATGACAGGTTTTGAAGATTGGCTGTGGGTTTTGGAGAGTTACAGTTTTGGAGAGTTGCTGCAGGTTTTGGAGAGTTGCTGCAGGTTTTGGAGAGTTGCTGCCTGTTTTGGAGAGTTGTGGGTTTTGGAGAGGTGCTGCGGGTTTTGAGGAGATATGACAGGTTTTGAAGATTGGCTGTGGGTTTTGGAGAGTTACAGTTTTGGAGAGTTGCTGCAGGTTTTGGAGAGTTGCTGTTGGTTTGGAGATTTGCTGCCTGTTTTGGAGAGTTGCTGCGGATTTTGGAGAGTTGCTGCAGGTTTTACAAAGATGCTTCAGGCTTTGGAGAGTTGTTGCATATTTTGGAGAGTTGCTGCAGGTTTTGGAGAGTTGCTGCGGGTTTTGGAGAGTTGCTGCAGGTTTTGGAGAGTTGCTGCAGGTTTTGGAGAGTTGTTGCGCGTTTTGGAGAGTTGCTGTGGGTTTTGGAGAGTTGCTGCAGGTTTTGGAGAGTTGCTGCATGTTTTGGAGAGTTGCTGCAGGTTTTGGAGAGTTGCTGCAGGTTTTGGAGAGTTGCTGCGGGTATTGGAGAGTTGTTGTGGGTTCTGGAGAGTTGCTGTGGCTTTTGGAGAGTTGCTGTGGCTTTTGGAGAGTTGTGGGTTTTGGAGAGGTGGTGTTGGTTTTGTAGAGTAGCTGCGAGTTTTGGAGAGTTGCTGCAGGTTTTTGGAGAGTTGCTGTGGGTCGTGGAGAGTTGCTGCAGGTTTTGGTAAGTTGTTGCGGGGTTTGGAGAGCAACTGCGGGCTTTGGAGAGTTGTTGTGGGTTTTGGAGAGTTGCTGCGAGTTTTGGAGAGTTGCTGCAGGTTTTGGAGAGTTGCTGCGGGTTTTGGAGAGTTGCTGCTGGTTTTGGAGAGTTGCTGCAGGTTTTGGAGTGTTGCTGCATGTTTTGGAGAGTTGCTGCAGGGTTTGGAGAGTTGCTGCAGGTTTTGGAGAGTTGCTGCGGGTATTGGAGAGTTGTTGTGGGTTCTGGAGAGTTGCTGTGGCTTTTGGAGAGTTGCTGTGGCTTTTGGAGAGTTGCTGCGGGATTTGGAGAGTTGTGGGTTTTGGAGAGTTGCTGCGGGTTTTGGAGAGTTGTGGGTTTCGGAGAGGTGGTGTTGGTTTTGTAGAGTAGCTGCGAGTTTTGGAGAGTTGCTGCAGGTTTTTGGAGAGTTGCTGTGGGTCGTGGAGAGTTGCTGCAGGTTTTGGTAAGTTGTTGCGGGGTTTGGAGAGCAACTGCGGGCTTTGGAGAGTTGTTGTGGGTTTTGGAGAGTTGCTGCGAGTTTTGTAGAGTTGCTGCAGGTTTTGGAGAGTTGCTGCGGGTTTTGGAGAGTTGCTGCGGGTTTTGGAGAGTTGCTGTGGGCTTTGGAGAGTTGCTGCATGTTTTGGAGAGTTGCTGCGGGTTTTGGAGAGTTGCTGCGGGTTTTGGAGAGTTGCTGCAGGTTTTGGAGAGTTGCTGCGGGTTTTGGAGAGTTGCTGCAGGTTTTGGAGAGTTGCTGCGGGTGTTGGAGAGTTGCTGCAAGTTTTGGAGCGTTGCTGCAGGTTTTGGAGAGTTGTTGCGGGTTTTGGAGAGTTGCTGCAGGTTTTGGAGAGTTGCTGCAGGTTTTGGAGAGTTGCTGTTGGTTTTGGAGAGTTGCTGCGTGTTTTGGAGAGTTGCTGCGTGTTTTGGAGAGTTGCTGCAGGTTTTGGAGAGTTGCTGCAGGTTTTGGAGAGTTGCTGTGGTTTTTGGAGAGTTGCTGCAGGTTTTGGAGAGTTGCTGCAGGTTTTGAAGAGTTGCTGCCGTTTTGGAGAGTTGTTGCAGGTTTTGGGGTGTTGCGGCATGTTTTGGAATGTTGCTGTGGATTTTGGAGATTTGCTGCAGGTTTTGGAGAGTGACTATGGGTTTGGAGAGTTGGTGCAGATTTTGGAGAGTTGCTGTGGGTTTTAGAGAGTTGCTGTGGATTTTGCAGAGTCGATAGGGGTTTTGGAGAGTTGCTGTGGGTTTTGGAGAGTTGCTGTGGATTTTGGAGAGTTGCTGTGGATTTTGGAGTGTTGTTGCAGGTTTTGGAGAGTTGTGGGTTTTGGAGAGAGTCTGCGAATTCTGAAGAGTTGTTGCGGGTTCTGGAGAGTTGCTGCAGGTTTTGGAGAGTTGCGGGTTTTGGAGAGTTGTGGGTTTTGGAGAGGTGCTGCGGATATTGTAGAGTAGCTGCGAGTTTTGGAGAGTTGCAATGGTTTTTGGAGAGTTGCTGCGGGTTTTGTAGAGTAGCTGCGAGTTTTGGAGAGTTGCAATGGTTTTTGGAGAGTTGCTGCGGGTTTTGGAGAGTAGCTGCGAGTTTTGGAGAGTTGCAGTGGTTTTTGGAGTGTTGTTGCGGGGTTTGGAGAGTAACTGCGGGTTTTGGTGAGTTGCTGCGGGTTTTGGAGAGTTGTTGTGGGTTTAGGAGAGTTGCTGCAGGTTTTGGATAGTTTCTGTGGGTTTTGGAGAGTTGTTGCGGGTTTTGGAGAGTTGTTGCGGGTTTTGGAGAGTTGTTGCGGGTTCTGGAGAGTTGCTGTGGGTTTTGGAGAGTTGCGGGTTTTGGAGAGTTGCGGGTTTTGGAGAGGTGGTGTTGGTTTTGTAGAGTAGCTGCGGGTTTTGGAGAGTTGCAGTGGTTTTTGGGGAGTTGCTGCGGGTTGTGGAGAGTTGCTGCAGGTTTTGGAAAGTTGTTGCGGGGTTTGGAGAGTAACTGCAGGTTTTGGTGAGTTGCTGCGGGTTTTGGAGAGTTGTTGTGGGTTTAGGAGAGTTGCTGCAGGTTTTGGATAGTTTCTGTGGGTTTTGGAGAGTTGTTGCGGGTTTTGGAGAGTTGTTGCGGGTTTTGGAGAGTTGTTGCGGGTTCTGGAGAGTTGCTGTGGGTTTTGGAGAGTTGCGGGTTTTGGAGAGTTGCGGGTTTTGGAGAGGTGGTGTTGGTTTTGTAGAGTAGCTGCGGGTTTTGGAGAGTTGCAGTGGTTTTTGGGGAGTTGCTGCGGGTTGTGGAGAGTTGCTGCAGGTTTTGGAAAGTTGTTGCGGGGTTTGGAGAGTAACTGCGGGTTTTGGAGAGTTGTGGGTTTTGGAGAGTTGCTGCGAGTTTTGGAGAGTTGCTGCGAGTTTTGGAGAGTTGCTGCAGGTTTTGGACAGTTGTGGATTTTGGAGAGTTGCTGTGTATTTTGGAGAATTGCTCCGGATTTTGGAGAGTGATTGCAGATTTTGGAGCGTTGTTGCGGGTTTTGGAGAGTTGCTGTGGGTTCTGGAGAGTTGGGAGTTTTGGAGAGTTGTGGGTTTTGGAGAGTTGGGGGTTTTGGAGAGTTGTGGGTTTTGGAGAGTTGTGGGTTTTGGAGAGGTGCTGCGGGTTTTGAGGAGATATGACAGGTTTTGAAGATTGGCTGTGGGTTTTGGAGAGTTACAGTTTTGGAGAGTTGCTGCAGGTTTTGGAGAGTTGCTGCAGGTTTTGGAGAGTTGCTGCGGGTTTTGGAGAGTTGCTGCGGGTTTTGGAGAGTTCCTGCATGTTTTGGAGAGTTGCTGCAGGTTTTGGAGAGTTGCTGTGGGTTTTGGAGAGTTGCTGCGGGTTTTGGAGAGTTGGGGGTTTTGGAGAGTTGGGGGTTTTGGAGAGTTGTGGGTTTTGGAGAGTTGGGGGTTTTGGAGAGTTGGGGGTTTTGGAGAGTTGGGGGTTTTGGAGAGTTGTGGGTTTTGGAGAGGTGCTGCGGGTTTTGAGGAGATATGACAGGTTTTGAAGATTGGCTGTGGGTTTTGGGGAGTTACAGTTTTGGAGAGTTGCTGCAGGTTTTGGAGAGTTGCTGCGGGTTTTGGAGAGTTGCTGCAGGTTTTGGAGAGTTGCTGTTGGTTTGGAGAGTTGCTGCATGTTTTGGAGAGTTGCTGCGGGTTTTGGAGAGTTGCTGCATGTTTTGGAGAGTTGCTGCAGGTTTTGGAGAGTTGCTGCAGGTTTTGGAGAGTTGCTGCAGGTTTTGGAGAGTTACTGTGGGTTTTGGAGAGTTGCGTGTTCTGGAGAGTTGCTGCGGGTTTTGGAGAGTTGCTGTGTGGTTTGGAGAGTTGCTGCGGGTTTTGGAGAGTTGTTGTTGGTTTAGGAGAGTTGCTGCAGGTTTTGGATAGTTTCTGTGGGTTTTGGAGAGTTGTTGTGGGTTTTGGTGAGTTGCGGGTTTTGGAGAGTTGCGGGTTTTGGAGAGTTGCGGGTTTTGGAGAGTTGCGGGTTTTGGAGAGTTGCGGGTTTTGGAGAGTTGCGGGTTTTGGAGAGTTGCGGGTTTTGGAGAGTTGTGGGTTTTGGAGAGGTGGTGTTGGTTTTGTAGAGTAGCTGCGGGTTTTGGAGAGTTGCAGTGGTTTTTGGGGAGTTGCTGCGGGTTGTGGAGAGTTGCTGCAGGTTTTGGAAAGTTGTTGCGGGGTTTGGAGAGTAACTGCGGGTTTTGGAGAGTTGTGGGTTTTGGAGAGTTGCTGCGAGTTTTGGAGAGTTGCTTCGAGTTTTGGAGAGTTGCTTCGAGTTTTGGAGAGTTGCTGCAGGTTTTGGACAGTTGTGGATTTTGGAGAGTTGCTGTGTATTTTGGAGAATTGCTCCGGATTTTGGTGAGTGATTGCAGATTTTGGAGCGTTGTTGCAGGTTTGGAGAGTTGCTGCAGGTTTTGGAGAGTTGCTGCAGGTTTTGGAGAGTTACTGTGGGTTTTGGAGAGTTGCGTGTTCTGGAGAGTTGCTGCGGGTTTTGGAGAGTTGCGGGTTTTGGAGAGTTGCGGGTTTTGGAGAGGTGGTGTTGGTTTTGTAGAGTAGCTGCGGGTTTTGGAGAGTTGCAGTGGTTTTTGGAGAGTTGCTGCGGGTTGTGGAGAGTTGCTGCAGGTTTTGGAAAGTTGTTGCGGGGTTTGGAGAGTAACTGCGGGTTTTGGAGAGTTGTGGGTTTTGGAGAGTTGTGGGTTTTGGAGAGTTGCTGCGAGTTTTGGAGAGTTGCTTCGAGTTTTGGAGAGTTGCTGCAGGTTTTGGACAGTTGTGGATTTTGGAGAGTTGCTGCGAGTTTTGGAGAGTTGCTGCGAGTTTTGGAGAGTTGCTGCAGATTTTGGAGCGTTGTTGCGGGTTTGGAGAGTTGCTGTGGGTTCTGGAGAGTTGCTGCGGGTTTTGGAGAGTTGTTGTGGGTTTTGGAGAGTTGGGGGTTTTGGAGAGTTGTGGGTTTAGGAGAGTTGTGGGTTTTGGAGAGTTGCTGCGGGTCGTGGAGAGGTGCTGCGGGTTTTGAGGAGATATGACAGGTTTTGAAGATTGGCTGTGGGTTTTGGAGAGTTACAGTTTTGGAGAGTTGCTGCATGTTTTGGAGAGTTGCTGCGGGTTTTGGAGAGTTGCTGCAGGTTTTGGAGAGTTGCTGTTGGTTTGGAGAGTTGCTGCATGTTTTGGAGAGTTGCTGCGGGTTTTGGAGAGTTGCTGCATGTTTTGGAGAGTTGCTGCAGGTTTTGGAGAGTTGTTGTGGGTTTTGGAGAGTTGCTGCGTGTTCTGGAGAGTTGCTGCGGGTTTTGGAGAGTTGCTGCGGGTTTTGGAGAGTTGTGGGTTTTGGAGAGGTGGTGTTGGTTTTGTAGAGTAGCTGCGAGTTTTGGAGAGTTGCGGTGGATTTTGGAGAGTTGCTGCGTGTTTTGGAGAGTTGCTGCAGGTTTTGCAAGGATGCTTCAGGTTTTGGAGAGTTGTTGCACATTTTGGAGAGTTGCTGCAGGTTTTGGAGAGTTGCTGCGGGTTTTGGAGAGTTGCTGCAGGTTTTGGAGAGTTGCTGCAGGTTTTGGAGAGTTGCTGCAGGTTTTGGAGAGTTGCTGCGGGTTCTGGAGAGTTGCGGCGGGTTTTGGAGAGTTGCTGCGGGTTTTGGAGAGTTGTGGGTTTTGGAGAGGTGGTGTTGGTTTTGTAGAGTAGCTGCGAGTTTTGGAGAGTTGCTGCAGGTTTTTGGAGAGTTGCTGCGGGTTGTGGAGAGTTGCTGCAGGTTTTGGAAAGTTGTTGCGGGGTTTGGAGAGTAACTGCGGGTTTTGGAGAGTTGTTGTGGGTTTTGGAGAGTTGTTGCGAGTTTTGGAGAGTTGCTGCGAGTTTTGGAGAGTTGCTGCAAGTTTTGGAGAGTTGCTGCATGTTTTGGAGAGTTGCTGCATGTTTTGGAGAGTTGCTGCAGGTTTTGCAAAGATGCTTCAGGTTTTGGAGAGTTGCTGCACATTTTGGAGAGTTGCTGCAGGTTTTGGAGAGTTGCTGCGCGTTTTGGAGAGTTTCTGCAGGTTTTGGACAGTTGCTGCAGGTTTTGGAGAGTTGCTGCGGGTTTTGGAGAGTTGCTGCAGGTTTTGGAGAGTTGCTGCAGGTTTTGGAGACTTGCTGCGGGTTTTGGAGATTTGTGGGTTTTGGAGAGTTGCTGCGGGTTTTGGAGAGTTGCTGCAGGTTTTGGAGAGTTGCTGCGGGTTTTGGAGAGTTGCTGTGGGTTTTGGAGAGTTGCTGCGGGTTTTGGAGAGTTGTGGGTTTTGGAGAGGTGGTGTTGGTTTTGTAGAGTAGCTGCGAGTTTTGGAGAGTTGCTGCAGGTTTTTGGAGAGTTGCTGCGGGTCGTGGAGAGTTGCTGCAGGTTTTGGCAAGTTGTTGCGGGGTTTGGAGAGTAACTGCGGGTTTTGGAGAGTTGTTGTGGGTTTTGGAGAGTTGCTGCGAGTTTTGTAGAGTTGCTGCGAGTTTTGTAGAGTTGCTGCAGGTTTTAGAGAGTTGCTGCAGGTTTTGGAGAGTTGCTGCAGGTTTTGGAGAGTTGCTGTTCGTTTGGAGATTTGCTGCCTGTTTTGGAGAGTTGCTGCGGATTTTGGAGAGTTGCTGCAGGTTTTGTAAAGATGCTTCAGGCTTTGGAGAGTTGTTGCACATTTTGGAGAGCTGCTGCAGGTTTTGGAGAGTTGCTGTTGGTTTTGGAGAGTTGCTGCAGGTTTTGGAGAGTTGCTGCGCGTTTTGGAGAGTTGCTGTGGGTTTTGGAGAGTTGCTGCAGGTTTTGGAGAGTTGCTGCATGTTTTGGAGAGTTGCTGCAGGTTTTGGAGAGTTGCTGCAGGTTTTGGAGAGTTGCTGCGGGTTTTGGAGAGTTGTTGTGGGTTCTGGAGAGTTGCTGTGGGTTTTGGAGAGTTGCTACGGGTTTTGGAGAGTTGTGGGTTTTGGAGAGTTGTGGGTTTTGGAGAGGTGGTGTTGGTTTTGTAGAGTAGCTGCGAGTTTTGGAGAGTTGCTGCAGGTTTTTGGAGAGTTGCTGCGGGTCGTGGAGAGTTGCTGCAGGTTTTGGTAAGTTGTTGCGGGGTTTGGAGAGTAACTGCGGGTTTTGGAGAGTTACTGTGGGTTTTGGAGAGTTGCGTGTTCTGGAGAGTTGCTGCGGGTTTTGGAGAGTTGCAGTGGTTTTTGGAGAGTTGCTGCGGGTTGTGGAGAGTTGCTGCAGGTTTTGGAAAGTTGTTGCGGGGTTTGGAGAGTAACTGCGGGTTTTGGAGAGTTGTGGGTTTTGGAGAGTTGCGGGTTTTGGAGAGGTGGTGTTGGTTTTGTAGAGTAGCTGCGAGTTTTGGAGAGTTGCAGTGGTTTTTGGAGAGTTGCTGCGGGTTGTGGAGAGTTGCTGCAGGTTTTGGAAAGTTGTTGCGGGGTTTGGAGAGTAACTGCGGGTTTTGGAGAGTTGTGGGTTTTGGAGAGTTGTGGGTTTTGGAGAGTTGCTGCGAGTTTTGGAGAGTTGCTTCGAGTTTTGGAGAGTTGCTGCAGGTTTTGGACAGTTGTGGATTTTGGAGAGTTGCTGCGGGTTTTGGAGAGTTGCTGCGAGTTTTGGAGAGTTGCTGCAGATTTTGGAGCGTTGTTGCGGGTTTGGAGAGTTGCTGTGGGTTCTGGAGAGTTGCTGCGGGTTTTGGAGAGTTGTTGTGGGTTTTGGAGAGTTGGGGGTTTTGGAGAGTTGTGGGTTTAGGAGAGTTGTGGGTTTTGGAGAGTTGCTGCGGGTCGTGGAGAGGTGCTGCGGGTTTTGAGGAGATATGACAGGTTTTGAAGATTGGCTGTGGGTTTTGGAGAGTTACAGTTTTGGAGAGTTGCTGCATGTTTTGGAGAGTTGCTGCGGGTTTTGGAGAGTTGCTGCAGGTTTTGGAGAGTTGCTGTTGGTTTGGAGAGTTGCTGCATGTTTTGGAGAGTTGCTGCGGGTTTTGGAGAGTTGCTGCATGTTTTGGAGAGTTGCTGCATGTTTTGGAGAGTTGCTGCAGGTTTTGGAGAGTTGCTGTGGGTTTTGGAGAGTTGCTGCGTGTTCTGGAGAGTTGCTGCGGGTTTTGGAGAGTTGCTGCGGGTTTTGGAGAGTTGTGGGTTTTGGAGAGGTGGTGTTGGTTTTGTAGAGTAGCTGCGAGTTTTGGAGAGTTGCGGTGGATTTTGGAGAGTTGCTGCGTGTTTTGGAGAGTTGCTGCAGGTTTTGCAAGGATGCTTCAGGTTTTGGAGAGTTGTTGCACATTTTGGAGAGTTGCTGCAGGTTTTGGAGAGTTGCTGCGGGTTTTGGAGAGTTGCTGCAGGTTTTGGAGAGTTGCTGCAGGTTTTGGAGAGTTGCTGCAGGTTTTGGAGAGTTGCTGCGGGTTCTGGAGAGTTGCGGCGGGTTTTGGAGAGTTGCTGCGGGTTTTGGAGAGTTGTGGGTTTTGGAGAGGTGGTGTTGGTTTTGTAGAGTAGCTGCGAGTTTTGGAGAGTTGCTGCAGGTTTTTGGAGAGTTGCTGCGGGTTGTGGAGAGTTGCTGCAGGTTTTGGAAAGTTGTTGCGGGGTTTGGAGAGTAACTGCGGGTTTTGGAGAGTTGTTGTGGGTTTTGGAGAGTTGTTGCGAGTTTTGGAGAGTTGCTGCGAGTTTTGGAGAGTTGCTGCAAGTTTTGGAGAGTTGCTGCATGTTTTGGAGAGTTGCTGCATGTTTTGGAGAGTTGCTGCAGGTTTTGCAAAGATGCTTCAGGTTTTGGAGAGTTGCTGCACATTTTGGAGAGTTGCTGCAGGTTTTGGAGAGTTGCTGCGCGTTTTGGAGAGTTTCTGCAGGTTTTGGACAGTTGCTGCAGGTTTTGGAGAGTTGCTGCGGGTTTTGGAGAGTTGCTGCAGGTTTTGGAGAGTTGCTGCAGGTTTTGGAGACTTGCTGCGGGTTTTGGAGATTTGTGGGTTTTGGAGAGTTGCTGCGAGTTTTGGAGAGTTGCTGCAGGTTTTTGGAGAGTTGCTGCGGGTCGTGGAGAGTTGCTGCAGGTTTTGGCAAGTTGTTGCGGGGTTTGGAGAGTAACTGCGGGTTTTGGAGAGTTGTTGTGGGTTTTGGAGAGTTGCTGCGAGTTTTGTAGAGTTGCTGCGAGTTTTGTAGAGTTGCTGCAGGTTTTAGAGAGTTGCTGCAGGTTTTGGAGAGTTGCTGCAGGTTTTGGAGAGTTGCTGTTCGTTTGGAGATTTGCTGCCTGTTTTGGAGAGTTGCTGCGGATTTTGGAGAGTTGCTGCAGGTTTTGTAAAGATGCTTCAGGCTTTGGAGAGTTGTTGCACATTTTGGAGAGCTGCTGCAGGTTTTGGAGAGTTGCTGTTGGTTTTGGAGAGTTGCTGCAGGTTTTGGAGAGTTGCTGCGCGTTTTGGAGAGTTGCTGTGGGTTTTGGAGAGTTGCTGCAGGTTTTGGAGAGTTGCTGCATGTTTTGGAGAGTTGCTGCAGGTTTTGGAGAGTTGCTGCAGGTTTTGGAGAGTTGCTGCGGGTTTTGGAGAGTTGTTGTGGGTTCTGGAGAGTTGCTGTGGGTTTTGGAGAGTTGCTACGGGTTTTGGAGAGTTGTGGGTTTTGGAGAGTTGTGGGTTTTGGAGAGGTGGTGTTGGTTTTGTAGAGTAGCTGCGAGTTTTGGAGAGTTGCTGCAGGTTTTTGGAGAGTTGCTGCGGGTCGTGGAGAGTTGCTGCAGGTTTTGGTAAGTTGTTGCGGGGTTTGGAGAGTAACTGCGGGTTTTGGAGAGTTGTTGTGGGTTTTGGAGAGTTGCTGCGAGTTTTGGAGTGTTGCTGCGAGTTTTGTAGAGTTGCTGCAGGTTTTAGAGAGTTGCTGCAGGTTTTGGAGAGTTGCTGCGGGTTTTGGAGAGTTGCTGCGGGTTTTGGAGAGTTGCTGCAGGTTTTGGAGAGTTGCTGCGGGTTTTGGAGAGTTGCTGCGGGTTTTGGAGAGTTGCTGCGGGTTTTGGAGAGTTGCTGCGGGTTTTGGAGAGTTGCTGCAGGTTTTGGAGAGTTGCTGCAGGGTTTGGAGAGTTGCTGCAGGTTTTGGAGAGTTGCTGCAGGTTTTGGAGAGTTGCTGCAGGTTTTGGAGAGTTGCTGCAGGTTTTGGAGAGTTGCTGTGGGTTTTGGAGAGTTGCTGCGGGTTTTGGAGAGTTGCTGCAGGTTTTGGAGAGTTGCTGCAGGTTTTGGAGAGTTTCTGTGGTTTTTGGAGAGTTGCTGCAGGTTTTGGAGAGTTGCTGCCGTTTTGGAGAGTTGCTGCGAGTTTTGAAGAGTTGCTGCAGGTTTTGGAGAGACGCTGCGGGTTTTGGAGAGTTGCTGCAGGTTTTGGAGAGTTGCTGCCGGTTTTGGAGAGTTGCTGCCGTTTTGGAGAGTTGCTGCGAGTTTTGGAGAGTTGCTGCAGGTTTTGGAGAGTTGCTGCCGTTTTGGAGAGTTGCTGCGAGTTTTGAAGAGTTGCTGCGGGTTTTGGAGAGTTGCTGCGGATTTTGGAGAGTTGCTGCCGTTTTGGAGAGTTGCTGCGAGTTTTGGAGAGTTGCTGCGGGTTTTGGAGAGTTGCTGTGTGTTTTGGAGAGTTGCTGCAGGTTTTGCAGAATTGCTGCGTGGTTTGGAGAGTTGTGGGTTTTGGAGAGTTGCTGCAGGTTTTGGAGAGTTTCTGTGGTTTTTGGAGAGTTGCTGCAGGTTTTGGAGAGTTGCTGCCGTTTTGGAGAGTTGCTGCGAGTTTTGAAGAGTTGCTGCAGGTTTTGGAGAGACGCTGCGGGTTTTGGAGAGTTGCTGCAGGTTTTGGAGAGTTGCTGCCGGTTTTGGAGAGTTGCTGCGAGTTTTGGAGAGTTGCTGCGAGTTTTGGAGAGTTGCTGCAGGTTTTGGAGAGTTGCTGCCGTTTTGGAGAGTTGCTGCGAGTTTTGAAGAGTTGCTGCGAGTTTTGGAGAGTTGCTGCGAGTTTTGGAGAGTTGCTGCGAGTTTTGGAGAGTTGCTGTGGGTTTTGGAGAGTTGCTGCGGATTTTGGAGAGTTGCTGCCGTTTTGGAGAGTTGCTGCGAGTTTTGAAGAGTTGCTGCGGGTTTTGGAGAGTTGCTGCGGGTTTTGGAGAGTTGCTGTGTGTTTTGGAGAGTTGCTGCAGGTTTTGCAGAATTGCTGCGTGTTTTGGAGAGTTGTGGGTTTTGGAGAGTTGCTGCATGTTTTGGAGAGTTGCTGCAGGTTTAGGAGAGTTACTGCAGGTTTTGCAGAGTTCCTGCAGGTTTTGCACAGTTGCTGCAGTTTTGCAGAGTTGCTGCAGGCTTTGGAGAGTTGCTGTTGGTTTGGAGAGTTGCTGCAGGTTTTGGAGAGTTGCTGCGGGTTTTGGAGAGTTGCAGGTTTTGGAGAGTTTCTGTGGGTTTTGGAGAGTTGCTGTGGGTTTTGGAGAGTTGCTGCACGTTTTGGAGAATTGCTTCGGGTTTTGGAGAGTTGCTGCAGGTTTTGGAGAGTTGCTGCAGGTTTTGGAGAATTGCTGCAGGTTTTGGAGAGTTGCTGTGTGTTTTGGAGAGTTGCTGCGGGTTTTGGAGAGTTGCTGCGGGTTTTGGAGAGTTGCTGCGGGTTTTGGAGAGTTGCTGTGGGTTTTGGAGAGTTGCTGCAGGTTTTGGAGAATTGCTGCGAGTTTTAGGCAGTTGTGGGTTTTGGAGAGTTGCAGCGGGTTTTGGAGAATTGCTGCAGGTTTTGGAGAGTTGCTGCATGTTTTGGAGAGTTGCTGTGGGTTTTGGAGAGTTGCTGCGGGTTTTGGAGAGTTGCTGCAGGTTGTGGAGAGTTGCTGCAGGTTTTGGAGAGTTGCTGCAGGTTTTGGAGTGTTGCTGTGGGTTTTGGAGAGTTGCGGGTTTTGGAAAGTTGCGGGTTTTGGTGAGTTGCGGGTTTTGGAGAGGTGGTGTTGGTTTTGTAGAGTAGCTGCGAATTTTGGAGAGTTGCAGTGGTTTTTGGTGAGTTGCTGCGGTTTGTGGAGAGTTGCTGCAGGTTTTGGAAAGTTGTTGCCGGGTTTGTAGAGTAACTGCAGGTTTTGGAGAGTTGTTGTGGGTTTTGCAGAGTTGCTGCGAGTTTTGGAGAGTTGCTGCAGGTTTTGGACAGTTGTGGATTTTGGAGAGTTGCTGTGTATTTTGGAGAATTGCTGCGGAATTTGGAGAGAGATTGCAGATTTTGGAGCATTGTTGCGGGTTTTGGAGAGTTGCTGTGGGTTCTGGAGATTTGCTCCGGGTTTTGGAGAGTTGTGGGGTTTGGAGAGGTGGTGTTGGTTTTGTAGAGTAGCTGTGAGTTTTGGAGCGTTGCAGTTGTTTTTGGAGAGATGCTGCGGGTTGTGGAGAGTTGCTGCAGGTTTTGGAAAGTTGTTGCGGGGTTTGGAGAGTAACTGCGGGTTTTGGAGAGTTGTTGTGGGTTTTGGAGAGTTGTTGCGAGTTTTGGAGAGTTGTTGCGAGTTTTGGAGAGTTGCTGTGGGTTCTGGAGAGTTGCTGCAGGTTTTGGAGAGTTGTGGGTTTTGGAGAGTTGCTGCGAGTTTTGGAGAGTTGTGGGTTTTGGAGAGTTGTGGGTTTTGGAGAGTTGTGGGTTTTGGAGATGTGCTGCGGGTTTTGAGGAGATATGACAGGTTTTGATGATTAGCTGTGGGTTTTGGAGAGCTGCAGTTTTGGAGAGTTTCTGCATGTTTTGGAGAGTTGCTGTGGGTTTGGAGAGTTGCTGCATGTTTTGGAGAGTTGCTGCGGGTTTTGGAGAGTTGCTGCGGGTTTGGAGAGTTGCTGCAGGTTTTGGAGAGTTGCTGCATGTTTTGGAGAGTTGCTGCGGGTTTTGGAGAGTTACTGCGGGTTTTGGAGAGTTACTGCAGGATTAGGAGAGTTAATGCAGGCTTTGCAGAGTTACTGCAGGTTTTGCAGAATTCCTGCAGTTTTGCAGAGTTGCTGTAGGTTTTGGTGAGTTGCTTGGATTTTAGAGAGTTGCTGCAGGTTTTGGAGAGTTAGATTAGATTACTTACAGTGTGGAAACAGGCCCTTCGGCACAACAA
This sequence comes from Chiloscyllium plagiosum, assembly GCF_037043375.1. NCBI lineage: Eukaryota > Metazoa > Chordata > Chondrichthyes > Orectolobiformes > Hemiscylliidae > Chiloscyllium > Chiloscyllium plagiosum. The sequence continues at coordinate 23,610,580 of NW_028270148.1, read as the reverse complement.
GTCCACACCGAGCCGCCGAAGCGCAATCCACCCATACCCCTACATTTACCCCTTTAACCTAACACTACGGGCAGTTTAGCATGGCCAATTCACCTGACCCGCACATCTTTGGACTGTGGGAGGAAACCGGAGCACTCGGAGGAAACCCACGCAGACACGGGGAGAATGTGCCAACACCACACAGTCAGTCGCCTGAGTCGGGAATTGAATCCGGGTCTCTGGCGCTGTGAGGCAGCAGTGCTAACCACTGTGCCACCATGCCGCCCACAGTTGCTGCAGGTTTTGGAGCATTGCTGCAGGATTAGGAGAGTTGCCCCAGGTTTTGGAGAGTTGCCCCAGGTTTTGGAGATTTACTCCAGGTTTTGGAAATTTGCCCCAGGTTTTGGAGATTTGCCCCAGGTTTTGGAGAATGACTCCAGGTTTTGCAGAGTTGCTCCAGGTTTTGGAGATTTGCCCCAGGTTTTGGGGATTTGCCCCAGGTTTTGTAGATTTGCCCCAGGGTTTGGAGAGTTGCTCCAGGTTTTGGAGATTTGCCCCAGGTTTTGGAGAGTTGCCCCAGGTTTTGGAGAGTTGCCCCAGGTTTAGGAGATTTGCCCCAGGTTTTGGAGATTTGCCCCAGGTTTTGTGGATTTGCCCCAGGTTTTGGAGAGTTGCTCCAGGTTTTGGAGATTTGCCCCAGGTTTTGTAGATTTGCCCCAGGTTTTGTAGATTTGCCCCAGGTTTTGGAGAGTTGCCCCAGGTTTTGGAGAGTTGCCCCAGGTTTTGGAGAGTTGCCCCAGGTTTAGGAGAGTTGCCCCAGGTTTAGGAGAGTTGCCCCAGGTTTTGTAGATTTGCCCCAGGTTTTGGAGAGTTGCCCCAGGTTTTGGAGAGTTGCCCCAGGTTTTGGAGAGTTGCCCCAGGTTTAGGAGATTTGCCCCAGGTTTTGGAGATTTGCCCCAGGTTTTGTAGATTTGCCCCAGGTTTTGGAGAGTTGCCCCAGGTTTTGGATATTTGCCCCAGTGTTTGGAGAGTTGCCCCAGGTTTTGGAGAGTTGCCCCAGGTTTTGGAGATTTGCCCCAGAGTTTGGAGAGTTGCCCCAGGTTTTTGAGAGTTTCCCCAGGTTTTTGAGAGTTGCCCCAGGTTTTGGAGATTTGCCCCAGGGTTTGGAGAGTTGCCCCAGGTTTTGGAGATTTGCCCCAGGTTTTGGAGAGTTGCCCCAGGTTTTGGAGTGTTGTTGTGCGATTTGTAGAATTGCTGCTGATTTGGACCATTGCGGCAGTTTTTGCAGTTAATATGGTTTTGGAGAGTGGCGGCGGGTTTTGGAGAGTGACTGCGGGTTTTGGAGAGTTGCTGCAGGTTTTGGAGAGTGGCTTGGGCTTTGGAGAGTTGCTGCCGTTTTTGGAGAGTTGCTGCAGGTTTTGGAGAGTTGCTGCAGGTTTTGGAGAGTGACTGCGGGTTTTGGAGGGTTGTTGCAGGTTTTGGAGAGTGACTGCGAGTTTTGGATAGCTGTTGTGGGTTTTAAAAAGTTGCTGTGAGTTCTGGAAAATTGCCACGGTTTCTGGAGAGTTGCTGTGGGTTTTGGAGAAATGCAGCAGGTTTTGGAGAGTTGCTGTGGGTTTTGGAGAGTTTTTGTGGGTTTTGGAGAGTTGCTGTGGGTTTTGGAGAGTTGTTGTGGGTTTTGGAGAGTTGCAGCAGGTTTTGGAGAGTTGCTGCAGATTTTGGAGAGTTGCTGCAGGTTTTGGAGAGTTGCTGCAGGTTTTGGAGAGTTGCTGCAAGGTTTGGAGAGTTGCTGTGGATTTTGGAGAGTTCCTGCACATTTTGGAGAGTGACTGTGGTTTTTGGAGAGTTGCTGCAGGTTTTGGAGAGTTGCTGCAGGTTTTGGAGAGTTCCTGCGCATTTTGGAGTCACTGTGGGTTTTGGAGAGTTGCAGCATGTTTTGGAGTGTTGCTGCAGATTTTGGAGATTTGCTGCAGGTCTTGGAGAATTGCTGCACGTTTTGGAAAGTGACTGTGGGTTTTGAAGAATTGCTGTGGTTTTTGGAGAGTTGCTGCAGGTTTTGGAGAATTGCTGCAGGTTTTAGAGAGTTGCTGCAGATTTTGGAGAGTTGCTGCGGGTTTTGGAGAGTTGCAGCATGTTTTGGAGAGTTGTTGCGGGGTTTGGAGAGTAACTGCGGGTTTTGGAGAGTTGTGGGTTTTGGAGAGTTGCTGCGAGTTTTGGAGAGTTGCTGCGAGTTTTGGAGAGTTGCTGCAGATTTTGGACCATCGTGTATTTTGGAGAATTGCTGCGGATTTTGGAGAGTGATTGCAGATTTTGGAGAGTTGTTGCGGGTTTTAGAGAGTTGCTGTGGGTTCTGGAGAGTTGCTGCGGGTCTTGGAGAGTTGCTGCGGGTCTTGGAGAGTTGCTGCGGGTTTTGGAGAGTTGCTGCGAGTTTTGCAAAGATGCTTCAGGTTTTGGAGAGTTGTTGCACATTTTGGAAAGTTGCTGTGGGTTTTGGAGAGTTGCTGCAGGTTATGGAGAGTTGCTGCGGGTTTTGGAGAGTTGTTGTGGGTTCTGGAGAGTTGCTGTGGGTTTTGGAGAGTTGCTACGGGTTTTGGAGAGTTGTGGGTTTTGGAGAGTTGTGGGTTTTGGAGAGGTGGTGTTGGTTTTGTAGAGTAGCTGCGAGTTTTGGAGAGTTGCTGCAGGTTTTTGGAGAGTTGCTGCGGGTCGTGGAGAGTTGCTGCAGGTTTTGGTAAGTTGTTGCGGGGTTTGGAGAGTAACTGCGGGTTTTGGAGAGTTACTGTGGGTTTTGGAGAGTTGCGTGTTCTGGAGAGTTGCTGCGGGTTTTGGAGAGTTGCAGTGGTTTTTGGAGAGTTGCTGCGGGTTGTGGAGAGTTGCTGCAGGTTTTGGAAAGTTGTTGCGGGGTTTGGAGAGTAACTGCGGGTTTTGGAGAGTTGTGGGTTTTGGAGAGTTGCGGGTTTTGGAGAGGTGGTGTTGGTTTTGTAGAGTAGCTGCGAGTTTTGGAGAGTTGCAGTGGTTTTTGGAGAGTTGCTGCGGGTTGTGGAGAGTTGCTGCAGGTTTTGGAAAGTTGTTGCGGGGTTTGGAGAGTAACTGCGGGTTTTGGAGAGTTGTGGGTTTTGGAGAGTTGTGGGTTTTGGAGAGTTGCTGCGAGTTTTGGAGAGTTGCTTCGAGTTTTGGAGAGTTGCTGCAGGTTTTGGACAGTTGTGGATTTTGGAGAGTTGCTGCGGGTTTTGGAGAGTTGCTGCGAGTTTTGGAGAGTTGCTGCAGATTTTGGAGCGTTGTTGCGGGTTTGGAGAGTTGCTGTGGGTTCTGGAGAGTTGCTGCGGGTTTTGGAGAGTTGTTGTGGGTTTTGGAGAGTTGGGGGTTTTGGAGAGTTGTGGGTTTAGGAGAGTTGTGGGTTTTGGAGAGTTGCTGCGGGTCGTGGAGAGGTGCTGCGGGTTTTGAGGAGATATGACAGGTTTTGAAGATTGGCTGTGGGTTTTGGAGAGTTACAGTTTTGGAGAGTTGCTGCATGTTTTGGAGAGTTGCTGCGGGTTTTGGAGAGTTGCTGCAGGTTTTGGAGAGTTGCTGTTGGTTTGGAGAGTTGCTGCATGTTTTGGAGAGTTGCTGCGGGTTTTGGAGAGTTGCTGCATGTTTTGGAGAGTTGCTGCATGTTTTGGAGAGTTGCTGCAGGTTTTGGAGAGTTGCTGTGGGTTTTGGAGAGTTGCTGCGTGTTCTGGAGAGTTGCTGCGGGTTTTGGAGAGTTGCTGCGGGTTTTGGAGAGTTGTGGGTTTTGGAGAGGTGGTGTTGGTTTTGTAGAGTAGCTGCGAGTTTTGGAGAGTTGCGGTGGATTTTGGAGAGTTGCTGCGTGTTTTGGAGAGTTGCTGCAGGTTTTGCAAGGATGCTTCAGGTTTTGGAGAGTTGTTGCACATTTTGGAGAGTTGCTGCAGGTTTTGGAGAGTTGCTGCGGGTTTTGGAGAGTTGCTGCAGGTTTTGGAGAGTTGCTGCAGGTTTTGGAGAGTTGCTGCAGGTTTTGGAGAGTTGCTGCGGGTTCTGGAGAGTTGCGGCGGGTTTTGGAGAGTTGCTGCGGGTTTTGGAGAGTTGTGGGTTTTGGAGAGGTGGTGTTGGTTTTGTAGAGTAGCTGCGAGTTTTGGAGAGTTGCTGCAGGTTTTTGGAGAGTTGCTGCGGGTTGTGGAGAGTTGCTGCAGGTTTTGGAAAGTTGTTGCGGGGTTTGGAGAGTAACTGCGGGTTTTGGAGAGTTGTTGTGGGTTTTGGAGAGTTGTTGCGAGTTTTGGAGAGTTGCTGCGAGTTTTGGAGAGTTGCTGCAAGTTTTGGAGAGTTGCTGCATGTTTTGGAGAGTTGCTGCATGTTTTGGAGAGTTGCTGCAGGTTTTGCAAAGATGCTTCAGGTTTTGGAGAGTTGCTGCACATTTTGGAGAGTTGCTGCAGGTTTTGGAGAGTTGCTGCGCGTTTTGGAGAGTTTCTGCAGGTTTTGGACAGTTGCTGCAGGTTTTGGAGAGTTGCTGCGGGTTTTGGAGAGTTGCTGCAGGTTTTGGAGAGTTGCTGCAGGTTTTGGAGACTTGCTGCGGGTTTTGGAGATTTGTGGGTTTTGGAGAGTTGCTGCGAGTTTTGGAGAGTTGCTGCAGGTTTTTGGAGAGTTGCTGCGGGTCGTGGAGAGTTGCTGCAGGTTTTGGCAAGTTGTTGCGGGGTTTGGAGAGTAACTGCGGGTTTTGGAGAGTTGTTGTGGGTTTTGGAGAGTTGCTGCGAGTTTTGTAGAGTTGCTGCGAGTTTTGTAGAGTTGCTGCAGGTTTTAGAGAGTTGCTGCAGGTTTTGGAGAGTTGCTGCAGGTTTTGGAGAGTTGCTGTTCGTTTGGAGATTTGCTGCCTGTTTTGGAGAGTTGCTGCGGATTTTGGAGAGTTGCTGCAGGTTTTGTAAAGATGCTTCAGGCTTTGGAGAGTTGTTGCACATTTTGGAGAGCTGCTGCAGGTTTTGGAGAGTTGCTGTTGGTTTTGGAGAGTTGCTGCAGGTTTTGGAGAGTTGCTGCAGGTTTTGGAGAGTTGCTGCATGTTTTGGAGAGTTGCTGCAGGTTTTGGAGAGTTGCTGCAGGTTTTGGAGAGTTGCTGCGGGTTTTGGAGAGTTGTTGTGGGTTCTGGAGAGTTGCTGTGGGTTTTGGAGAGTTGCTACGGGTTTTGGAGAGTTGTGGGTTTTGGAGAGTTGTGGGTTTTGGAGAGGTGGTGTTGGTTTTGTAGAGTAGCTGCGAGTTTTGGAGAGTTGCTGCAGGTTTTTGGAGAGTTGCTGCGGGTCGTGGAGAGTTGCTGCAGGTTTTGGTAAGTTGTTGCGGGGTTTGGAGAGTAACTGCGGGTTTTGGAGAGTTGTTGTGGGTTTTGGAGAGTTGCTGCGAGTTTTGGAGTGTTGCTGCGAGTTTTGTAGAGTTGCTGCAGGTTTTAGAGAGTTGCTGCAGGTTTTGGAGAGTTGCTGCGGGTTTTGGAGAGTTGCTGCGGGTTTTGGAGAGTTGCTGCAGGTTTTGGAGAGTTGCTGCGGGTTTTGGAGAGTTGCTGCGGGTTTTGGAGAGTTGCTGCGGGTTTTGGAGAGTTGCTGCGGGTTTTGGAGAGTTGCTGCAGGTTTTGGAGAGTTGCTGCAGGGTTTGGAGAGTTGCTGCAGGTTTTGGAGAGTTGCTGCAGGTTTTGGAGAGTTGCTGCAGGTTTTGGAGAGTTGCTGCAGGTTTTGGAGAGTTGCTGTGGGTTTTGGAGAGTTGCTGCGGGTTTTGGAGAGTTGCTGCAGGTTTTGGAGAGTTGCTGCAGGTTTTGGAGAGTTTCTGTGGTTTTTGGAGAGTTGCTGCAGGTTTTGGAGAGTTGCTGCCGTTTTGGAGAGTTGCTGCGAGTTTTGAAGAGTTGCTGCAGGTTTTGGAGAGACGTTGCGGGTTTTGGAGAGTTGCTGCAGGTTTTGGAGAGTTGCTGCCGGTTTTGGAGAGTTGCTGCCGTTTTGGAGAGTTGCTGCGAGTTTTGGAGAGTTGCTGCAGGTTTTGGAGAGTTGCTGCCGTTTTGGAGAGTTGCTGCGAGTTTTGAAGAGTTGCTGCGGGTTTTGGAGAGTTGCTGCAGGTTTTGGAGAGTTGCTGCGGATTTTGGAGAGTTGCTGCCGTTTTGGAGAGTTGCTGCGAGTTTTGAAGAGTTGCTGCGGGTTTTGGAGAGTTGCTGCGGGTTTTGGAGAGTTGCTGTGTGTTTTGGAGAGTTGCTGCAGGTTTTGCAGAATTGCTGCGTGGTTTGGAGAGTTGTGGGTTTTGGAGAGTTGCTGCAGGTTTTGGAGAGTTTCTGTGGTTTTTGGAGAGTTGCTGCAGGTTTTGGAGAGTTGCTGCCGTTTTGGAGAGTTGCTGCGAGTTTTGAAGAGTTGCTGCAGGTTTTGGAGAGACGCTGCGGGTTTTGGAGAGTTGCTGCAGGTTTTGGAGAGTTGCTGCCGGTTTTGGAGAGTTGCTGCGAGTTTTGGAGAGTTGCTGCGAGTTTTGGAGAGTTGCTGCAGGTTTTGGAGAGTTGCTGCCGTTTTGGAGAGTTGCTGCGAGTTTTGAAGAGTTGCTGCGAGTTTTGGAGAGTTGCTGCGAGTTTTGGAGAGTTGCTGCGAGTTTTGGAGAGTTGCTGTGGGTTTTGGAGAGTTGCTGCGGATTTTGGAGAGTTGCTGCCGTTTTGGAGAGTTGCTGCGAGTTTTGAAGAGTTGCTGCGGGTTTTGGAGAGTTGCTGCGGGTTTTGGAGAGTTGCTGTGTGTTTTGGAGAGTTGCTGCAGGTTTTGCAGAATTGCTGCGTGTTTTGGAGAGTTGTGGGTTTTGGAGAGTTGCTGCATGTTTTGGAGAGTTGCTGCAGGTTTAGGAGAGTTACTGCAGGTTTTGCAGAGTTCCTGCAGGTTTTGCACAGTTGCTGCAGTTTTGCAGAGTTGCTGCAGGCTTTGGAGAGTTGCTGTTGGTTTGGAGAGTTGCTGCAGGTTTTGGAGAGTTGCTGCGGGTTTTGGAGAGTTGCAGGTTTTGGAGAGTTTCTGTGGGTTTTGGAGAGTTGCTGTGGGTTTTGGAGAGTTGCTGCACGTTTTGGAGAATTGCTTCGGGTTTTGGAGAGTTGCTGCAGGTTTTGGAGAGTTGCTGCAGGTTTTGGAGAATTGCTGCAGGTTTTGGAGAGTTGCTGTGTGTTTTGGAGAGTTGCTGCGGGTTTTGGAGAGTTGCTGCGGGTTTTGGAGAGTTGCTGCGGGTTTTGGAGAGTTGCTGTGGGTTTTGGAGAGTTGCTGCAGGTTTTGGAGAATTGCTGCGAGTTTTAGGCAGTTGTGGGTTTTGGAGAGTTGCAGCGGGTTTTGGAGAATTGCTGCAGGTTTTGGAGAGTTGCTGCATGTTTTGGAGAGTTGCTGTGGGTTTTGGAGAGTTGCTGCGGGTTTTGGAGAGTTGCTGCAGGTTGTGGAGAGTTGCTGCAGGTTTTGGAGAGTTGCTGCAGGTTTTGGAGTGTTGCTGTGGGTTTTGGAGAGTTGCGGGTTTTGGAAAGTTGCGGGTTTTGGTGAGTTGCGGGTTTTGGAGAGGTGGTGTTGGTTTTGTAGAGTAGCTGCGAATTTTGGAGAGTTGCAGTGGTTTTTGGTGAGTTGCTGCGGTTTGTGGAGAGTTGCTGCAGGTTTTGGAAAGTTGTTGCCGGGTTTGTAGAGTAACTGCAGGTTTTGGAGAGTTGTTGTGGGTTTTGCAGAGTTGCTGCGAGTTTTGGAGAGTTGCTGCAGGTTTTGGACAGTTGTGGATTTTGGAGAGTTGCTGTGTATTTTGGAGAATTGCTGCGGAATTTGGAGAGAGATTGCAGATTTTGGAGCATTGTTGCGGGTTTTGGAGAGTTGCTGTGGGTTCTGGAGATTTGCTCCGGGTTTTGGAGAGTTGTGGGGTTTGGAGAGGTGGTGTTGGTTTTGTAGAGTAGCTGTGAGTTTTGGAGCGTTGCAGTTGTTTTTGGAGAGATGCTGCGGGTTGTGGAGAGTTGCTGCAGGTTTTGGAAAGTTGTTGCGGGGTTTGGAGAGTAACTGCGGGTTTTGGAGAGTTGTTGTGGGTTTTGGAGAGTTGTTGCGAGTTTTGGAGAGTTGTTGCGAGTTTTGGAGAGTTGCTGTGGGTTCTGGAGAGTTGCTGCAGGTTTTGGAGAGTTGTGGGTTTTGGAGAGTTGCTGCGAGTTTTGGAGAGTTGTGGGTTTTGGAGAGTTGTGGGTTTTGGAGAGTTGTGGGTTTTGGAGATGTGCTGCGGGTTTTGAGGAGATATGACAGGTTTTGATGATTAGCTGTGGGTTTTGGAGAGCTGCAGTTTTGGAGAGTTTCTGCATGTTTTGGAGAGTTGCTGTGGGTTTGGAGAGTTGCTGCATGTTTTGGAGAGTTGCTGCGGGTTTTGGAGAGTTGCTGCGGGTTTGGAGAGTTGCTGCAGGTTTTGGAGAGTTGCTGCATGTTTTGGAGAGTTGCTGCGGGTTTTGGAGAGTTACTGCGGGTTTTGGAGAGTTACTGCAGGATTAGGAGAGTTAATGCAGGCTTTGCAGAGTTACTGCAGGTTTTGCAGAATTCCTGCAGTTTTGCAGAGTTGCTGTAGGTTTTGGTGAGTTGCTTGGATTTTAGAGAGTTGCTGCAGGTTTTGGAGAGTTAGATTAGATTACTTACAGTGTGGAAACAGGCCCTTCGGCACAACAAGTCCACACCGAGCCGCCGAAGCGCAATCCACCCATACCCCTACATTTACCCCTTTAACCTAACACTACGGGCAGTTTAGCATGGCCAATTCACCTGACCCGCACATCTTTGGACTGTGGGAGGAAACCGGAGCACTCGGAGGAAACCCACGCAGACACGGGGAGAATGTGCCAACACCACACAGTCAGTCGCCTGAGTCGGGAATTGAATCCGGGTCTCTGGCGCTGTGAGGCAGCAGTGCTAACCACTGTGCCACCATGCCGCCCACAGTTGCTGCAGGTTTTGGAGCATTGCTGCAGGATTAGGAGAGTTGCCCCAGGTTTTGGAGAGTTGCCCCAGGTTTTGGAGATTTACTCCAGGTTTTGGAAATTTGCCCCAGGTTTTGGAGATTTGCCCCAGGTTTTGGAGAATGACTCCAGGTTTTGCAGAGTTGCTCCAGGTTTTGGAGATTTGCCCCAGGTTTTGGGGATTTGCCCCAGGTTTTGTAGATTTGCCCCAGGGTTTGGAGAGTTGCTCCAGGTTTTGGAGATTTGCCCCAGGTTTTGGAGAGTTGCCCCAGGTTTTGGAGAGTTGCCCCAGGTTTAGGAGATTTGCCCCAGGTTTTGGAGATTTGCCCCAGGTTTTGTGGATTTGCCCCAGGTTTTGGAGAGTTGCTCCAGGTTTTGGAGATTTGCCCCAGGTTTTGTAGATTTGCCCCAGGTTTTGTAGATTTGCCCCAGGTTTTGGAGAGTTGCCCCAGGTTTTGGAGAGTTGCCCCAGGTTTTGGAGAGTTGCCCCAGGTTTAGGAGAGTTGCCCCAGGTTTAGGAGAGTTGCCCCAGGTTTTGTAGATTTGCCCCAGGTTTTGGAGAGTTGCCCCAGGTTTTGGAGAGTTGCCCCAGGTTTTGGAGAGTTGCCCCAGGTTTAGGAGATTTGCCCCAGGTTTTGGAGATTTGCCCCAGGTTTTGTAGATTTGCCCCAGGTTTTGGAGAGTTGCCCCAGGTTTTGGATATTTGCCCCAGTGTTTGGAGAGTTGCCCCAGGTTTTGGAGAGTTGCCCCAGGTTTTGGAGATTTGCCCCAGAGTTTGGAGAGTTGCCCCAGGTTTTTGAGAGTTTCCCCAGGTTTTTGAGAGTTGCCCCAGGTTTTGGAGATTTGCCCCAGGGTTTGGAGAGTTGCCCCAGGTTTTGGAGATTTGCCCCAGGTTTTGGAGAGTTGCCCCAGGTTTTGGAGTGTTGTTGTGCGATTTGTAGAATTGCTGCTGATTTGGACCATTGCGGCAGTTTTTGCAGTTAATATGGTTTTGGAGAGTGGCGGCGGGTTTTGGAGAGTGACTGCGGGTTTTGGAGAGTTGCTGCAGGTTTTGGAGAGTGGCTTGGGCTTTGGAGAGTTGCTGCCGTTTTTGGAGAGTTGCTGCAGGTTTTGGAGAGTTGCTGCAGGTTTTGGAGAGTGACTGCGGGTTTTGGAGGGTTGTTGCAGGTTTTGGAGAGTGACTGCGAGTTTTGGATAGCTGTTGTGGGTTTTAAAAAGTTGCTGTGAGTTCTGGAAAATTGCCACGGTTTCTGGAGAGTTGCTGTGGGTTTTGGAGAAATGCAGCAGGTTTTGGAGAGTTGCTGTGGGTTTTGGAGAGTTTTTGTGGGTTTTGGAGAGTTGCTGTGGGTTTTGGAGAGTTGTTGTGGGTTTTGGAGAGTTGCAGCAGGTTTTGGAGAGTTGCTGCAGATTTTGGAGAGTTGCTGCAGGTTTTGGAGAGTTGCTGCAGGTTTTGGAGAGTTGCTGCAAGGTTTGGAGAGTTGCTGTGGATTTTGGAGAGTTCCTGCACATTTTGGAGAGTGACTGTGGTTTTTGGAGAGTTGCTGCAGGTTTTGGAGAGTTGCTGCAGGTTTTGGAGAGTTCCTGCGCATTTTGGAGTCACTGTGGGTTTTGGAGAGTTGCAGCATGTTTTGGAGTGTTGCTGCAGATTTTGGAGATTTGCTGCAGGTCTTGGAGAATTGCTGCACGTTTTGGAAAGTGACTGTGGGTTTTGAAGAATTGCTGTGGTTTTTGGAGAGTTGCTGCAGGTTTTGGAGAATTGCTGCAGGTTTTAGAGAGTTGCTGCAGATTTTGGAGAGTTGCTGCGGGTTTTGGAGAGTTGCAGCATGTTTTGGAGAGTTGTTGCGGGGTTTGGAGAGTAACTGCGGGTTTTGGAGAGTTGTGGGTTTTGGAGAGTTGCTGCGAGTTTTGGAGAGTTGCTGCGAGTTTTGGAGAGTTGCTGCAGATTTTGGACCATCGTGTATTTTGGAGAATTGCTGCGGATTTTGGAGAGTGATTGCAGATTTTGGAGAGTTGTTGCGGGTTTTAGAGAGTTGCTGTGGGTTCTGGAGAGTTGCTGCGGGTCTTGGAGAGTTGCTGCGGGTCTTGGAGAGTTGCTGCGGGTTTTGGAGAGTTGCTGCGAGTTTTGCAAAGATGCTTCAGGTTTTGGAGAGTTGTTGCACATTTTGGAAAGTTGCTGTGGGTTTTGGAGAGTTGCTGCAGGTTATGGAGAGTTGCTGCGGGTTTTGGAGAGTTACTGCAGGTTTAGGAGAGTTGCTGCGTGTTTTGGAGAGTTGCTGCGTGTTTTGGAGAGTTGCTGCGTGTTTTGGAGAGTTGCTGTGGGTTTTGGAGAGTTGCAGCGGGTTTTGGAGAGTTGCAGCGGGTTTTGGAGAATTGCAGCGGGTTTTGTAGAATTGTAGCGGGTTTTAGAGAGTTGCTGCAGGTTTTGGAGAGTTGCTGCATGTTTTGGAGAGTTGCAGCGGGTTTTAGAGAGTTGCTGCAGGTTTTGGAGATTTGCTGCATGTTTTGGAGAGTTGCAGCGGGTTTTAGAGAGTTGCTGCAGGTTTTGGAGAGTTGCTGCATGTTTTGGAGAGTTGCTGCATGTTATGCAGTGTTGCTGCAGGTTTTGGAGAGTTGCTTCAGGTTTTGGAGAACTGCAGCAGGTTTTGGAGAGTTGCTGTGGGGTTTGGAGAGTTGCTGCAGGTTTTGCAGAATTGCTGTGGGTTTTGGTGTTGCTGCAGGTTTTGGAGAGTTGCTGCAGGTTTTGGAGAGTTGCTGCAGGTTTTGGAGAGTTGTTGCAGGTTTTGGAGAATTGCTGCAGGTTTTGGAGAATTAATGCAGGTTTTGGAGAGTTGCAGCAGGTTTACGAGAGTTGCCCCAGGTTTTGGAGATTTGCCCCAGGTTTTGGAGAGTTGCCCCAGGTTTAGGAGATTTGGCCCAGGATTTGGAGAGTTGCTGCAGGTTTTGTAGATTTGCCCAAGTTTTGGAGATTTACTCCAGGTTTAGGAGAGTTGCCCCAGGTTTTGGAGATTTACTCCAGGTTTTGGAGAGTTGCCCCAGGTTTTGGAGATTTACTCCAGGTTTTGGAGATTTACTCCAGGTTTTGGAGAGTTGCTCCAGGTTTTGGAGAGTTGCCCCAGGTTCTGTAGAGTTGCCCCAGGTTTTGTAGATTTGCCCAAGTTTTGGAGATTTACTCCAGGTTTAGGAGAGTTGCCCCAGGTTTTGGAGATTTACTCCAGGTTTAGGAGAGTTGCCCCAGGTTTTGGAGAGTTGCTCCAGGTTCTGGAGAGTTGCTCCAGGTCTTGGAGATTTGCCCCAGGTTTTGGAGATTTGCCCCAGGTTTTGGAGATTTGCCCCAGGTCCTGGAGAGTTGCCCCAGGCTTTGGAGATTTACTCCAGGTTTTGCAGAGTTGCTCCAGGTTTTGGAGAGTTGCCCCAGGTTCTGGAGAGTTGCCCCAGGTTTTGGAGATTTACTCCAGGTTTTGGAGAGTTGCCCCAGGTTCTGGAGAGTTGCCCCAGGTTTTGGAGATTTGCCCCAGGTTTTGGAGATTTGCCCCAGGTTTTGGAAAGTTGCCCCAGGTTTTGGAGATTTGCCCCAGGTTTTGGAGATTTGCCCCAGGTTTTGTAGATTTGCTGCTGATTTGGACCATTGCGGCAGTTTTTGCAGTTAGTATGGTTTTGGAGAGTGGCGGCGGGTTTTGGAGAGTGACTGCGGGTTTTGGAGAGTTGCTGCAGGTTTTGGAGAGTGGCTTGGGCTTTGGAGAGTTGCTGCCGTTTTTGGAGAGTTGCTGCAGGTTTTGGAGAGTTGCTGCAGGTTTTGGAGAGTGACTACAGGTTTTGGAGAGTGACTGCGGGTTTTGGAGGGTTGTTGCAGGTTTTGGAGAGTGACTGTGAGTTTTGGATAGCTGTTGTGGGTTTTAAAAAGTTGCTATGAGTTCTGGAAAATTGCCACGGGTTCTGGAGAGTTGCTGTGGGTTTTGGAGAAATGCAGCAGGTTTTGGAGAGTTGCTGTGGGTTTTGGAGAGTTTTTGTGGGTTTTGGAGAGTTGCTGTGGGTTTTGGAGAGTTGTTGTGGGTTTTGGAGAGTTGCAGCAGGTTTTGGAGAGTTGCTGCAGATTTTGGAGAGTTGCTGCAGGTTTTGGAGAGTTGCTGCAGGTTTTGGAGAGTTGCTGTGGGTTTGGAGAGTTGCTGTGGGTTTTGGAGAGTTGCTGTGGGATTTGGAGAGATGCTGTGGGTTTTAGAGAGTTGCTGCAGGTTTTGGAGAGTTCCTGCACATTTTGGAGAGTAGCTGTGGTTTTTGGAGTGTTGCTGCAGGTTTTGGAGAGTTGTTGCAGGTTTTGGAGAGTTCCTGCGCATTTTGGAGTCACTGTGGATTTTGGAGAGTTGCAGCATGTTTTGGAGTGTTGCTGCAGATTTTGGAGATTTGCTGCAGGTCTTGGAGAATTGCTGCACGTTTTGGAAAGTGACTGTGGGTTTTGGAGAATTGCTGTGGTTTTTGGAGAGTTGCTGCGGGTTTTGGAGAATTGCTGCAGATTTTGGAGAGTTGCTGCGGGCTTTGGAGAGTTGCAGCATGTTTTGGAGAGTTGTTGCGGGGTTTGGAGAGTAACTGCGGGTTTTGGAGAGTTGTTGCGGGGTTTGGAGAGTAACTGCGGGTTTTGGAGAGTTGTGGGTTTTGGAGAGTTGCTGCGAGTTTTGGAGAGTTGCTGCGAGTTTTGGAGAGTTGCTGCAGATTTTGGAGAGTGATTGCAGATTTTGGAGAGTTGTTGCGGGTTTGGAGAGTTGCTGTGGGTTTTGGAGAGTTGCTGTGGGTTCTGGAGAGTTGCTGCGGGTCGTGGAGAGTTGTTGCGGGTTTTGGAGAGTTGCTGTGGGTTTTGGAGAGTTGCTGTGGGTTTTGGAGAGTTGCTGCGGGTCGTGGAGAGTTGCTGCGGGTTTTGGAGAGTTGCTGTGGGTTCTGGAGAGTTGCTGCGGGTTTTGGAGAGTTGTTGCGGGTTTTGGAGAGTTGTTGCGGGTTTTGGAGAGTTGCTGCGGGTTTTGGAGAGTTGCTGTGGGTTTTGGAGAGTTGCTGCGGGTCGTGGAGAGTTGCTGCGGGTTTTGGAGAGTTGCTGTGGGTTCTGGAGAGTTGCTGCGGGTTTTGGAGAGTTGCTGCGAGTTTTGCAAAGATGCTTCAGGTTTTGGAGAGTTGTTGCACATTTTGGAGAGTTGCTGCAGGTTTTGGTGATTTGCTGCGGGTTTTGGAGAGTTGCTGCGGGTTTTGGAGAGTTACTGCAGGTTTAGGAGAGTTGCTGTGGGTTTTGGAGAGTTGCTGCAGGTTTAGGAGAGTTGCTGTGGGTTTTAGGGAGTTGTGGGTTTTGGAGAGTTGCAGCGGGTTTTGGAGAATTGCAGCGGGTTTGGTAGAATTGCAGCATGTTTTGGAGAGTTGCTGCATGTTTTGGAGAGTTGCTGCATGTTTTGGAGAGTTGCAGCGGGTTTTGGAGAGTTGCTGCAGGTTTTGGAGAGTTGCTGCATGTTTTGGAGAGTTGCTGCATGTTATGCAGTGTTGCTGCAGGTTTTGCAGAATTGCTGTGGGTTTTGGTGTTGCTGCAGGTTTTGGAGAGTTGCTGCAGGTTTTGGAGAGTTGCTGTGGGGTTTGGAGAGTTGCTGCAGGTTTTGCAGAATTGCTGTGGGTTTTGGTGTTGCTGCAGGTTTTGGAGAGTTGCAGCAGGTTTTGGAGAATTGCTGCAGGTTTTGGAGAATTGCTGCAGGTTTTGGAGAGTTGCTGCAGGTTTAGGAGAGTTGCCCCAGGTTTTGGAGATTTGCCCCAGGTTTTGGAGAGTTGCCCCAGGTTTAGGAGATTTGGCCCAGGTTTTGGAGATTTGCCCCAGGTTTTGGAGATTTGCCCCAGGTTTTGTAGATTTGCCCCAAGTTTTGGAGATTTACTCCAGGTTTAGGAGAGTTGCCCCAGGTTTTGGAGATTTACTCCAGGTTTTGGAGATTTACTCCAGGTTTTGGAGAGTTGCCCCAGGTTTTGGAGATTTACTCCAGGTTTTGGAGAGTTGCCCCAGGTTTTGGATATTTGCCCCAGGTTTTGGAGATTTACTCCAGGTTTTGGAGAGTTGCCCCAGGTTTTGGAGATTTACTCCAGGTTTTGGAGAGTTGCCCCAGGTTTTGGAGAGTTGCTCCAGGTCTTGGAGATTTGCCCCAGGTTTAGGTGAGTTGCCCCAGGTTTAGGTGAGTTGCCCCAGGTTTTGGAGAGTTGCTCCAGGTTCTGGAGAGTTGCCCCAGGTTTTGGAGATTTGCCCCAGGTTTTGGAGATTTGCCCCAGGTTTTGCAGAGTTGCCCCAGGCTTTGGAGATTTGCCCCAGGTTTTGGAGATTTACTCCAGGTTTTGGAGATTTGCCCCAGGTTCTGGAGAGTTGCCCCAGGTTTTGGAGAGTTGCTCCAGGTTCTGGAGTGTTGCCCCAGCTTTTGAAGAATTGCCCCAGCTTTTGGAGAGTTGCCCCAGGGTCTGGAGAGTTGCCCCAGGTTTTGGAGAGTTGCCCCAGGTTTTGGAGAGTTGCCCCAGGTTTTGGAGATTTGCCCCAGGTTTTGTAGATTTGCCCCAGGTTCTGGAGAGTTGCCCCAGGTTTTGGAGATTTACTCCAGGTTTTGGAGATTTGCCCCAGGTTTTGGAGAGTTGGCCCAGGTTTTGGAGAGTTGCCCCAGGTTTAGGAGAGTTGCCCCAGGTTTTGGAGAGTTGCCCCAGGTTTTGGAGATTTGCCCCAGGTTTTGGAGATTTGCCCCAGGTCCTGGAGAGTTGCCCCAGGTTTTGGAGATTTACTCCAGGTTTTGGAGATTTGCCCCAGGTTTTGGAGAGTTGCCCCAGGTTTTGGAGAGTTGCCCCAGGTTGTGGAGTTTTGCCCCAGGTTTTGTAGATTTGCCCCAGCTTTTGGAGATTTGCCCCAGCTTTTGGAGAGTTGCCCCAGGTTTTGGAGAGTTGCCCCAGGTTTTGGAGATTTGCCCCAGGTTTTGGAGATTTGCCCCAGGTCCTGGAGAGTTGCCCCAGGTTTTGGAGATTTACTCCAGGTTTTGCAGAGTTGCTCCTGGTTTTGGAGAGTTGCCCCAGGTTCTGGAGAGTTGCCCCAGGTTTTGGTGATTTGCCCCAGGTTTTGGAGATTTGCCCCAGGTTTTGGAGAGTTGCCCCAGGTTTTGGAGATTTGCCCCAGTTTTTGTAGATTTGCCCAAGCTTTTGGAGATTTGCCCCAGGTTTTGGAGAGTTGCCCCAGGTTTTGGAGAGTTGCCCCAGGTTTTGTAGATTTGCCCCAGGTTTTGGAGATTTGCTCCAGGTTCTGGAGAGTTGCCCCAGGTTCTGGAGAGTTGCCCCAGGTTTTGGAGATTAACTCCAGGTTTTGGAGATTTGCCCCAGGTTCTGGAGAGTTGCCCCAGGTTATGGAGATTTACTGCAGGTTTTGGAGATTTACTCCAGGTTTTGGAGAGTTGCCCCAGGTTTTGGAGAGTTGCCCCAGGTTTTGGAGAGTTGCCCCAGGTTTTGGAGAGTTGCCCCAGGTTCTGGAGAGTTGCCCCAGGTTTTGGAGATTTGCCCCAGGTTCTGGAGAGTTGCCCCAGGTTTTGGAGATTTACTCCAGGTTTTGGAGATTTACTCCAGGTTTTGCAGAGTTGCTCCAGGTTTTGGAGATTTGCCCCAGGTTTTGGAGAGTTGCCCCAGGTTTTGTAGATTTGCCCCAGGTATTGTAGATTTGCCCCAGGTTTTGTAGATTTGCCCCAGCTTTTGGAGATTTGCCCCAGGTTTTGGAGAGTTGCCCCAGGTTTTGTAGATTTGCCCCAGGTTTTTGAGATTTGCCCCAGGTTTTGAACATTTGCCCCAGGTTTTGGAGAGTTGCCCCAGGTTTTGGTGATTTGCCCCAGGTTTTGGAGAGTTGCCCCAGGTTTTGGAGAGTTGCCTCAGCTTTTGGAGTGTTGTTGTGCGATTTGTAGAATTGCTGCTGGTTTGGACCATTGCGGCGGTTTTTGCAGTTACTATGGTTTTGGAGAGTGGCTGTGGGTTTTGGAGAGTGGCTGTGGGCTTTGGAGAGTGGCTGCAGGTTTTGGAGAATGACTGCGGGTTTTGGAGAGTTGCTGCAGGTTTTGGAGAGTGACTGCGGGTTTTGGAGGGTTGTTGCAGGTTTTGGAGAGTGACTGCGAGTTTTGGAAAGCTGTTGTGGGTTTTACAAAGTTGCTGTGAGTTCTGGAGAATTGCTACGGGTTCTGGAGAGTTGCTGTGGGTTTTGGAGAAATGCAGCAGGTTTTGGAGAGTTGCTGTAGGTTTTGGAGAGTTGCTGTGGGTTTTGGAGAGTTGCTGTGGGTTTTGGAGAGTTGCTGCGGGTTTTGGAGAGTTGCTGCGGGTTTTGGAGAGTTGCTGCGGGTTTTGGAGAGTTGCTGCAGGTTTTGGAGAGTTGCTGCGGGTTTTGGAGAGTTCCTGCGCATTTTGGAGAGTGACTGTGTGTTTTGGAGAGTTGCTGTGGGTTTTGGAGAGTTGCTGCAGGTCTTGGAGAATTGCTGCGGGTTTTGGAGAGTTGCTGCAGGTTTTGGAGAGTTGCTGCGGGTTTTGGAGAGTTCCTGCGCATTTTGGAGAGTGACTGTGTGTTTTGGAGAGTTGCTGTGGGTTTTGGAGAGTTGCTGCAGGTTTTGGAGAGTTGCTGCGGGTTTTGGAGAGTTCCTGCGCATTTTGGAGAGTGACTGTGTGTTTTGGAGAGTTGCTGTGGTTTTTGGAGAGTTGCTGCAGGTTTTGGAGAGTTGCAGCATGTTGTGGAGATTTGCTGCACGTTGTGGAGAGTTGTTGCGGGTTTTGAAGAGTTGCTGCGGGTTTTGGAGAGTTGCTGCGGGTTTGGGAGAGTTGCTGATGGTTTTGGACAATTGCTGCAGTTTTGGAGTGTTGCTGTGGGTTTTGGAGAGTTGCTGCAGCTTTTGGAGAGTTGCTGCAGGTTTTGGAGAGTTGCTGCATGTTTTGGAGAGTTGCTGTGGGTTTTGGAGAGTTGCTGCGGGTTTTGGAGAGTTGCTGCAGGATTTGGAGAGTTGCTGTATGTTTTGGAGAGTTGCTGCGGGTTTTGGAGAGTTGCAGCGGGTTTTGGAGAGTTGCTGTGGGTTTTGGAGAGTTGCTGCAGGTTTTGGAGAGTTGCTGCGGGTTTTGGAGAGTTGCTGCAGGTTTTGGAGAGTTGCTGCGGGTTTTGGAGAGTTGCTGCGGGTTTTGGAGAGTTGCTGCGGGTTTTGGAGAGTTGCTGCAGGTTTTGGAGAGTTGCTGCGGGTTTTGGAGAGTTGCTGCAGGTTTTGGAGAGTTGCTGCGGGTATTGGAGTGTTGCTGATGGTTTTGGAGAGTTGCTGCAGGCTTTGGAGAGTTACTGCTGGGTTTGAAGAGTTGTGATGGGTTTTTGGAAAGTTATTGCGTGTGTTGGGGAGTTCCTGTGGGTCATGGAAAGTTTTTCTGGGTTTTGCAAAGTTGCTGTGGGTTTTGGAGAGTTGTTGCAGGTTTTGGAGATTTGCTGCAGGTTTTAGAGTGTTGTGGCTCATTTTGGAGTGTTGATACAGCTTTGGAGTGTTACTGCTCGGTTTGAGGAGTTGAGATGGGTTTTGGAAAGTTATTGCGAGTATTGGAGAGTTGCTGTGGGTTTTTGGTGAATTGCAGCATGTTTTCGAGTGTTGTGGCTCATTTCGGAGTATTGCTGTAGGCTTTGGAGAGTTACTGCTGGGTTTGAAGAGTTGAGATGGGTTTTGGAAAGTTATTGCGGGTTTTAGAGAGTTGCTGTGGGCTTTGAAGAATTGTTGCAGGTTTTTAAGAGTTGTTGAAGGTTTTGGAGAGTTGTTGCAGGTTTTGGGGAGTTACATTAGATGACTTACTTACAGTGTGGAAACGGTCCCTTCAGCCCAACAAGTCCACATCGACCCGCCGAAGCGCAACCCACCCAGACCCATTCCCCTACATTTACCCCTTAATCTAACACTACGGGCAATTTAGCATGGCCAATTCACCTAACCTGCGCATTTTTGGAGGAAACCGGAGCACCCGTAGGAAACCCACGCAGACAATGTGCAAACTCCACACAGTCAGTCGCCTGAGGCTGGAATTGAACCCGGGTCTCTGGCGCTGTGAGGCAGCAGTGCTAACCACTGTGCTACCGTGCCACCCATGGTTGGTTTTGGAGTGTTGTGGTGCATTTTGGAGTGTTGCAACTGGTTTCGGAGAGTTTCTGCTGGTTTGGAAGAGTTGAGATGGGTTTTGGAAAGTTATTGCGGGTTTTGGAGAGTTGTGGCTTGTTTTGGAGAGTTGTGGCTGCTTTTGGAGAGTTGTGGCAGGTTTTGGAAGGTTGTGGCCGGTTTTGGAGAGTTGTGGCCGGTTTTGGGAAGTTGTGGCTGGTTTTGGAGAGTTGTTGCAGGTTTTGGGGAGTTGTGGCCGGTTTTGGGGAGTTGTGGCCGGCTTTGGACACTTGTGGCCGGTTTTGGGGAGTTGTTGCTGGTTTTGGAGGGTTGTGGCCGGCTTTGGAGAGGTATGGCTGGTTTTGGAGTGTTGCCGCGGGTCTTGGTGAGTCGTGGCCAATTTAGGAGAGTTGCTGCAGTTTTGGTGAGTTACTGCAGCAGCAGTGTGTTTCCAGCAACCTGGGAGTGACGGTGAAAGAGGCCAGTGGGAATGCTGTGGTCTTTGCTTCAGTAGATTGGAAATTAAGAACAGCTGTCCCCAGCCCATTGTGACCCTGGACACCAATAACATTCCTGGCATTGAGCATTGTTTGAGGTGTGAGTGCCAGATGTAGCTGCTTAACCACATTATTGTGTTTTAGTTGTATCTCAACCATCACTAGCAATTACAGAGTGTCTGCAACATAGGAAAACATCCTGAAGCGATTCAGAGGCATCAGGAAATCAAATATATCAAATGAAGTCAAAGGCGATGTAACGAGGCCTGTACTAATAATTCAGAGAGCAAGAGTTCAAATCCCACCTTTTAAAATTGAGTTTGATATTTTTAAAAATGAAAAATAAAAATCTGTGAATAAAATATGAACACAGGTCAGTTTGAAAGAGAGGGCGAATCTATGAGATTCTGAAGATTCCAATTCCCTAAAAATATTGTGGACTCTTAGTTAACCTCTGGAATAAGCCAGGAATGCGTTCGATGTTAGCAAACTGCGACAGAGATAGTTCAAGTTGGTCTCCAGGCAGTCTCAGGGGTAGTAACTGTTGCAATCATTTGTGATCCCTGTATTCTGAGAACGGTTGGGAGAAAAGGAAGGGATGTTTGCGGGGAGCGAGTCCTTTTGAAGGACAGTTGGTGATGGTCAATCGTGACAGTGACACCCACATTCCGGAAAAAATTTTTTTAAAAACGTCCCTAGTCACTATTTTTCGATTCATCGTGGCATAGGAAGAGGCCTGGAGACTCCATGCTGAAAGTGGGCTTTTCTTGAAAGGGTTTTGAAATCCGAGCTGGGGTTGATGATGGAGTGTTAGTTTAGTGCTGGTGGATCCGCCAGTGAATGGGGTGCAGGCAGCTGAAGATACAGTAGTTACCAGTGTTGGGGAGAAAAGGAGGTGATGTACAAGACACCCAGAATTGTTGAGATCCAGGGTCTCAGAGGGTGACGAGTGGTAACTTTATTTTATCTTTTATTCATTCATGGGATGAGGGTGTCACCAGCAATGCCAGCATTTATTGTCCATCTCTATTTGCCCAGAGAGCAGTTGAGTGCCAACCACATTGCTGTAGGTCTGGAGTCACATGTAGACCAGACCTGGTGAGGATGGCAGTTTCCTTCCCAAAAGGGCATTAGTGAACCCGGTGTGTTTTTCCAACAGTTGGCAATGGATTTATAGCAGTTATTAGATTTTTAATTACAGATATTTATTGAATTTAAATTCCATCAATCTGCCAGGGTGGGATTCAAACCCAGGTCCCCAGAACGCTACCTGGGTCTCTGGGTTAGTAGTGCAGCAATAATACCACTAGGCCATCGACTCCACCAATTTACCACAGCACAAGGAATGACATTGGGAATTTTGGTTTAATCCATTAGGATCATTAAAGCCATGGGGGGAATGGATGCCTGATTGGGGGGATGCTGTTATCCGCTGGCTACCTACAGTGTCTGAACTTCTCAATACTCGTGGTTATGGGAAATAGAGAGTGCGAGAGATTGTTCTCTCTTATTCCAGGGAGGATGCTGAGGTAACTCCAGCTGAAGCTCCCACTCAGACTTAGCCGAGTCTGAGATGTATCAGTCAATGGCCCAGTTCCTTATTCCTTCCGCAGATGGACCTCCCATTTGATGTTATAAACAAGTTATTGATGTAGCTTTCCTGCATCCCGGAGCTTGCTTACTGAATGAGAGTGGCACCATGGAGATTGTTATAGAAAGTTAGCACTCCTTGTGCAGATTGCATTTTCTGGTCATTCTACTCAAGAAGATAAATGTTCTTCAGCAGCTTCCTGACTGGCAATGGGAAGCGACGTGCTGGTGAACAAAAGGTTTTATTTTGTCATGAAAGGGCTACTATATTGGCACTTCCTATCAAAAGGACAATTATCTGTCAGCACCATTAACTCTGTTGGCTGGATGGACAGGTTACGAAGCAGTCATGCCAACAGCGGGGGGTTCAATTCCCATCACTGGATGAGGTTACCACGAAGGATTCTCCTTCACAACCTCTCCCCTTGCCAGAGGTCTGGTGGCCTTCAAGTTAAATCACCACCAGTCACCTCTCTTTCTAATGAGAGGGCAGCTCTATGTTCTGGTAAGACTAAAGCAACATACACAGTGCACCACTGGCCAGATGTATGTGAGAGACTGGATGTCGGGTGCCAAAGCAAGAGGGGCCAAGCGATCAGTTGAGGTTGTCCATGAGTTTGTGTAGGTAGCATTGAGTTTGCACAGCTTGCCTTCTCCAGTAGCTGGTCCCCATCTTAAGCTTCAAGTGGTGGGGACGAGGGCACTGAGGGATGTTAGAACAGCTTATCAGGAGAGGTGAGAGAATGTGGTCTGGCATTCACACTATTCCTGCCTCTATTAGAAGGTTTATAAAAATATATATTTCAAAGATTGCCTCTTGGTGGTCAAATCCTGAGTAGGTCACACCCAGTTACTTTGTCAAAGGGGAGTTAGGCAGGCAAAAGCCTCCTATTTGAGGGGACCTGTTTTAGATGTCGAAGTGGAAGGCTGAAAGAGCAGGCCCCACAGGCCAGGCCAGGCTTTCCACAATTTCCTCCTGTCATGATTGGAACCAGGTGGACCTCACTGACAACTTGATTGGGGTTACCTGGACCAATCAGGAAAGCCTGGCTGACCAGTACAGAAGGAGGCCATTAAGCCCATTGTGCCTGTACTAGCTCTTTGAAGGAGTTTTCCAATTAGTGCCTCTCCCCTGCCCCTCCACCTTACCTTGCTCTTTCTCCATAACCCTGTAGATTTTTCCCATTTAAAGGATTTATTTAGTTCCTTTTTGAAAACTATTGAATCTTCTCCCACTGCTGTTTCAGGTAGTATGTTGCTACATAAATATATTCTTATCTTGTCAAAACAAAACCCAAGAGGTTAGAATCTCCTCAGTTGAGAATTGACTCTGGGCTCACAAGTCACAGCCAGTGTACTGTGCACTAGTAAAGAAAGTGTGACTTGGTGACAGGACCCAGCCTCTGTGCAGTTATTTCACCTCCCGAATGACTATTTCCAGCCCCTCATTCCGACTCCTTCAGCTTTTCTCTCGTCTGCTCCTTGAGGTTTGTGACTCCCTCCCCAGAGAGGTTGAACTACCTGCTCAAACCCAGCCTCTGTTCTCCTGTGTGAGAAACTAGTTGCTGGAGCAAGATGCCCCAACATGGGGAATCATCGAGATAAAGGGAGAGGAAACCTTTGGCAAGATAGTTTGCTGTACAGATTCGGGGATAGAGGGTAAATCAGGATGATCTCTCAGACCAGAAGCCAATGGAATAGATTACCAGAGGGTGCTTTTCAGTTGGTGCAAGAGACCCCTGGTTGGGTTCCCAGAAGGTGAAGGCTTTGAGAGGTAGAAAGGGGAGTCGGTGCAGGGTGATGCCTGGAAAAGGGTCAGGCTTGTTGGCCTTAAAAGACCTTTTCCTGTTCAAACAGTTCCCTTCAGGGTTACCCAGGCCACAACTTCACTAACAGAATGAAATACTCCAAGTGCTGCCACGAGATGGAAAATGCTGAAACATTCATCAAGCCTGGCAGCAGGGAGGGAGGGCAACAGGATGGAGCTGTCATCTCGGGGCGAGAAACCCATCCCCAGAACCTTCCTCTCCTGTCTCCCATTCACCGGCGCTGTGTCTTCCAGAACCTTCTTCCATCTGGAGCAGTTTCGTAATTAGAAGCAGGGCATTCGGATTGAATTGAGATTTGTTATATCGGATTTAATACCGGGGTGGGGGGGGGTTGTGTGGAGGTCAGTCAAAAAGCTTGTTGGTGGGGGTGGGATCGGGGAGAGCCCGCTTGGCTTTTGGAGAAAGCTCAAGGGACAGGGTCAGTGATCTGGCTCTCATAACAATGTATCATAACAGGAGACTCAACTTGTGAATAGTACAGAATCCGACACATCCTGCAACACCAGCCAGTACCTAACTGTTTATAATCGATTGATGCTATTAACTCCTCGAGTGAATAGCTGGGAGAACTGAGTTAAACCTTAAGTCCCTTCTTGTCACTATGTTTGAGTGATTTGGAGTGGGCATAGGGTGGGGAGGTAATTATTTTATATATCTGAGATTTTCCATCTCTTTGAGGTTTATAACCTTTTGTCCTTTTAATCTAGCTGTTCGTACAGTTTGTATCTTTTCTCACTTGATTCTAAACACTTGCTTCAGAAGCTAAATTTAACTTGCAGATAGTTTTTGAGAATGATTAGCATTCCCTTGCATTTTGATTCTCTTGACAACAGTAGCGTCTGTTCAGGATGTTCATTAGGTCAAATGCACAAGCCAATGACAGAAAATGACTGAAATTGCGATGCTAAAAATTAAAGAAATGCTGGACGTTTGGAAGTCCTAGTGGCAACTGCTCCATGATCGGTTGTTAATGTTAAAGCTGAGGTTGAAAGATTTCTGACAGCTACACTTGTGAAGAAATATGGGGCATAGGCCCATATGGACATTGGATTAGACCAGAAATTGTCCACTAAGCACTTGGACAGGGCTTGAGGGGCTCAATTAACTCTTCTTATGTTCCAGAGATACTTGCTCGGATAGTGTAAGGCCACACACAGCTGGAAATATGGCACCTGCTCCTCATGCACCACATTAGAGAGATTGTGCTGGCCTCATCCACGTCCCTGATTGGTGCCATGTGAAGTTGAAGGGGGTGAGCAGCAGAACTTGACATTCTGTTTGTGGGCCTCAACCCTCCATTGAGTGCTCCTACTATTTGAAGAGAACAAACATGGCCTGGGACCACAGGAGATGAGGCTGACAACAACTGGAATAGCATGGACAGTTTTGGCCCCTTACCTAATGAAAGTTGTACAGGCACTGAAGGCAGTGCATAGGCGGTTCACTCAACAGGTACCAGGTGCCGAAGAAGGAGAGGTTGAGTAGATTGGGCCTGTACTCCTTGGAATTTGGAAAATAGAAGTGACTTATTGACACACAAGCTATTCAAGGAGGACTTGAGAGGGTAGATGTAGGAAGGTTGTTTGCCCTTCTGGGAGAAGGACATAGCTGAGAATAAGGAGTCAGATATTTAAGACAAAGACTGGAGGTGTGGGGGGTGGGGTGGATTTTCCCCTTGAGGAGATAGGGAATCTGTGGAATTTTTTATATCACAGGGGGCAGTCGATGCTAAGCTGTGAAGTATATTCCAGCGCGAGATAGAGATTTTTAATCAGTAAGGAAGCGGAGGGTTATGGGCAAGAGGCAGGAGAATGGAGTTGAGGCCATGATCTGATCCGATGGCAGGGCAGATCTGATAGGCTGAATGGCCTAGCTCTGTTCATTCACCTTCTGGTCTGAATGGATGTATGATTTGAGTTCCTATTTGTATATGCAGTTAACCCAAGACATTTTAACAATTACATTATTTCAAACATGAGATTTATTTCATTTTCATTTTTTCAAAGAAATGCATGGACATCAAGCGCATTTCTAACTTTGACTCTGTTTTATTTTAATACTGAAAGAAGGAGGCCTTTGGATTGTATTTTGACTTAAACCCCAACAAATTCTTGTCTGTTCACAGCAGCCAATATCAAAACAGTCCCAGCTGTGAAAGCTTAACTTGTGTCTTTCAAATTCAGTGGCTGTGCGTCTGGGACAATGGGTGTTGAGTTCTGCAGAAACCTTTCTGACCCACCACTTGCCTCTTATCACCACCTCCCCATCTCCAGGCCTGGGGCCCTAACTGCAGCGTACAATACTCCGTCTCAGACTGACCCTTTGGGGCGATACTGAGGGAAGGCTGCAACATTGGATGCCAATGAGACTTCAACCCCTTTCAAGTGGATGTAAAATACATTATTTGGAGAGGTGGGGGGGGGGTACCACAAAGCCTCCTGACAGCACCATCCTCACAACAGATTCGCGGATCATTTATCTTCCCATTGTTCGAAAGGCTGGATGGAGGTCCCCCCTTTTCGTGGGCCCAGGAGATTTTGGCTTTGAAGTCAGACATTCTTGCAGATGTTTGCTGGAAAAGCTGCGAGAGAATGTTCTGCTCGGAGACACTCTCCCTCGGTGACTGACTTTGGACACGTTCGGCAGCTCTTACACCCCAAGGGTGACCACCATTGCCTCTCGAGCAACCACACCCCAAAGTGACACTGTACAAGGCAAGCTGAGGAGCTGGAGGAATAGACCAGGGATGTTCCCAAACAAAAATAAGGAGCCATCTTTTAACTGATTAGTCACAGGAGATTTGCCTCATGTTATGGTGCGAAAAGCTTTGCAAGAGCTTCCTGCAGGGGAAGGAGGGACAGGGCAAGGATGGGGAAGGAGTGTCTGCAATGCAGTTTGAAATGGAATGAGCAGACTGGCCGACAGTGGGAAGCACTGAGGGTTTATTACTGTCCCCAGTGACGGTTGGGGGGTGGGGTTCTGGCTGTTACACAGGGTTGTGGGAGTGAGGGGGGGTCACCTGCTGGTCACCCAGGGGACCTGCACTACCCCTTCTCCCCCCGACACAGGTCAATGCTTTGCCTTCTGAGTCGACCTCATGATGTTCCCCACCACCACACACACCGCCAGACCCCTGTCTGGGAACTTGCCCGAT
Organism: Chiloscyllium plagiosum; assembly: GCF_037043375.1. Taxonomy (NCBI): domain Eukaryota; kingdom Metazoa; phylum Chordata; class Chondrichthyes; order Orectolobiformes; family Hemiscylliidae; genus Chiloscyllium; species Chiloscyllium plagiosum. Next base: position 23,584,487 of record NW_028270148.1, on the reverse strand, counting down.
TGGCCCCCCGGGGAAGCCAACCCGGCTCTGCATTGCTGTTCTCTGTGTGGACAGACTGCAATTCCAGCTGCGACCACCGCCCCTGATGGCGCTGCCTGGGCTTGGCCAGGAGCTGGAGCTCTGATTGGCTGACGGCACTCTGGGGGCAGGGCCTTCTTCCACATAGGTCTAGATTCTGGGAACTCATTGGCTGCCTGAGTGTCCTGACCCTGAGGAGGTAACACATTGAACCACTAACCACCTCCGCATGTCCCCCCAATCCCATCCCCCCCAGCACCAGACCTCTGCCCCAATACAGGACCAACTCTCCCTTCTCCCGGACCCACTCCCCTTATCCCCATCCCTATTCCCCCCACTTCCCCAGCTCCACTCCCCCATACCCCGTCTGTCCTAGGCCCATTCATACACCCAGCCAGACTCCTCCACCCCTCCACCCATCTGAACCACCCCCCCCCCCAAGTCTCACTCTGTCCCAAACCCCCTCTGCCAGACTCAAGACTCTTCAACCAGGCAGTGGAGTCACTGCAAGCAATATTCTGCCCTCAGTACCTTCAACTGAAGCCACTGGAAAGCCAGTCGGAACTAAACGTGGAACAATTCGGACTACTGAGCCAATTTTGGGGGAGACTGTTTAACTTGGCCGCTCCTGACCTCACTGTCTCAGTATCCAATCACAGGGACGTGGGCACGCTGGCTGGGCTAGCATGAACTACCCATCCCTAATTGTTCTGGAGATGGTGGTGGTGAGCTGCGTTCCTGGCACAGCCAGTAGGGGGCAGAGTTTCCAGGTTTGAGCCCAACAATGATGAAGGTCTCGCGGTCAACCATTTGTTTGCATGCGGGTGTGTAAGCGTCAGAATTGTGTTGCATCAACTCCATTGTTAATCTAGCTTTCTTGTTCACTCACAGATGACTACGCACGACTTTGTAACCTTCCTGTTCCTGGGAGACGGCATGAGTATGGTCAGGATGCATTGATGCCTCCGTATCAGCCTGACTACTCAGTCCCAGCTTCTGAGTACCACTCCCAGCAGGCACTACGTGGTAACCTGCCCTTCTTTGTCGACGCACACTGTAAGTTGAACTCTCCCTGTGGGGGAATACGTTATTTTTCTTGTCCTTTTGGGGGAAAAAGACAGCAAGGAACCGAGTGCCTCAAAATGTAGTTGGAAGTGTCTGAAAGTACAGGGGTGAGTTTGGGATCCAGTGGGATCTATCAGGGACCTGGGAACAGAGGCAAATTCTACCCTGCACAGTCTCCGCATTGTTACTACGTAAATGCACGTCTGCATGTGATGAGGAGTAAAGGGTCTATAATTAAACGTAGAACCCACGTAATCTCTCAGCAATGTCCTTCAGGGAATTGTATCCACTGTCCTTACCCTGCCTGGTCTACATGTGTCTCCAGACCCACAGCAATGCAGTCATCCCTTATCTCCCCTCAGAAGTGATCTCAAGCAAACTATTCAGTTACCCTGAACCTCGAGGGAGGGAGAGAGAGGGCAAGTGGGGGGAGAGAGAGGGGAAGGAGCGGGGAGAGAGAGGGGAAGGAGCGGGGAGAGAGAGGGGAAGGAGCGGAGAGAGGGAGGGAGGGGAAGAGGCAGAGAGAGGGGGAGGGCGAGAGAGAGAGAGAGGGAGAAAGAGAGGTGGGGAAGGCGAAAGAGGGGGTGGAGGGTGGAGGGAATGGAGGGAGAGAGGGGGTAAGTGAGAGAGGTGGGGGGGGGGGGGGGGGGGGGGGGGGGTGGAAGGAAGAGAGAGAGAGAATAAGACCAGGCAGATTGTCCAGTGTCAGAGATGAAAAGTCAACCCTGCAAAGTCATCCTTAACATCTGGGGGCTTGTTGTGAGTTAGAGGTGGGTGGTCCTGGTGGGGGTGAAGGTAGTTTATTGCCCAACATTCCTTCAGCCTGACACTCCCAATCCAGGCAGCTGTCAGCCCAGCACCAAGTAAATGTGTTGTACAGAATGCTTGGTGACTCGTTCAGGCTGCACCAGCTGAGAAATAGTACACACAGTTTCTGTTCACTATGTCACCAAAATGTCATTCCGAGGCCAATGAGACAGGAACATTTCCATCAAATCCACAGGCATCTATCGCCACCTGGTGGCTGTGCCAGCCAGCTGTAAATTGCCTTCAGACCAGGCGCCACATGATGCACCAAAACGCAAAGCTATCAGCTTTATCAGTGAGCATAGCTGGTGAACTGAAGCTCACTTTCACAAGCCAAGTGTGATTCTTTATTTAGTTTTGTTGATGAAGGGGACACATTGAGTGCAAAATCTATACACTTTCAGTGAATGTTAATCCTAGCAGCAAAGTCAGTCCCTCATCACCTCGTCTCCCCTGTCCGGGTGAGGGAAGGAACATGTATGGGATAACCTTTCCTTGCCCAGAGTTTACCCCAGTTAGCTGGACAGCTGGTTTGCATAGCACAGTAATGCTAATGGTGTGGTGATCCCACCTTGGCATGAAGGCCTCTCGCCTGAGGTGTGGTGACCCTCAGGTCAAACTTAGCACCAGTCTCCCCCCTCTTCTCTCTCTTCCCCCCTCCCCCTTTGGGTATTAGCAGAAATCAGCAAAGAGTCAATTTTGTCAAGTTTCATGGAGAGTTTCTCTCTGCAAAGGAATCATACCAAACTTCCCAATCAGTTACCTACCTCCTCACCCCCTCATCTTGTCCGATGCTAGCCCAAATCTCCCACTCAGTCAGCAGAGAGTTACCCATGCCACAGAACTAACCACCAGGTGGCATATCCAGTCACGGATTGACAAACTGGGCGTGTGAAAGAGTGTCGTCAGAGTTTGGCTTTAACCCCTATCTGGAACCTACAGCATGTCAGAGTTCTGCTGCTCGTTAATGGCTGTGTCCACTTTGCTCCCCAGATCCGTTTGATAGTTTCGAGGGACTGCAGGCTGAGGAATGCGGTATCCTGAATGGCTGTGAGAATGGGCGTTGTGTCAGAGTGCAGGAGGGCTACACGTGTGACTGCTATGATGGCTACCAGCTGGACATCAGCAAGCTGGAGTGTGTTGGTAAGATCAACCTCAGGGTGCTTGTTCAAAATGGAACTGTGATTTAGTTAATCCATAACAAGACATTGCTGCAGCACCATGCTTGCCAGCAAGACAGTCATATGACCCAACAAGTGCAAATGCTTTTTAATCAGGTTGAGGTTTCTGATGTAAGTTTGCTGGCTGAGCTGGAAAGTTCATTTTCATACGTTTCATCCCTATATTAGGTCACATCATTAGTGAGTCTCCGGTGAAGCACTGGTCTTAGAGACCCGCTTTCTATTTATTTGTTTAGGTTTCTTTGGGTTGGTGATGTCAGTTCCTGTGGTGATGTTATTTCCTGTTCTTTTTCTCAGAGGGTCCAAGGGCGGCACAGTGGCACAATGGCTAGCACTGCTGCTTCACAGCGCCAGGGACCCGGGTTCAATTCCTGCCTCAGGCGACTGTGTGGAGTTTGCACATTCTCCCCGTGTCTGCGTGGGTTTCCTCTGGGTGCTCCGGTTTCCTCCCACAATCCAAAAATGTGCAGGTTAGGTGAATTGGCCATGCTAAATTGCCCGTAGTGTTAGGTGAAGGGGTAAATGTAGGGGGAGGGTCTAGGTGGGTTGCGCTTCGGCAGGTCGATGTGGACTTGTTGGGCCGAAGGGCCTGTTTCCACACTAAGTAATCTAATCTAATCTAAAATTGATGTGCTTGTTGATAGAGTTCCGGTTGGAATGCTATGCTTTTAGGAATTCTCGTGCGTGTCTCTGTTTGGCTTGTCCTAGGATAGATGTACTGTCCCAGTCGAAGTGGTGTCCTTCCTCATCCGTATGTGAGGATACTAGTGAGAGACAGTCATGTTTTTTTGTGGCTAGTTGGTGTTCATGTATCCTGGTGGCTAGTTTTCTGCCTGTTTGTCCAACATAGTGTTTGTTACAGTCCTTGCAAGGTATTTTATAAATTGTAACTGTAACAATTGGACAAACAGGCAGAAAACTAACCACTAGCATACATGATACATGAACATCAACTAGCCACAAAAAGACATGACTCTCTCACTAGTATCCTTACATACGGATAAGGAAGGATACCACTTCGACTGGGACAGCACATCCATCCTAGGACAAGCCAAACAGAGACTCATGCAAGAATTCCTAGAAGCATGGCATTCCAACTGGAACTCTATCAACAAACACATCACCTTGGACCCCATTCACCACAGGAAATTACATCACCAACCCAAGAAACCTAAACACATAAATAGAAAGTGGGTCACTAACACCAGTGCTTCACTGGAAGGTCACTGATGATGTTACCTTGTATGGTGGCGAAACATCCGAAAATGAACTATCCAGCTCAATAAGCAAACTTACATACAGCTTTTTAATCATCTCAATTTCCCTTGCCACCTTCTCCCTTAAGACTCAAATCCTTCTCCCCTCAGAAAGATACCAAGTTGTTTTGAGTCCATTTATACAGTGCACTTCAATCGTTTTTCACTATCAGTTATTCACAACTCTTTGTTTGTAATAGTGCCTTTTATAACTCCCTTTTATAATCCTAACGAGCTAAATTGCAAGGGACATTAACTGATCCCTTTACCCCAGTGCACAGTTTGTCCAGATCACCTTATTAATCCTCTTGATCACCTTCAAAACTTTAATCAGGTCAGGTCAGGGTGTCCTCCTTTCCAAATGATACAACTCCAGGCAGTTCCACAACTGAAGACAAAAGCAGATTGAAGAATGAGCCAGCTACTTTAATGGGTGGAGCTTTGGAGCAGAAACTCAGCTGTAAATATTGTTTCGCAGCGTGACTGGATTTTGACCACCTTGGCATGATGACTTCACAGGGTCATGTACCCTGTGTTCCAAAGGCATATGCTCCACATAATCAGCTCACTAAGCCAACTGTGTTGGAAGACATGGGCTCCTCACATTGAGGAGACCAGTCAGAGGCTGAGTGGCTCTCAATCCCGATCCTCATGCATATGTTTCATAGCGACCAGTAATGACCAATAACATCTGTGATGGGAGACAATGGTTGACGTGAAGAGTCTGCATCATGTGCCAGCCCTAAAGGGGTTGATTTTTAATCTGTAAACCTTTCCAGCAGGAGGTTTCTGGTCATCCAGAACCAGGTGGTAAGCTACAGTGTAACAACTTCCCCTGAACCTGGGCCTGGGGTTCAGTGGTACTAGCCCAGTGACATTATCACTACGTCACCACCTCCCCCAGGACTGTCTTGTTTAAGAAATTTCTGAGAAATCGGCATGTTGATCCCTCCTTTGGGCAGTGTCTAAGCTCTGACAGTATCACACCAGTCATCATTCGATCTCTGAAATACTACCTTTAATTAGAATGATATTGAAGCAGAGATAACATTCCACCAGCATATGGAGGAAGCACCCTTTGTCAAAATGTTCAACTGGGAATATCATGATAAAATTCAGCCCCTGACTAGCATCTTGCAGTAAGACCAGGCCTGTTCAAACGTTACTTTATTCCCTGTGCTTTGTTCTGTCTTCTCTCTGTGCCATAGACGTGAATGAATGTATCGAGCTCAATGATAAAATGTCACTTTGCCGGAACGCCAAATGCATCAACACTGATGGATCGTACAAGTGTGTGTGTCTGCCAGGCTACGTCCCCTCGGAGCAGCCTAATTACTGCGTAACTACAGAGGCACAGAAAGAGTCAAAGTTGGAGTAATTTGCGAAGAGCTGCACATCCCCCTTCCCTCTCCCCAGCCCCGCTACTGTACAAATCCTACCTACGCTCCGCACCTCTCCCTCTTCCCCCCTCTAATCCCCGCCATCACCAGATCCCACCCAGAAGTGACGTACAAAGACTCTGCCTATGCAGCACCCCCTTGTCAATGAGTGTTTGCCGTCAGTCACTGATGCCATTAAGGAAGGAGACACCAAATGGACATATCGTTTCCTCAAGCTGGGGGGTGAACCCCAATTCTACCAATGAACGGAAAGACCAAATGGATTCCTAATGTGCTTCTTCTTTTTATATGGAAAGGAAAGCCCTCTCAATAAGGGACATGCAAAGTGAGAAAGCACACCGCATCCACAATCATTCACACAAAATAGCATTTGTTATTAGCACATGGTTTACACTATGTATAACAGTGGTGAAAATATTTTGTATTACGTATTTGATAAAATGCAGTATGTGTTTATACTGCTTTGACTTTAGAGTTTTATGACAAATGTAAATTCTTTGATAGCAACTTATAGTCCGTTTGTATGTTTTTTTTTAAAAAAGGTCGTGCTATTCTGTGTCTGGAACATTGGTCAGTGACAGTTTTTACCTTGTTCAGTGTCTGCCCTGTGGAGCAGGCGTGTTGTTTCGATAAGGTTTTTTTTTTAAAAAAGTTTTATACAACCGTAGAGGTGTGAAGTTCCTGGTTATGTTCTCCACACATTATATACTGCACTACAACCCACACAGTTCAAACTTGCCAGGTCGCAAAGCTGCTACAGGACAGCCAAAAGAGACATGATGTGTACAGTTACACTGAAGAAATAAAAGAACCAGATTATTGTATTGTAAGTTGTAAATTGAAGCAAAAATAATTCACAAGCAGATAGCTCTTGTATGATCATCTTAAAAGCATATTAAAGCTGTATTCTAAACCTCTGTAAAACCTATAAATAAATCACTTATGGAAGTGTACTGCTTTACCTCTCCTGTAGAAATATGGGGGTGCATTTGGTGCCAGTGGGCACTGAGATTTCCAACACACGAGCATGCATTTTCATGGGTTTGTGACTAATTCCAGCCAAAGCCAAATGCTTTTTCAGCTTAATTAGTTGGCGCAGAAGGAGATCATTTGGCCCATGCTGGCTCTCTGCCCAGGAATACATCAGTCCTGAGCGCTATCCCCATGACCCTGTCATTTTATTTTGTTCAACTGCCTGTCCAATTCTTTGCAAATCATTCATCCTCACTTCCGCCACGCTCATAGCCTGGGGTTTCCACATTGTTATCACTCACAGTTCTTCCTCAAATTCCAACTCTGTTACAACTCTTGCTGAGTTCCCTAGTTCTTGTACTGTCGGCTAGTGGAATGGTACCTTTGTTGTCAGGTCAAGTCCACTTGTTGGGTGGCTTGTTTTTGGCGGTGGAAGAGGCCCAGGACTTGCGTACCCTTGGTGGAATGGGAGGGGGAGTTGAAGTGATCGGCCACAGGGTGGTGGAATTGTTTGGTGCATATGTCCCAGAGATGTTCTCTGAAACGTTCCATGAGTTGGCGTCCCGACTCCCCAACGTAGAGGAGACCACATCGAGAACAACAGACATAGTGGTTGAGGTGTTTGGATGTACAGGAAAATCTCTGCTGAATGTGGAAGGACTCTTTGGGGCCTTGGATGAAGGTTTGGAGGGGGAGGCGTGGGCGCAGGGAGTGGAGGGTGGGTTGATGGGGGTGTGGACCTAATGAGGGAGTTGCTGAGAGAATGGTCTCTGCGGAATGCAGTTAGGGCTGGAGAGGGAAATATCTCTCTGGTAGTGGGGTCTGACTGTAGGTGGTGGAAATGGCAGAGGATAATGTGCTGTATCCAGAGATTGATTAGGTAGAAGATGAGGACCGGGGCATTCTATCCTTGTTGAGGTTGGAGGGGTGGGGTTCAAGGGTGGAGTTGCGGGAAGTGGAGGAGATACGCTGGAGGGCATTGTCGACCACATGGGTGGAGAAATTGTGTTCCCTGAAGGAGGATGCCATCTGGGATGTCCTAGTGTAGAATTGGCCCTCCTGGGAGCAGATGCAGTGGGGGCAGAGGAATTGGGACTAAGGGCTGGTGTTTTTACAAGAGGCAGGGTGGGAGGAGATGTTATTCAGGTAGCTGTGGGAGTCGGTAGATTTGTAAAAGATGTCTGTGTTGGGTCGGTCACCGGAGATGGAGAAGGAGAGGTCCAGGAAGGGGAGAGGTATCTGAGATCGTCCAGCTGAACTTAAGGTCAGGATTATGAAGTTGATGAACTGTTCAACCTCCTCATGGGACCATGAGGTGGTGCTGATACTGTCATCAATGTAACAGAAGAAAAGGTGGTGGGTAGTGCCGGTGTAACTGTGGAAGATGGATTGTTCCGCGTATTCTACAAAGAGACAGGCATCTCTGGGCCCATGTTGGTGTCAATGGCAACCCATTTGGTCTGAAGGAAGTGGAAGGATTTGAAGAACAAGTTGTTGAGGGTGAGGATCAGTCCTCACCTTCTACCCCACTGATCTCCAGATACAGTGCATTATCCTCCACCATTTCCACCACCTACAGTCAGACCCCACCACCAGAGATGTATTTCCCTCCCCATCCTGATCAGTATCCCACAGAGCGCATTCCCTCCGCAACTCCCTTGTTAGGTCCACCCCTGCCCACCAACCTACCCTCCACTTCCAACACCTTCCCTGTCTACTGCAAGAGGTGTAAACCTATGCCCACACCTTCCCCCCTCAACTCTGTCCAAGGATGCAAAGGATCCTTCCACATCCGGCAGAGATTTTCCTGCACATCCAATCACCTACTGTGTCCGTTGCTCTTGACACGGTCTCCTTTATGTTGGGGAGACAGAACACCAACTCGCGAAACATTTCAGAGAACATCTCTGGGACACGCACACTATACAACCCCACCGCCCCGTGGCAGAAAACTTCAAATCCCACTCCCACTCCACCAAGGATGTGCAAGTCCTGGGCCTCCTCCACCGCCAAACTCTAGCCACCCGACACCTGGAGGAAGATTGCCTCAGCTTCCGCCTTTGAACTCTCCAACCACAGGAGATCAATGTTGATTTCAGCACTTTCCTCATCTCTTCTCCCCCATCTTATCCCAGATCCAACCCTCCAACTTGGCACCGACCTCTTGAACTGTCCTATCTGTCCATCTTCCTTCCCACCTATCTGATTGTGATCCATTACTATCACCTCCCACCTGCATCTACCTATCGCCTGTACCCCCTAATCATCTCTCAGCGTCCTCCCTCCGCCCCCCCCCCCCCCACATTCTTGATGAAGGGCTTATGCCAAAACGTTGACTGTCCTGCTCCTCGGATGCTGCCTGACCGGCTGTGCTTTTCCAGCACCACACTTTTTGACTCTGATCTCCAGCATCTGCCTCACTTTCTCCTTTGAAAGGACATAGGTAGGTTAATGGAATTTTTAAAAAAAATTATGTCATGAGGTCTTGCTGACTAGGCCAGCATTTGTTGTCCAACCCCACTTGTCCAGAGGGCAGTTAAGAGTCAACACATTGCTGTGGGTCTGGAGTCACATGTAGGCCAGACCAGGTAAGGATGGCAGAGTCCTTCACTAAAGGGAATTAGTGAACCAGATGGATTTTTCCCAATAATTGGCAATGATTGCATGGTCATCACTTAGGCTCTTAATTCCAGATTTTTTTAAAATAGTGAATTCAAATTTTAACTATGTGCTCTGGCGGGATTTGAACCCAGGTCAACCCAGAGCATTATGTATTTCCTCTCAATTGACAGCCCAGTAATAAGGCAAAAGTGAGGACTGCAGATGCTGGAAACCAGAGTTTAAATCAGAGTGGTGCTGGAAGAGCACAGCAGGTCAGGCAGCATCTGAGGAGCAGGAAAATGGACGTTTCAGGCAAAAGATTTTCCTGCTCCTCAGATGCTGCCTGACCTGTGTTTTTCCAGCATCACTCTGATCTAAAGCCCAGTAATAATACCACTAGAAAAGGCAGATATATGTCATGAAATTTGAAGCAGAGAACTATGAGACATATTTTGTTGGAAAGATGAGGAGAGGCAATATAAAGAATGTGTGCTGACAGGCCTGTGAGTGTACACACACAATGCGTGGCAGGTGCCAGGCCCGGTGGAGAAAGTGGCAAACAAGACTTTATAAAATGAAGCATAGACTGCCACAGTAATTAAGCTGTGGTGATTTTTTAATAAAACACTGGCACAGCCTCATCCAAAATACTGTGCTCAATCCTGGACACCTCTCATGATTCAAAATCATGAGAGGTCTGGACAGAGTAGAAGAAGTACTGTTCCCATTGGTGAAAGGCTCAAGGACCAGAGGAAACCAATTGAATAGGAATAAATGATGAACCACAGACGACTTGAGAAAAAAAAAAACTTTTATGCAGCCAGCAATTGGAATCCGAACCCAAGCTTTTGTCATTACTCTGTCCCACAATCCAGCTAGCTGACCTGGAATACACTGGCTGAGAGTGTGCTGGTGGCAGACTCTGTTGTGATGTTTATAAGGGAAATCATCAGTTATCCAAAGAGAAAAAAATTGGAAAAAGATGGGTACATGGGTAGGAGCTGATGTGCTGTATCAGAACCTGGCATGAATGGGAAGGGCTGAATGGCCTCCTCCTGAACTATGACTGCTCTGTCATTCTGTGATTGATACCAATTTACATTAATCTGGTGAGATCCAAGGCTCAGTCAGCAGGCTGTCGGTTCAAACTCCGCCCGGGACGTGGAACGCAACAATCAAAGCTGACCCTCCAGCACTGAGGGAACATGTTGGAGGTGGCATCTTATTGGGTGCCCTGTCTGGTACCTGTAAAAGGTCCCATGGCACTATTCTGTGGAGGAGCTGAAGAGTTATCCCCAATGGTCTGACCAATATTTACCTCCACAATGCACATTACAAAAGCAGAATATCTGCTCATTAACACAAAGGGGGGCTAGCCATGTGCAAATTACAATGGTGACTATATTTTGAAAGTATTTCATTAGTTGTAAAACATTTTGAGACATCCAGTGTTGGGAAAAGTGCTCTATAAATGTAACCTTTATTCTTCTATTTTTTAATTAGAAATTGGTTACAATGCTAAGCCCTGGGAATCTCAGTCCCATTTGACGTAACTGGTCGAACAAATACTCTATTGTTTTCTATCCTTCAGCCAATTTCTTGGCTCAGTCCAAAATTTACACTGAATTCCCTGTAGCTTTGAACTCAATTACTGGCCTTGGTGTGGTTGTTTGTAAAATGCTTTCTAGAAGGCCAGCTATGACACAATGTGCAGCTTAACACAATCCCCTTGTCACGTCTTCAGCAAAGCCAAGGAGTTTGAGTTAGGAAAGATCATTCTCTTCTCAAGTCATGTCAACCACTAATCACTTATTTCTGCACCGGCGATCAGATATACAAGGGATTGTAATAAGACTGGTTGGTGGTAGTTGCCTGTTTCTGATTTCTGGCTCCTGAAGAAGGGTTACACCCGAAATGTCAACGTCTGCACCTCCTATTGCTGCCTAGCTTGCTATGTTCTTCCAGCCTCCTACCTGTCTACTCTGTTTACCTATAGGCACCTATATATTGTCATTGACTGGTCACTCTCACATGAATGGTCAGTATGTCAGACAGCTCCTCCAATCTGGTTTAACCACCCCCTAATCACCTGGGATTTGAAATGTGCTTCCAATTATTCTGATAGTCCCCAGATTCAACCCCCTGTTTTATTTGAACTCAATTATGAAGTTAGGTTTGGAAGTGTTTGACACAGATATCTATACCTTGTTTCTTCCAGCTGGAGAGAACAGCATTGTTTTGAAATAGGGATAAACTGTGCCACAAGTTTTTCAATGTTGGTATCCAGTGGTGATTAAGTCCATGAGTGAGGTTATTTAATATAGTTTACAAGGCGGCAAAGATAATGAAATCAATAATTTATTTGGACGAGTAGAACGATCTAATAGCTGGGGTGTTATTTGTTCCAATCATATGCAGTTTTCCGATTATATGCAGGCTTGAATTTTTCTGGGGAATTTTCAACTTGAGAATGATTAACCAGTCTGCCAAGAGTGTAACTTAAGGCTCCAGTTATAGTGACAGTCTCTTAGCAACACAGATGTTCATGATGAAGAGTTTATTGAGTTTAATGAAATCACGGGACCAAAGAGAGCATCCACACAGGTGCCAAAGAATTGGTTTTTTTCAAGATAATGCACACTGAACGCCTGGTTTACAAGAGCAGTGCAGTTTGGCATTGTGTCTGGTCTCAATCTGATGTGCAATGAAGCTCGTATATTGGTATCACACTAATATACAAACCTCCCCAGCCCAGGCCTTAACACTGTAGCACAACAACATGGGGACACGTGGGGAACTATTGACTGAGAGAGAAAAAAATTGGTTAAGAAAATGTCACTAGCCAGCAGTTACTCACAAGACTTCACTGGTTGGATCACACTGAGGACTGTGGTCAGTTCCAACACCCAACCACAAGAAATGATATATGTGTGCTGGAGAGGAGACACAAGACAGATCCCAAGTGTAAGGCAAATGAACTCTGAGGAAAGGCTATAAAAACTCAAGCAGTGGTAGTTAAAAGGGGGACCTCATTAAAGCACACAAATATTAAATAAAGTGCTATAATGCACGACCTCAAATTAAGGGTGGGGAAGGAGACTGTAAATTTAAATTAATGAACATGAAGCTTAAAACAAAGGCCAGTAACATGATTTTTACTCAAAGCATTCTAATTGATTAATATAGATTCCTACAGTGTGGAAACAGGCCCTTCGGCCCAACAAGCCCAACTGAACTCCGAACAGCAACCCACCCAGACCCATTCCTCTACATTTACCCCTGCACCTAACACTATGGGCAGTTTAGCACAGCCAATTCACCTGACCATGAAAGGAAACCGGAGCACCCAGAGGAAAACTACGCAGACACGGCGAGAATATGCAAACTCCACACAGACAGTTGCCCGAGGCAGGAATTGAACCCGGGTCCCGTGAGGCAGCAGTGCTAACCACTGAGCCACTGTGCCACCCTACTTATGGTTGGATAACGCACCAAATGATAGGGGGGGGGGGGGGGGGGGGGTTGTGCCTGGTATTATCAGAATTTAATTTTCCTCCTTTCGCTACATTTTGGCCAGGCTATGACAGCGAGTCATTACATCACCTTTGTTTAATGTTCTCCTCTCATCACAGCCTGACAGATAACATCTACTTTCAAAAGGTGTCACACAGCAAGTAGTTCAGATATGGAATGCACTGTCTGGAAATGTGGTGGAGGCAGCTTCCATTGAGGCATTCAAAAGGGCGTTGGATGATATTGTGGGTAGACATGACTTGTCTTTGATTTGATTTATTGTAGTTGCATGTGTCTGAGTACAGTGAAAAGTTTAGTTTTGCTAGCAGTGCAGGAAAACCACAGTAAACAAGGACAATCTGATCAGAGGGTGTTTAGACAGAGCAAGACATACCAGGTTATGGATGCACAGGAGGTATATGAAGCAAGAGTAATTTTCGCAGACTTAGAATGGAGCGCAGAATGATTCTAAGAAATGTGAGAATAGGATCTGCCTTGGAGAGCTCATAAAGTGTTGCCCAGGGTGTTGGTGCCATCATTTAGGTAGATACGCTCAGATATGGGAATGGGCAGGAGACTGGGAAATAGAACAAATGCAGGTGCAGTGAGCTGAATGGCCACCTCTGTGTCAGAACCATTCTGACATTCTATAACCGGAGCTACTTTTGTCTGGAACAAAAATGGAACAAAGAAAACGACACCCCCCTCCCAAACCCCTTCTTGAACATACATATCACCTTCCCCTCATTACTATCGGTACTGAGGAGGAGTCACTGGACTCAAAACGTTAACTGTGCGTTCTCTACACAGAGGCGAAACTGGGTACTGCAGGTGCTGGAGATTAGAGTCTGGATGAAGGGCTTTTGCCCGAAACATCATTCCTGATGAAGGACTTTTGCCCGAAACATCAATTTTCCTGCTCCTCAGTTGCTACCCGACCTACCTGTGCTTTTCCAGCACCACTCTAATCTTGACGTCTCTCCATAGATGCTGCTAGACCAGCTGAGCTTCTCCAGTAATTACTGTTTCCAATTGAAAGGACATGCTTGCCTGATTTATAGCCTGCTCAGTTTTCTTTTCCATTGGTACAGGGGTAACAAGCTGATGTTTATGTTACTTGCATAGACCATCCGGGCCCTCAAACTAGACTGTTGGGTGGCTTCTTCATGAGGAAGGTATGCTGGCCTGTGTAGAATCCTCCAGCCCAGCTCCAATTCCCTTCACTCCACCAATGGCAGCCATATCTCTCGCTGAGTAGACCCTAAGCTTGAGTTTGGATGGAGTGGGAGTAAGAGTAGGAAATCTCTCTCAACCCTCCCTGCTAGCTCCCCCTCCCTTCCTTGCCATTTTAAAAAATGCTCCACAAAACCCAATTCTTTAGCTGTGCTTTCAGTCACCTGACCTCATCTGCTAAGACTGGTTTTCCACACTCACTCATCACAAAGAGGTATTGGACAAGATGCAGAGGTAGTCTACAAAGGAGATGTCAGAAACAAGTGGGTGCTCATTTTAGGAAAACGTTGACATTCCGGGTCTCGATATTAAAAAAAAGGGAGGCTGAGAAATGACAGAAATCTTGAGAATTATGCAAGGTTGCAATCAGAGTAGACGTGGAGAGAATGCTTCCTCTTGTGGGGAACAGTATAATTAGAGGCCACTCAAAGAAGACCCTCACGACAGAACCCAACAGGGAATTTGACAGAAACTCATTCCTTATGACTGGTGCATTGGGTTTTGGAAACATGTTAAATCCAGTGCCACCTAACCACCCGTCCCTGGCCTGACAAGTTATGGGGCAATGGTGGAGATGTCGGGTGGCAATGAAGAACTTTGATAGTTTACCTGTGATGGGGTGAGTGAGGGCTGCCTGCCTTAGGGGGAACCTGGGCTGATGTTAAATACAACGAAGAAACAAAGATCAATATGGTACAGGACCAGGACCATTGGCCCACTAAGACTGTGCCAATGCCCTTCTAAATCTGAAGACTTTAGCCTCTAGGCTGTCTGTATCCCACAATCCCTGCTTCTGTCAAGATTCCTCTTAAATGTTGCTCTTGTATCCACCTCCACCACCTCCTCTGGCAATGCATTCCAGGCACCTACCATCCTCTGTGTAAATACCCTGCCTCTCACATCTCCTTTTACCTTAAACCCACATCCTGTAGTCATTGATATTTCTACCTTAGCAAAAATTCTCCAACTATCCATTCTATCCATACCTCTCATAATCTTGTAAATTTCTATCAGGTCACCCCTCAGCCTCCAATATTAAAACGAGAACAAACTGTTCAACCTCTCCTCATAGCTAATACCTTCCAGAGCAGGCAGCATCCTGATAAACCATTTCTGTACCGTTTCCAATGCCTCCTCATCCTTCTGATAGTGTGACAGCCAGAACTACACGCAATATTCCAAATATGGCAGAACTAAAGTTGGGCAACGTGAATCTTGACAATTTTTATACTCTATGCCCCAACTCGGCAAGGACCGTGTTGGAAAAGGAGGAAGTGGGATCTCCTTTGGGGTCCCCCACCCTGTCCTCAACTCTCGCCCTGGCTAGCTAAACCCATCCACCCCATCTGCCCCAACTCCAACTTCAGTTCTCAACGCTCCCCCTGCCCCATTTACTCTGGTCGGACATGGCTTTGTCGAGAGTATATCTGCAGTACCGTGTATACTTTGGTCTCCTTATTTAGGAAAGGGTTTGTGCTGAGATGAAAAGGTAGCCTTGTGAGGAAGGAATGAACAGGATGAGTCTGAATCCTTTGTACTGTAGAAGAATGAGAGGTGGCCTTATTGAGGCATACTAAGCTGACTTGTCAGGCTGGATGTACGTTTCACCTTGTAGAAGAGACTAGACCTAGGACCACAGCTTGATATAAGATGAATCATAGAATCGTACAGTGCAGAAAAGGCCCTTCAGCCTGTTGAGTCTGTACTGACATGTGAGAAATACCTGACCTTCAACCTAATCCCATTTACCAGCTCTTAGCTCAAAGCCTTGAATGTTGTGATGAATGCCTCGTGTTCATCCATTAACTTCACAAAAGATATGAGGCAACTTGTCTCTGCTACCCTCCCAGGCAGCTCATTCCAGACTGTCATCACCCTCCCATTTATCTCTCCAGCCCCGAGACTCCCAGCCTCTTTCCTGATTAAGGGCTTTTGCCCACAAAGTCAATTCTCCTGCTCCTCGGATGCTGCCTGACCTGCTGTACTTTTCCAGCACCACACTCTCAACATTAAATTGCTGCTGGGCAGGAGTCAGCGTTCTGGGCAGGTTTCCCCAAGATATCAGGCTACAGTGCCCCATAAAATCCAAGCAGTGGTTGAGGTGAGTACTGTATGCAATCCATCATAGTGTGCGATATTTCCAGGCAAAGTAGGCAAGGGTATGAGGGACAACGGTTACATGAGGAGCAAGCTAAGAGTGGAGCACAAAAGGTGGATGGGCCAAATGGCCTTTTTCCGTATTATATAATCTTTCATGTGTTTTTGTGTTGTTCTGTGTGAAAACAAGAACAGAAATTGCTGGAGAAACTCTGCAGCTCTGACAGAGTCAACACTTCGAGTTCAGTGACGTCTTCTGAAACATTAACTCTGCTTTCTCTTCCAGATGCTGCCAGATCTTCCAGATTTCTCCAAGCAATTTCTACTTTTTCTTCAGCTTTCCAGCGTCCACCATTGTCTGTTTTATTTTGGTGTTAAAAGTTACTCACTCACACTCTTGTGAAATATTTTACTGTGAAAGGTGCTAGATAAATGGAGGTTGCTGTTCAATTCTGGCAGTGCAGACATTGGCACATAGCACAGGGTACTGATTTTCTACAGGATCATTATCACACACAAGGATTAGCAACACGAGTGGTCAAATCAGAATCCGGTATATGTTGTGACAAATTGTCATTTCCACTGCCCTTCATTTCCATGACATCCATACTTACGAGAAGGAAATAAAGATTTCCTGCTGGTTTTCCACTGCCCAGGAAACTCATCCTTTTACATTATCAGTCAGCAACAGCTTCCAGTTGCTATCTTTGTGGAAGTTGGAGAGCACTGTGTAGAGCTGTGGAGAACGATAGACAGAAGAGCATGCTCCTGACTGATTCCTTCTCCAAACCATTACCTTCCCCCAACTTCTGTGGAATGGGACATTGCTGAAAGGAAATAGGTTTATTGCTTCTCCATTTCAATCCTTTCTTTCCCTTGAAGTGCCAACTGCAATCAGAATCTGGCTTTGCAAGTAATTCTGCCTCTTTTATGTTTTACTGCTGTGGTTGTTCTTTCACTGACTGCTCAGATAACAAATTATCGTAGGGTCAGGTTCAGGGTCAGGATTAGGGTTAGGGTTAGGGTTAGGGTTAGGCTTAGTGCAGAGAATTCACACACAGGGTGCAGCATATTGATAAAATTAGTTTACTAGCCCATTTAAGTAGCATCTGACTGCCTTGTTCGGGTTTATTTGAGGGATAATTAATAACGTTTTTCTCGCTGTTACCTACAGAGATCTATGAGGAGGGACCCTCCACTCCAAGCATCCTACACCTAATTTTTTTGTTTTTTTTTAGTTCATTACCATAATGTCTCCCTGTGCTGCAGACCTGAGGCGGTCGGATTAAAATAGAGATGAGAAGGGATTTCCTCTCTCAGAGGAACATGAGGGTTTTGAATGCTTCTCATACCCCAGCGGCAGTGGAGGCTGGCCTCATTGCTGATTTTGACAGATTTTGGATAGACGAGGGAGATAAGGGTTATAGGGACAGGCAGGAAAGTGGAGTTAAGGACACCAAGCAGAATAGTTGCGATCTTATTGATTAGTGTAGCATGCTCGAGAGGGCCAAATGGCCTACTCCTGTCCTTAGTTTCCCAGTCCATATCAACAACTTAAATCCTACCCCAAGCCTTTGGTACTTTTCTACGTAATTCTGTGTCGAATTCTACTTGTGTGACTCTGAATATCACCACTTTCTAATAGACCATAGCAATGTCCAGGGTGGCATTTGGTTGCACACTCCTCCATTGTTGATGGACAAATGTGCTGATACAAATATCTGCTCCTCAGCCAGTTCTGCATTTCAAGCTCTTTAAGGCTAAATCCACAATAGCTTCTTAAAATTCCTGTGTGAGATGTGGGGCTAACAATCGGATAAGATTGACCAAATAAAGACAGCTCAGAAAAGGCACGAATAAACAAGATTAACACCTGCACACAAAATAATAAACAGGAGTGTCGAAAGTTCTGCTCACACTGGCTCTGAGGAAGCTGGATCAGTGTCAAAGACTCACCACGGGTTAACAAAGGGTTAGTTGGTGACGAGATATTGGCCGCTGTGGAGTTATTTCACATTTTTTAAAACAGTGCTGAGGAGCTGCCACAATCTTTGGGGTATCAGCTTTCAAACAAGGTTAAATTCAAGCTACTTCTGCCAATTGTGAATTATAGTAAAGATCCGATTGATCCTAAATGAAGCCTGTCTAGTTTTGTACACCCCAAAATTTTTTCAAAATCAGCATTAACAATAGACAAAGATTGAAACAAGCCTTTCATCAGTTGAGTTGTTAGAATTCCTATCACGTTTGTCGACATAACACCAGTCAACACATTCCAGAAATAAGATGTGAATTATTTTGAGATTCTTTGACACTAAATGATAAATGCAGCTGTTACTTTATAGGTAAAACAAAGGAATTGTTCAGGACTTACAAAAGCAGCAGCAGAAGTCCAACATTTTATTAGAACAGCTAATTCAAAATAAACTTTTCCTTTAATTATCCACCCTCCGTTTCAAAAGTATATTATATCGATTTTTCTTTAATATAAATATGGTAATATTTTGATAAATGGGCAAAAAAAATCAAGATGAACTTTCATATCTGTGTTCAGTATCACGGTCACTATTACTGAGACCAGCTTTGAATTCCAGATTTTGTATTTCAATAGCTGCTTTGCTGGGTTCTGTATCCAGTACCCCAGGGTATTAGCCTGGATCTCAAAATTACTATCCCAGTGACATTATCATGACAGCACTGTCTTCCTTCTCTCACTCGTTCACTTTCTCTGGGGCTCACCAGCTAATTATGAACTGAAGTACATTTTTTCTTTTGGAGTTAATCACAATGGCCTTGTACAGGTTGCAGCAAACTTTGTTTTTTTTAAAACAGAAATTCCTCTCCGTAATTCATTGAGATTCTGCTTATTGAAGCTGGCAGAGCCGGGATATATTCAGAGCAAACACCGTCTGATGCTCTATGTGCCAGACATTCATCCTCTGTCTGAAAGGTTTGCTCTGGAGCTAAAACAACACCAATTGAAAGACTACATTCCTCAAGTCCCTTGTTTTAATAAATGCTTTTCTTGTCTGCACCTGTCTCCATTTCTAACCACCAAATGCATGCACTGTCTCCCTCTCCCTGGAAACTCCCAACTAATCCAATCCCGTGTCAAAAACCATCTTTGAAATGACATACAGGTCTATGTAAACCCAGATGAAAGCAAATTCATTTCAGTTTCAGATGATCTCTGTGAACTGCTTGAACTCTGGTTTGGTCAGGTGCTATACGTCTGTTCCTCCTCAATGGAATCACTGTCCAGAGTCGAAAAATGTGTTGCTAGAAAAGCAGGAGAGGCGATGTTTTGAGCGTACACTTTTCATCAGGTTTCCTCGAAACATCAATTTCCCTGCTCCTCGGATGCTGCCTGACTGGCTGTGCTTTTCCAGTGCCACACTTTTTGACTCAAATCTCCAGGATCTGAAGTCCTCACTTTGTCCTTGGAATTACTGTCCAGTCAGTTTCATATTAACTATGGGTACACAACACCCTACTTCTATCTTATAAATTTGTAGTTTTCGAGTAAGAAATATAGTCCATGATTTTTGTTGCAATGGCAGCGGGGGGCCTGGGATGAATTGTAAGAGATGTGGGGAGGCAGTGACCCACTCCTGTCCCAAAACTGTCTCTGTGGCTCATTCAGCCGGAGGGTGTCATGCTGTTTCATTCTTTTGTATCTGAAAAGAGGGCAGGGCACTGGAGCTGATGGTCTAGTGGTATTATTGCTAGGCTACTATTTCAGGGACCCCAGCAATGTTCTGAGGACCTGGGTTCAAATCCCACCACAGCAGGTGGTTAATTTCTTGAATTCAATTAAAAAAACCTGGAATGAAGAGGCTAATGATGGCCATGAATCCATTGTGAGATAAAACCCATCTGGTTCACTTTAGGGAAGGAATCTGCCATCCTTACCAGGTCTGGCCCACATGTGACTCCAGACCCACAGCAATGTGATTGATTCTTAACTGCTACATGGGCAACTAGGGATGGGCAATAAATGGTGGTCTGGCCAGTGATGCCCTCGTCCCATGATTGAATAAACAACAAGGACTGGCAGAATTAAATCAATAACAAAATCCCACACATTCCTGCTTTTACACCTGGTTACTGGTCAGGTACCAGCACTCAGTGTAATTGAGCATTAATGGTTGAGACCCACTCGAAAGTGTCTCTGATTCTAAGCTCACCTTTGATTGTCTTTCGTCCCCTTGTGAAACCGAAACTTTAAGGTTGAGCTTTTTGCAACTTCTGTCACAAATAAACTGGCATGTGCAGCATCTTACAAACCTCCCTGTTGTGAATATCCAGGCACATACCAGGATAATGACTTTGGTGGAGTGATTAAAAATACGAGATTTACAGGAGGTCAGAGTTGTAGGAACACTGAGACCTCAGCAAGGTGATGGGCTGGAGGAGGTTACAGAGATAGGGACCATGGCAAAACCTTGCCTCAGTATAAAAGGGGAGGTGATGATTTAGTGATGTTATCACTGGATTGCTAATCCACAGACCCAGGTAATGTTCTGGGGACCCAAGTTTGAACTCTGCCACGGCAGCTCAATTAAAAAAAAAGTCTTGAATCAGGAGTTTAACGACGATCATGAATCCATTGTCAATTGTTGGAAAAACCCATCTGGTTCCCTAATGTCCTTTTAGGGAAGGAAACGGCCATCCTCACCTGGTCTGGATAATGTGACTCCAGATTCAAAGCAACGTGATTGACTCTGAACTGCCCTCTGGGCAATTAGGGATGGGCAATAAATGCTGGCCTAGCCAGCGACACCCTCTTCCTCTGAATGAGTGAAGGAAAAAGATGTCTCTGTAAGGGGCTAAAATATGGTGGAGGAGAACGAGAAGGAAATGAGGAGAAAAGATAAGAATTAGTTTGATTGGAGGGTTAGGCATAAAGAGTGATTTAGGACATGAGGTTATGCTTGATGTGTGGCCAAATGTGAAGAATTGGCTTTTGGGACCCCAGACTTAATCTCACATGGCAGACTCTATAGGAATTTATAAAGCAATGATAAGTGTTTCCCTGGTTTATATTGGCTTCACATGCCCAGAATTCTCTTTCTGAGCCTGGAATGGGCGTTACATTTTTGAAGGAATGATGGTTGGAACATTAACGGCATTTCTAATACCTGCAGGGGAAATGTAGTTTCTGTAACAAACCTGCAGCTGCTTTTCAACCTTGGTTTCAAATGTACATGGAGAAATATTCCATGTTTGTCCAAGTCTGCAATCCAGAGCCAAGAAACAAACTCCAGCTGGTATTCCTCACGGAGAGAAACTCAGAACCTCCAGCCTCTCAAGTCCTTCATGTACTGAGCTGCCCAGATAGAGCACTGGTGTGTGGAGGTGCACTGATTCTGAGTCACAGTGTGGTGGCTTGCAGACTGAAATTCCCATTTAAGTTTCATTCTCAAACCTGCAGCAGCCCATTCGCACTGCGAAGATGAAATGAACAACAGCAATTTGTATTTTAGAAAGGGGAGATTGTAGCAGGAAATAAAAAAGTAAATAATTGGAAAAAACTGGGCGGACAGAGTGAGTGGAGCATTTGCTATTTGCTTGTATAAAGGATATTAAAAATGTGGAAAGCTGGATTATCTGGAAATACATCAGGGAAATACATCAGGAATTCTGGTAAATAGGGGAGATTAAAAATGTTCGGGTCTTGAATGCACTGACTGGTGGAGATTGGTTTAGCGGAGGTTTTCAAGAGGGTATTGGACAGATATTTCGGGTTAAATAATGTGCAGGGTTAGGAGGGAAAAGGCAAGAAGCTGGCTTGAAGTTAAAATGTTCGGAAGGTCAGCAACAGCACGATTGGGAATCCAGAACCTCCTCACGCACCTTCACAAATCTGTAGATCTGTGAACGAGGGGCTGGATTTTCACCATGAAGGGGAGAAGCTGTTTTTGGGGTTTTCAGGGCGACTCTGTGGAGGGATGAAATCTGATGGTCAGGACCCAATTGTGAGAGATCCCCACTTTCATTTCTGGAAATGCCCATTCCCAGCTGCTCCTTTTTTAGGGACACAGGTGAACTTGAATCATAAGGCTTTAACCCCACAGCTCCTCTGCCATATCGGGGTGATGCTTGGCCTAGTCCTCTCTAGTATCTGGGGAGTCGGGCCGGGATATGGTTCATATCAGCCTGGTGGTGGTTGTCAAATGCAGTGCGATGAGGGAAGCTTTTGAAAGTGCATAAAATCTCAGCTGCGCTCCCCTGCTATTACCGAACTGGACCCAGTATACTGAGGGACACTCATAGCCTTCATGACAAGCTATGAAGTCCCCCCTCTACTTACTCTTCATGGCCCCTCATTCTCCACACCCCAAGCTAAATTCACCATGTGCCCCCATGGCCCTTCACCCCCCTCTCTGCCACACTAATCCCCCTCTTGATGGGAAAAAGCTGGAAGAGCCTGTTATACTTGGAAATGGTCGTACCCACGTTCCATTTTGAAGTAGACAACATGAGGTAGCATGGTGGGGGCATGATCAGTGTGTGGGAGGGGAAGACTAGAGAGCCTGACTGTTATTACTTTAACTGAGAATAATGTCCTCAAGTGACCTCTGAGCTCTTTCCCAGCTTGGCTAGGGTGACTACAGCCCGCCCTTCCCCCCACACTGAAAATCCTTTTTGGTCTACAGTGTATCTAGTTGATGATGGACAGGCTTTGGGGAGTGAGGAGGTGAGTCACTCGCTCTCAGGATTGCTAGCCTCTGAACTAATCTTGTAGCCACTGCATTTAAATGGCTAGTCCAGTTCAGTTTCTGGTAACCCCAGCATATGGACAGCAGGGATTCGGTGATGGTAACGCCACTTAATGTCAGAAGGTGATGGTTTGATTCTTTATGGTTGGCGATGGTTCTTGCCTGGCACTGTGCCTAAATGCTCTGCTGTTACCTCCTTGTTCTCGTGGCTAGTCTGCTATGACCAGGATGAGCTACCTAATCCCTGAGGACCCCGAGGTGCATTCATTCTCAAGTCCCTTAAATGTACAGTTTATGTTGATGGCATACATTACATTGGCATTTATATAGCATGGGAGTTTACTTTGGAATTGAATTCTGTGATGCTGACGTTTTTCTGTGGGAATTATACACCTTAGATATGGCTCAATGGTTGATATTGAAAGAAATGACATTCATTAGTGTCTCAACGAATAGTGACAGCTCAGAGTGCATTCCCCAATACATTTCGATTGTACTCTAGTCTCTAATGTGAATAGTTGTTGTATCTGGAGGAGAATACATTGATCCCATGATAAACATGTTCTGCCTTCTCATCACAGAACCATAAATAACATACATGTTGAAAAAGCTGTTGCCTTCCACATTATTAAATGTTCCGGAAATAAATCTCCATGCTGCATTTGATAGACAATACAAATCAAATACTCTGTTTGCTCCCCAACAGAGTCTATATGGTGTGTAATTTCTCCTGCCTGATCTTGTGTAAAAGGACGGGAGCGGCAGATGCTTGGAACACCATCGTACCACGCACCACGCACCATTCTGAGTTGGAAATATTTTGCCCTTCCTTCAGCTTCACAAGGTCAAAATCCCAGAATTTCCTACTGAAGATCCCTGTGGTGTAACTCCCTTAGACAGATTGTGACTGTTGAAACAGACAGCTCACCATCAAGCTTCTCCAGAGCAATTGGCAATAGGCAATCAATCATGGCTTTGCTGGTAACGTTTGGGAATGAGTGTTCGTTTTCGATAGCTCTTTGATGTCATGCTGATGCATCTCCACTATTAGCTGCTGAGATGGCTCTGCTATTTCATTCATTGCTTCATTTGCCTCCAAAGCGGTTGAAGTCTTCAGTCTCACCGGGTTTGTGCAGCTCCAGCTCTTGAAGGGAGTTGCATCACATTGCTATATTGCCGCTGACGGAAAGTATAATTTACATTCACTGGGACTTTACGTTTTTAAAGTTCACTTGTGGAATGTGGGCATGACTGGCAGGCCAGCATTTATTGCCCCACCCCTATTTACCATAGAGAAGGTGATGGTGAGCTGCCTTCTTGAATAACTGCAGTCCACAGTGCTGTTAGGTAGGGTATTCCAGGGTTTTGACTGGGTCATACTGAAAGAACAATGATCTATTCCCAAGTTAGGGTGGTGAGCTGCTTAGAGGTGAGCCTGTGGATGGTGATGTTCCCATATTGCTGCTACCTTTGTCCTTCCAGATAGTAGGAAAGGTGCTATCTCAGAAACCTTGGTGAATTTCTGCAGTGTTGATGATACTGAGCATCAATGATCGAGTGAATGTTAATGGAGGGGAGTGAAGGAAGACTTGAGAAATATTAGACCCTTTCATTAGAGTGAAAAAGACTAAAAGATGAGAATTTCCATGATCAGAATGAGTTTGATTTAATTTGATTTATTGTTGTCACATGTACTGAAGTACAGTGAAAAGCTTTGTTTTGTGAGCAGTACAGGCAGATCATAACAAACAAGGACATACAGATCATAGGTGCTTAGACAGAGTGAGGCATACAAGGTTACAGCAGCACAGGAGGTGCACAAAAGCAAGGTCAATATTAGATTTGAAATTAGAGAGGTCAATTCAGCAGTCTAATAACAGCTGGGAAGAAGCTGATCTTGAACATGTTGGTATGTGAGTTTAAGCTTCTGTATCTTCTGCCTGATGGAAGAGGTTGAAAGAGAGCATTATCAGGTGGGAAGGGTCTTTGAAGATATTGGCAGCCTTTCCATGGCAACAAGAAGTGTAAATGGAGACCATGGATGGGAGGTTGGCTTCTCTAATGGTCTGGGCTGTGCACACAACCTTTGGTAGTTTGCTCTGGTCCTGGGTAGAGCAGTTGCCGTACCAGGCCATTATGCACCCGGACCATATACTTTCTATGGTGCATCTGTAAATGTTGCTGAGGGCCCTTATGGATTTGCCGAATTTCCAAAACCTCCTGAGGAAGAAGAGGCATTGTTGTGTCATCGTGACCATCCCATCTGTGTGGGAGGTCCATGACAGATTGTTGGTATTGTCACTCCAAGGAACATGATGCTGTCGACCCACTCCATCTCAGCTCCGTTGATGTAGATAGGGGCATGTCCTCCTCTTTTCTTCCTGAAGTCAATAACCAATTCATTAGCTTTGCTGACAATGTGGGATAGATTGTTGTAGGTGTAGACAGTTGTAGGTGTACACAGAGTACTGTAGGTAGCTGAGTACGCATCCTTGTAGGGAGCTGGTGTTGAGGATTATCGTGGGGGAGGTGCTGCTTTCTTCCTTCACTGATTGTGGTTTGTGGAGGATCCAGTAGCTAAGGGCCTAGGTCTCGGAGATTGGAGAATAGCTTGGTTGAGAATATAGTGTTAAAAGCAGAGCTGTAGTCGATGAGTAGGAGCATGACTTAGGTGTCCTTGTCCAAATGTTCCAGAGATGAATGCAGGGCCAGTAGGCAAATTGCAGGAGATTGAGGCAGGCTGGGAGACTGGAGTTGATGTGGATCATGACCAGTCTCTCGAAATACTTTATGGTTATAGAAGTCAGAGCCACTGAGGTACGCTACAGCTGTTTCTTTGGTACTGGGATGATGGTGGTTTTCTTGAAGCAGGTGGAGATTTCAGATTGTAACAAGGAGAGGTTGAAGACATCAGTGAATACTTTCACCAGCTGGTACACACAGGATCTGAGTGCATGGCTGGGGACTCTGTCTGTGCCAGTCACTTTACTCTGACTTGAATGTCACACACCTGGTCTTCAATAGGCAGCGGATTTCCCAGTTCATCCAGGTTTTGGAATTAATGGGAAACACAACTTAATTTTCAACTTGCCGTGTAAGAGCAAAATAATGCATGCCCTTTAAAAATGGGTACCGAGTGGTCTTGGAGTGGACTGGCAATCCAGAGATTGTGAGTTCAAATCTCACTCTGACCAGATTGGAAATTGAAGTCAGTACATCTAATCATTTCTGGGCTGCCATCAGACTCAACAACCTTGAAACCAACAGGACTATTGTGGAAACCTAATTCGTTCGCCATTGTCCTTCAGGGATGACAATTAGTCAATCTAACCCAATCTGGCCTACATGTGACAACAGTCCTACATTGTATGTCTGAGTATTAACATCTGTATAATGGGCAATAAATCTGACCAATGGACAATTGATTCTTGGCAAACAAAAACAGACTCATGGAAATGATTAAAAAAGGAGCAAAGCCAGTACAGACTTGGTAGGCGGAATGGCCTCCTTTTGTACTGTAAAATTTTGTGATTGTAATACCCATCTGTGTTCACAAATGATCCCCAGGATAAGGTCTTGATGTCTCAAGACCATTATATAATGGTCTCCCATTATAAGAAAAAGAGAAGAATTGCATTTATTTACCAACTTTCACAGTCATTGGACAATTCAAAATACTTTACACCCAATGGGGCAGCACGGTGGCTCAGTGGTTAGCACAGCTGCCTCACAGCACCAGGGTCTCAGGTTCAATTGCAGCCTCGGGTGACTGGCTGTGTGGATTTTGCACCTTCTTCCTGTGTCTGCATGGGTTTCCTCCGGGTACTCCGGTTTCCTCCCCCAGTCCAAAGGTATGCAGGTTAGGTGAATTGGCCATGTTAAATTGCCCATAGTCTTAGGTATATTAGTCAGAGGGAAATGGGTCTGGGTGTGTTACTCTTTGGAGGGTCAGTGTGGACTGGTTGGGCTAAAGGGCCTGTTTCCACACTGTAGGGAATCTAATCATAAATGTTGGAAATACAGCAAGCTCTCAAAAACAGCAACATGATAATGACCTGGCAATCTGTCTGTAAGGATATAAATGTTAGCCAGGATACCAGGAGTAGCACTTCTAGGATATCTTCCCACATGACTGCAGTGATGGTTTCTTTCATCAATAATCCAATGTGCCCTAGCCCCCATCCCCAACTCTCTCCCAAGTCATGCCTGAAACTGGAATGTTAAGCTGCCAGTCTTGTCCTTCCTCCAACCATGACTCAGTGATTGCAACAATATCATATTCCCACATGCTGATTAATGCTGTAAGTTTATTCTCCTTACCAGTCAAACTCCTTGCATTATTTAGCTTTCTCAATCTCCCATGTGCCTTACCCTGCCCACGTCTTCTTCGCCTACTGGACTGTCCCAACATTCCTTCCATATCTGACTGGATCTTGTTCCCAACTTAACATTGACTCTGTGCCCCAAGCCCTGCCAAATCAGTTTAAAACCTCCCCAACAGCACAAGCAAACCTCCTTTTACTGTTACACTGAAGTGCTCTGCTCTGATTATTGTGATCAGATAAATGGACTTTTTCTACTGCAGTTTTGCAGAGCAAGGGATGATTTCGAAGGAAGTTTATAAAATCCTGCATGGTCTTGACAAATTGAAAGTGGAAATGATGTTAACTCTTGTAAGTGAGTCAAGCACTGGGGGGTATTTTAAATTTTTAAAACGGAGGTAGTTAGATTTTTGTGGATAGGCAAGGGGGAAACTGAAGACTATTGGGGATGGATAGGCATATGGGTTTTAGAGTAGAACACATCAGCCATGATCTCTTGAATGCTACAGTAGGCTTGAAGGGCTGAATGGCCATACTACCCCTCCTAATCCATATGCCCATGCGCAAATCTCCTTTATCTCTCCTTAGCCCCACTGAAAATCTTGCTCGAACAAGATGGGTGACAGTCCCAAACATAAAGAAGAAATAATTTGTAATCTGTTCTTCATTTTTAAAATTGAAATTCACCTCTTTTTGTATTAATTCTGAAATTTGAAGGGATTGATGTCAAACAATATGTTCTAGAATGTTCTGACACAGAGACAAAACTGGTCTCTCCTGAGTTAAAGAAAACACCCTCACTTCTAATTAATTGATAGTGCTTTGAGGGAGGCCTACAGTTTGGCTTTTATTTCCAAGGTCATCTCTCTTCAGTCAATTGAGGCTCAGTGCACTACTCATGGAGCAGCTGGGAGATGCAAATAGAGCCTATTGATGGAATTCAGGTGCCTGCTAAGTCAGGTGTCATGCTATTATGGAGCTTTGCTCCCTTGTTCCTCCTGTTTCCATGGGCGACATGATATTGGTCGTGGTATTGGTCCAATCCTAACATGATTTGGAGTCGCCGGTGTTGGACTGAGGTGTACAAAGTTAAAAACCACACAACACTAGGTTATAATCCAACAGGTTTATTTGGAAGCACTAGCTTTCGGAGCGCTGCTCCTTTATCAGGTGGTTGTGGAGAATAAGATTGTAAGACACAGAATTTGTAGCAAAAGTTTCCAGTGTGATGTAATTGAAATGATATATTGAAAAAGACCTGAATTGTTTGTTAAGTCTCTCATCTTTTAGAATGGCCATGTTGGTTTCAGTTCTTTCATACGTAAATCGCAAAACTTTTTTTAAAAGTTACATTCTCAAGTGCACTTTAACAACTGGTGTCATGTTGGCCCAGATAAGGTATTGTAAAATGTAATTCTGAAAGTACAAATGCACCCCACAAACTTATATGCAAATGTGTGCATGTGGGTGTGTGCGAGTGTGTGGTTGGGGGGGGATAATTTAGGGGAGAGTTATGAGTGTCTGTGATTGTTGTGCGGTGCCCATTCATCCGTTGATGTAACCTCTGCATGGTCTTACCAATGTATCATGCCTCAGGGCATCCTAGCCTGTAGTGTATGAGATGGAGTCATAGAATCATAGAGATGTACAGAATGGAAACAGACCCTTTGGTTCAACCCATCC
This sequence comes from Chiloscyllium plagiosum, assembly GCF_037043375.1. Lineage (NCBI taxonomy): Eukaryota > Metazoa > Chordata > Chondrichthyes > Orectolobiformes > Hemiscylliidae > Chiloscyllium > Chiloscyllium plagiosum. The sequence continues at coordinate 23,555,617 of NW_028270148.1, read as the reverse complement.
ACACCGACCAGATATCCCAACCCAATCTAGTCCCACCTGCCAGCACCTGGCCCATATCCCTCCAAACCCTTCCTAATCATATACCCATACAAATGCCTTTTAAATGTTGCAATTGTACCAGCCTCCATCACTTCCTCTGGCAGTTCACTCCATACTACCCTCTGTGTGAAAAAGTTGCCCCTTAGGTCTCTTTTATATCTTTTCCCTCTCACCCTAAACCTATGCCCTCTAGTTCTGGACTCCCCAACCCCAGGGAAAATACTTTGCCTATTTACCCTGTCCATGCCCCTCATAATTTTGTAAACCTCTAAGGTCACCCCTCAGCCTCCGACGCTCCAGGGAAAACAGCCCCAGCCTGTTCAGCCTCTCCCTATTGCTCAAATCCTCCAACCCTGGCAACATGCTTGTAAATCTTTTCTCAACCCTTTCAAGTTTCACAACATCTTTCTGATAGGAAGGAGACCAGAATTGCATGCAATATTCCAACAGTGGCCTAACCAATGTCCTATACAGCTGCAACATGACCTCCCAACTCCTGTACTCAATACTCTGACCAATAAAGGAAAGCATACCAAACACCTTCTTCACTATCCTATCTACCTGTGACTCAACTTTCAAGGAGCTATGAACCTGCACTCCAAGGTCTCTTTGTTCAGCAACACTCCCTAGGACCTTACCATGAAGTGTATAAGTCCTGCTAAGATTTGCTTTCCCAAAATGCAGCACCTCACCTTTGTCTGAATTAAACTCCATCTGCTACCGCTCAGCCCATTGGCTCATCTGGTCCAGGCTGTAATCTGAGGTAACCCTCTTCGCTGTCCACAAGAGACGGACTAACGGACACACACATGCACACACACACACACACACACTCAGACCCTCTCTCATACACTCCCACACACACCCTGTGACAGACTTAAACCCTTTTACACACACACATACACACACCCTTTTACAGACACTCATAACTACCACTCCCCCACCAACACACACACATGCACACATACGCATGTAAGTTTGTGGGGTGCATTTGTACTTGCAGAATTTCATTTTACTTTGTTCAAATGTAAGATTCTTTAAATCATTTTTTTAGATTAGAATCAGTCTGATCATTGTGGCACAGGCAGCCTCACAGGGAGTTAACCCCTTCAATACCTTATCTGGGCCAACATGACACCAATTGTTAAAGTGCACTTGAGAATGTAACTTTTAAAAAATGTTTTGCGATTTACATATGAAAGAACTGAAACCAACATGGTCATTCTAAAAGATGAGAGACTTAAACAATTCGGGTCTTTTTCAATATATAATTTCAGTTACATCACTGGAAACTTTTGCTATAAAGTCTGTATCTTACAATCTTATTCTCCACAACCACCTGTTGAAGGAGCAGTGCTCCGAAAGCTAGTGCTTCCAAATAAACCTGTTGAACTATAACCTGATGTTGTGTGATTTGTACAATCTTAACATCTTCATTTGCCAAAATGTGGAACTGAATGGTAAGGACGCAATTTAAAAACTTACATTCCAGATTCTGTATTAGCCCACAGTTTGACAACATCACTGAAAATCCTGTCAAAAATGAGGTAGGTGATAAAAATAAAGAATTTGCAACCTTTCCTTCCCAAGTTGAAACGTTACTTTTCAAAAAATATTAATTCTGTAATTTAAAAGGGTGGAGGCCAGTCTATCAGACAGGGTGTAATGTAGAAATATCACCATAGGTGGCAGCAATGGTTAACAGAGCCACAAATGTATTGCCGAGTGTATCCAGCAACAAGAGGGTAGAATAATTTCCTGACTCAGGGAATAGGGAGACCATCAATTCTAATTGTCTATCCCAATCGTTAAACATAATTTCCTATAAAGTAATGGTTGCACAAATGAATAAAGACAAGTTTTATTGTTGTCCCGCCTGACAAATCATTTAATTTTAGTAACTACCAAAGTTGTAATTATGATAAACCAAATGCATATTTGCATTTTAACATTGTTTTATAAGTTAAACAGTTCCTTGCCAATTACTAATCAATTGAAGTCATATTCGTGCCATTTATTTGCTTGGACAAGATGGGCTGAATGGCCTCCCTGTGTGCCATTATGATGTGGTTTTTTTATGACAGTGCAGCTTTGATCTTGTAGGTGCCATTTAGAAAAGGCTTCAACCTAGGCACTGGACTTAACTGCAAACACAGCCCGATTCACCCTGCAACATTCTCCTTACTCACATTCAGGGGTTTGTGTCATAACTAGGAAAACAGTCCCACAAACTCATCACGCAACAGTCTGACATAGTCATGTTCTTCAAATCATATCTTACAGACTATACTGGAGGTTGGTTAGCTCAGTTGGCTGAATGATTTGTTTGAGACGCAGAGTGATGCTAATAGTGTCGGTTTAAATCCTGTGCTGACTGAGGTCACTATGAAGGACTCTCTTTCTCTAAATTGACCCATGCCTGAGATTAAATCTCCAATTAGAGAGCAATACCATGGACTATGGTGACTTTGCCTTTCAACAATATCGCAGACATCACCATAATAGTTTCTGGTTATGTCTGTCCCATTGGCAGGACAGATCCAACAGAGCTGATGGACTGTGTGAAATGGTCACATCAGTCCTAAATATTGACTTTGAATTGTCATGCCACTGAGTCAAACAGAGACAAGGAAACCTCCTACAGCCCTTTGGCTGATAAGCCAGCACTATTCTACGTTGAACACCAATTGGAGGAAGCATTGAGTAGTTCCAAGAGTACAGAATCTACACAGGATGGGAGACTTCAATGTCCATCAGTAATAGTGGCTCCTCAGCACCACTATTGACCAAGCTGGCTGAATCTAAAGGACATAACTGTCAGACTGTGTCAGTGGTGAGGAACACCATGAGAGTATTGATAGGAGTGACCACTGCACAAGCCAAGTGATGAGGAAGTCTGATGGATATCCTTCACTGTGTTGTGTGGCACTACCATCCTGATGAATGGGACAAATGGGACAAATCCCAACATCCATGAATTAGTGTGGGCCATTCACAGCAGCAGCAGGGAACTGTATTCAAACACAATCTGCAATCTCATGGCCTGTCATGTCCTCCACTCCACTATTACTATCAATCCAGGGGATCAATGCTGGTTCAGTGAAGAGTGTGGGCTGGGGGAGGGGTTTGGGGGTGGGGAGGGCTTTGGGGGGTAGGATTGCCAGAAGTGGCACCAGGCATGCCTAAAAATGTAATGTCAACCTGGTGAAGCTACAACACAGAACTACTTTTCATGACAGATGACAGAAACAACAAGTAATGGAAAAGGGTAAATGATTCCTCAATCGAAGAATCAGATCTGAACTCTGCAGTCCTTTAAGATTGAGTTTTGAATGGTGTTGGGTAATTAACCAACAAACGGGAGCAGGAGGAAACTCCATACTTTTTCAAATATTCTTCTATGGGATGTGGGTATCAAATGGCAAGACTAGTTTTGAATTGTCCTTAATTTAAGTGGCTTGCTTGATCATTTCAGGAGGCAGTTATGAGTCAACCACATTGTTGTGGATCTGAAATCACATGTAGGCCAGACCAAGTAAAGATGGCAGATTTCTTTCCCTGAGGGACAATGGTGACAAGACATCACTGAGACTAGTTCTCATGTCTAGTTGAATCAGATTTAAAGTTCACCAGCTGCGATAGAACCCCCATAGTATTAGCCTGCTCCTCTCGATTACCAGCCTCAATTTCCACTACACCACCATCTCCTCAATGATGGGGGAGCCCTGCAAATGAGTGCTCAAAATCCACAGGAATGGAAGCGACTATACCATTGGGAGTCCCAAAATTGCCCTGAAAATTCAAACACCGGGCTAGTTAATCAGTCTCTTACACACAGCATGCTTCAACACCTCCAATTACTTTGAGTTTGCTTCCAACAGGGTTTTTTTACGGGATGTGACAAAGCTTCTGTTATCTCTTGTATCACGATAAACTGAGTGTAGGCATGGTGGTATTGAAGTCTTACAGGCATTTTGTCACAACATATTTTGTGTAAACATTATACTCCACAGGCACACAGGAGTCTGGGTTACTAGGAGGCTAGAAGTTTATAACAAGGAGCATGGTTCCAATTGAGTGCTATGCTGCACATGACCTAAGGGAAAATGGAGTCAGAGACCTTACACTCTCAGGATATGTGCTATGATGCATCTTAAGGTATCTTAAACATATCTCTTAAAATATACCGAGAGACATAACAAAGCACCAATTGTGTGTACTCTCTCTCTCATCAAGAAACAGAATCTGTGATTGGAGGAGCCCACAATGGTGAGCGAGCTGGCACTTGTGATTGGATGAGCTGGACGAGTGAGTCTCATTGCTCAGGAGGTCACAGCAGATGGCAGGGAGAGATAAATAGTTTTTGCAGCTGAGGGTCAGGAATTAGGGGACCGGGCCGGAGAGTCACAGAAGGATTGGGCCGGAGGGTCAGCAAGGGGAGCGGGCCAGAGGGTCAGTAGGGGTAGTGGGCTGGCGGATCAACAGGGTGACTAGGCCGGAGGGTCAGGAGGGAGAGTCAGTGAATGCAGCTTAACACGTGGCCGTGACCATTGAGATACCTTCTGGGGAAGGTGGGACCTGTACATGAAGGATGGGTTGCACCTGAACTGGAGGGGTACAAATATACTGGGTGGGAGATTTGCTCGTGCGATTCAGGAGGGTTTAAACTAGTTTGACGGGGGGGGTGGGAATCAGAGCCACATGTCTGAGAGGAGGGCAGTTGCAGACAGGACAGTGACAGGATATATTGAATCTATCAGGAAGGTTTCTCATGCGATGAAACATAGGGATCGGTTAAAGTGTGTTTGCTTTAATGCAAGGAGTGTCTGGAATAAGAGTGACAAACTTAGAGCATGGATCAGTACTTAGGGCTACGATGTTGTGGCCATAACAGAGACGTGGGTTTCACAGGGGCAGGAATGGTTGCTTGATGTTCCAGGGTTTAGAACGCTTAAAAAGAACAGGGAGGGTGGAAAAAGAGGAGGGGGTACAGCATTGCTAATCAGAGAGTGCATCACAGCTACAGAAATGAAGGTTGTTGAGGAAGGTTTGTCTACTGAGTCAGTATGGGTGGAAGTTAGGAACAGCAAGGGAACAGCCACCGCATTGAGGGTTTTCTACAGACCACCTAATAGCAGTAGAGAGATTGAATATCTCATAGGCAGGCAGATTCTGGAAAAATGCAAAATTAGCAAGGTTGTTGTTATGGGTGATTTCAACTTTCCCAATATCGACTTGAACCTCCTAAGTGCAAATGGTTTGGATGGAGCCGTTTTTGTCAGCTGTGTTCAGGAGGGTTTCCTAACTCAGTACGTAGACAGACCGACGAGGGGAGAGGCCATTTTGGATTTGGTGCTCGGCAACGAGCCAGGACAGGTGTCAGCTCTCATGGTGGGAGAGCACTTTGGTGAAAGTGATCACAACTGCCTCACATTTAGCATAGCCTTGGAGAGGGAAAGGAGCAGTTACCGAGGGAAGATATTTAATTAAGGAAAAGGAAATTATGACGCTATCAGACAGGAGTAGGGAAGTATAGACTGGGAGCAATTGTTCCACAGAAAGGGCACAGCAGACATGTGGAGACTACTTAAGGAGCAGTTGTTGCGAGTGATGCACAAATTTGTTTCTCTGAGACAGGTAAGTAGGGGTAAGATTAAGGAATCTTGGATGACGAGAACAGAGGAACTTCTCGTCAAAAGGAAGAAGGCAGCTTACGTGGAGGAAGCAAGGATCTCGCACAGCTTTAGAGGATTACAGGCTTGCTAGAAAGGAGCTCAGAAATGGACTGAGGAGAGCCAGGAGGGGGCATGAAAAAGACTTGGCAAGACGAATTAGGGAGAACCCAAAGGCGTTTTACTCATACGTGAGGAATAAGAGAATGCTCAGGGAGAAGGTAGGGCCGATGAGGGATAGCGGAGGGAACTTGTGTGTGGAGTCTGAGCAGATAGGGGAAGCCCTAAATGAGTTTTTTACTTCAGTTTTCACCAAGAAAAGGGAACTTGTTGTGAATGAAAACTTAGAGAGCTGGGATACAGTCTTGACCAGATCAAGATTGATGAAGTTGATATGCTGGAAATTTTGGAAAACATTGAAATTGATAAGTCCCCAGGGTCAGACCAGATTTATCCTAGGCTGCTCCAGGAAGCGAGAAAGGAGGTTGCTAAGCCACTGGTGAGGATATTTGTCTCCTCAGTCTCCATGGGAGTCGTACCGGAGGATTGGAAGGAGGCGAATATTGTTCCACTTTTCAAGAAGGGTAATAGGGAAATCCCTGGCAATTACAGATCAGTCAGTCTTACGTCTGTGGTCAGCAAAGTTGTGGAAAGAATTCTGAGGGATAGGATTTATGACTATTTGGCAAAGCATAGTGTGATTAAAGGCAGGCAGCATGGCTTTGTGAGGGGCAGGTCATGCCTCACAAATCTTATTGAGTTCTTCGAGGAGGTGTCAAGACAGGTTGACGACAGTCAAGCAATTGATGTGGTGTATATGGACTTCAGCAAGGCATTTGATAAGGTTCCCCATGGTAGACTCATTCATAAAGTCAGGAAGTATGGGATACAGGGAGATTTGGCCATCTGGATTCAGAATTGGCTGGCTGACAGAAGGCAGAGAGTGGTTGTAGATGGAAAGTATTCTGCCTGGAGGTCAGTGTTGAGTGGGGTCCCACAGGGCTCTGTTCTTGGGCTTCTGCTCTTTGTAGTTTTTATATATGACTTGGATGAGGAGGTTGAGGGGTGGGTTAGTAAATTTGCAGATGACACAAAGGTTGGAGGTGTCTTCGATAGTATCGAGGGCTACTGCAGGCTGCAGCACGACATAGACAGGATGCAGAGCTGGGCTGAGAAATGACAGATGGAGTTCAACCTGGATAAATATGAAGTGATGCATTTTGGAAGGTCAAACTCAAATGCTGAATATAGGATTAAACACAGGAATCTTGGCAGTATGGAGGAACAGAGGGATCTGAATGTGCAAGTACATAGATCCCTCAAAGTTGCCACCCAAGTGGATAGGGTTGTTAAGAAAGCATATGGTGTTTTGGCTTTCATTAACAGGGGCATCGAGTTTAAGAGCTGCAAGGTTTTGCTGCAGCTCTACAAGTCCCTGGTGAGACCACACTTGGAATATTGTGTCCAGTTCTGGTAGCCCTACTATGGGAAAGATATAGAGGCTTTGGAGAGGGTGCAAAGAAGGTTTACCAGAATGCTGCCTGGACTGGAGGGCATGCCTTATGAAGAAAGGTTGAGTAAGCTTGGACTTTTCTCTCTGGAGAGAAGGAGGAAGAGAGGAGACCTGATCGAGGTGTACAAAATAATGAGAGGCATGAATAGAGTCAATAGCCAGAGACTTTTCCCCAGGGTAGGATTGACTGGTACGAGGAGTCATATTTTGAAGATATTAGGAGAAAGGTATAAAAGAGACATCAGAGGCAGGTTCCTTACGCAGAGAGTTGTGAATGTATAGAATGCATTGCCAGTTGAGGTGGTGGAAGCGAAGTCATTGGGGACATTTAAGCGACTGCTGGACATGCACGTGGATAGCAGTGAGTTGAGGGGTGTGTAGGTTGTTACTATATTTTACATTAGGATTAAGTCTCGGCACAACATCTTGGGCCTAAAGGCCTATTCTGTTCTGTACTTTTCTATGTTCTATGTTCTATGTTCTAAGATTCCTGAAGAAGGGCTCATGCCCGAAACGTCGATTCTCCTGCTCCTTGGATGCTGCCTGACCTGCTGCACTTTTCCAGCAACACATTTTCAGCTCTATGTTCTATGAGCCTGGATAGTCAGGAAGGGGAATGGGCCAAGTGGTCAGCAGGGGGCCTGGGCAGCTATGGGGGAATGGGGGTCTGGATGAGAAATCAAAGATTTTCACAGGGAATAGGAACTGCTACTCTTGTGCACTCTGACGGTGCCACCCCTGTTTGAAATTACTTTGTTCACATAAACTTTTCATTGATTGGAATATTGTGTGTATTTCTGGTCTGCTTCCTATCAGGAGGGTTGTTGTGAAACTTCAAAGGGTTCTGAAAAGATTTACAAGGATGTTGCCAGGGTTGGAGAGTTTGAGCTACAGGAACAGGTTGAATAGGCTAGGGCTGTTTTCCCTGGTGCATTGGAGGCTGAAGGGTGACCTTATAAAATTATGAGGGGCATGGATAGGATAAATAGACAAGGTTTTTTTCCCTCAGGTGGGAGAGTCCAGAATTAGAAGTCATAGGTTTAGGATGAGTAGGGAAAGATGTAAAAAAGATCTAAGGGGCAATGTTTTCACGCAGAAGGTGGTACGTGTATGGAATGAGCTGCCGGAGGAACTGGTGGAGACTGATACAATTACAACATTTAAAAGCATCTGCATGAGTATATGAATATGAAGGGTTAGAGGGATGTGGGCCAAGTAGAAGTAGATTATTTTGGGATATCTGGTCGGCATGGACGAGTTGGACCGAAGGGTCTGTTTCCATGCTGTACATCTCTCTGACTCTATCATTCTTTCAACCTCAGAATGAAATAGATATACAATATTTGAACTGCCACAATGAAATGTGTGATTGCATATCATGACTGGGTGAGACAGAGGGAGAGGGGCTGATTACAGTGTTGGTGAGGGGGAAGGGCTGATTACAGTGTGAGGGGGTGAGGAAGGGGCAGATTACAGTGTGGGGGTTGGTTACATTGTGTGGGGGATGGTCTGATTACAGTTTGGGGGTGGGGAAAGGCTGATTACAGTGTGTGGGGGAGGAGCAATGGGCTGATTACAGGGTGTGGGGGAGAGGGAATGGGCGATTAGTGTGTGGGGGAGGGGGAATGGGCTGATTACAGGGCATGGGGAGGAAGAGAGGCTGATTAAAGTCTGTGGAGGAGGGGCAATGAGCTGATTACAGGGTGTGGGGAGGGGGAGCGGCGGATTACAGCATGTGGGGGAAGGGGAGGGGTTGATTACAGTGTAGGGGAGGGAGAGGGGCTGATTACAATGTCGGGGAGGGGCTGATTACAATGTCGGGGAGGGGTTGATTACAGTGTGGGGGAGGAGCTTATTACAGTGTGGGGGAGGGAGAGGTTGATTACAGTTAGTATGGAGTGGGAGGAGCTGATTACAGTGTGAGGGAAGGGGAGGGGATGATTACAGTGTGGGGAGAGAGAGGGACTGATTATAGTGTGGGGAGGGAGGAGCTGATTACAGTGTGGGGGAGGGAGAGGGGCTGATTACAGTGTGGGGGAGGGAGAGGGGCTGATTACAGTGTGCGGGGAGGGCGGGGTTGATTACAGTGAGTATGGGAGTGGGAGGAGCTGATTACAATGTGGGGAGGGGCTGATTACTGTGTGGGGGAGGTAGAGGTGCTGATTACAGTGTGGGGGAGGGAGAGGTGCTGATTACAGTGCGGGGGAGGGACTGATTACAGTGTGGGGAGGGAGAGGGGCTGAGTACAGTGTGGGGGAGGGAGAGGAGCTGATTACAGTGTTGGGGGGGCTGATTACAGTGTGGGGGAGGCGAAGGGGCTGATTACAATGTGGGGGAGGAGCTGATTACAGTGTGGGGAGAGGCTGATTACAGAGTGGGGGAGGGTGAGGGGCTGATTACAATGTGGGGGAGGGGCTGATTACTGTGTGGGGGAGGTAGAGGTGCTGATTACAGTGCGGGAGAGGGAGAGGGGCTGATTACAGAGTGGGGGAGGGAGAGCAGCTGATTACAGTGTTGGGGAGGGGCTGATTACAGTGTGGGGGAGGGCGAGGGGCTGATTACAATGTGGGGGAGGGGCTGTTTACTGTGTGGGGGAGGTAGAGGTGCTGATTACAGTGTGGGGGAGGGAGAGGGGCTGATTACAGTGTAGGGGAGGGGCTGATTACAGTGTGGGGAAGGGAGAGGGGCTGATTACAGTGTGGGGGATGGGTTGATTACAGTGTGGGAGAGGGAGAGGGGCTGATTACAGTGTGGGGGAGAGGGAGGGGCTGATTACAGTGCGGGGGAGGAGCTGATTACAGTGTGGGCGAGGGGGAGGTGCTGATTACAGTGTGGGGGAGGGAGAGGGGCTGATTACAGTGTGGGGGATGGGTTGATTACAGTGCGGGAGAGGGAGAGGGGTCTGATTACAGTGTGGGGGAGAGGGAGGGGCTGATTACAGTGTGGGGGAGGAGCTGACTACAGTGTGGGCGAGGGGGAGGTGCTGATTACAGTGTGGGGGAGGGCGAAGGGCTGATTACAGTGTTGGGGAGGGGCTGATTACAGTGTGCGGGGAGGGTGAGGGGCTGATTACAATGTGGGGGAGGGGCTGATTACTGTGTGGGGGAGGTAGAGGTGCTGATTACAGTGTGGGGGAAGGAGAGGTGCTGATTACAGTGTGGGGGAGGGAGAGGAGCTGATTATAGTATAGGGGAGGAGTTGATTACAGTGTGGGGGAGGGAGAGGGGCTGATTACAGTGTGGGGAGGGCGAAGGGCTGATTACAGTGTTGGGGAGGGGCTGATTACAGTGTGGGGGAGGGAGAGGAGCTGATTACAATGTGGGGGAGGGAGAGGGGCTGATTACAATGTGGGGGAGAGAGAGGGGCTGATTACAGGGTGCGGGTGGGGATGATTACAGTGAGTCTGAGAGTGCGAGGAGCTGATTATAGTGTGGGGAGGGGATGATTACAGAGTGGGGGAGGAAGTGATTACAGTGTAGGGGAGGGGGAGGGTCTGATTACAATGTGGGGGAGGGGCTGATTACAGTATGGGGAGGGAGAGGGGCTGATTACAGTGTGGGGGAGGGAGGGGGCTGATTACATTGTGGGGCAGGAAGAGGGGCTGATTACAGTGTGCGGGTAGGGCGGGGTTGATTACAGTGAGTAGGGAAGTGGGAGGTGCTTATTACTGTGTTGGATGGGAGGTGCTGATTACAGTGAGTATGGGAGTGGGAGGAGCTGATTACAGTGTGGCAGAGGGGGAGGGGCTGACTACAGTGTGGGGGTGGGGGAGGGGCTGATTACAGTGTGGGGGAGGGAGGGTTTGATTACAGTGAGTATGGGAGTGGGAGGAGCTGATTAGTGTGGGGGAGGTAGAGGGGCTGATTACAGTTTGGGGGAGGGGCTGTTTACAGTGTGGGGGAGGGGGAGGAGCTGATTAAAGTGAGTACGGGAGGGGAGGAACTGATTGAAGTGTGTGGGGGAAAGGGGACGGGTTGATTACAGTATGGGGGAATGGGGAGGGGCTGATTACAGTGTGTGGGGGAGGGGAGGGGGATTGGCTGATTACAGTGTGGGGGGGACAGGGAGGGGCTGATTCAGGGTTTGGGGTGGGGATGGAGAGGGAAAGATGCTGATCACAGACTGTGAGAGAAGAGGAAGGGGCTGATTACAGTGTGTGGTTGAGGTGAGGGGGATGAAATGATTACTGGGCGTAGGGGAGGGAAAGTGGCTGATTACAGGGTGTGGGGTGGGGAAGGCGCTGATTCAGTGTGTGGGGGAGGGGGAGGGGCTGATTTCAGTGTTTGCTGATGGATTACATATTTGCAACTCCTCAAATACTGAAGCAGTCCTTGTCCAAATGCAGCAAGACATGGACAATATCCAGGGTTGAACTGAGTCGTGCCAAGAAATGTGCCACACAACGGTCAAGTAATTCAATGGTTCTATCATCACTGAATCTCCCACTATCGACATCCTGGAGTTTATCATTGATCAGAAACTCAGCTGGGCTGGTCATACAAACACAAGTACAGGTCACAGGCTGGCGTCATACAGCAAATAACTCACCTTCAGAATCCTCAAGATCTGTCCACAATTGTCAAGGCACAAGTCAGGATTGCGATGGAATACCCCCCACTTACCTGGATGGGTGCAATTCCAACAACACTGGAAACTTGACACCATTAAGAACAAAGCAGCCTGCTTAATGGGCATCAAATGTAAGTTCCCTTCCAAGTCACGCATTATCCTGACCTGGAAATAAATCGCCATCCCTTCACTGTCTCGAGTTCACAGTTAGAACTCCCTCCTGAAGTGCATTGTGGTCAATCCACAGCACGTGGACTGCAGCACTTCAATAAGACAGCTCATCATCACCTTCACAAGGAGGAGAAAGTGAGGACTGCAGATGCTGGAGTCAAAAAGCGTTGGCTCTGGAAAACGTCAGGCAGCATCTGAAGAGCACTAGAGTCGACAAGTTAGGCATAAGCCCTTCATCAGGAACGTGGAGGGGGAAGGGGGCTGAGAAATAAATAGAGGGGTGCAGCTCCAACAACGCTGGAAACTTGACACCATCAAGATTAAAGCTGCCTGCTTGATGCGCATCACATTCACAAACATTCATTGCCTCCATTACTCTTGGTCAGTAGCAGCAGTGTCTCAAAGGTACACTGCAGAAATTCTCCACGGCTCCTTAAACAGCACCATCCAAACTCACAGCCACTACCACCTAAAAGGACAAGGTCAGCAGATATATGGCAACACCACAACCTGGAAGTTCCCTTCCAAGTCACGCATTATCCTCACTTGAAAATATATCGCCATCCCTTCACTGTCTCGAGTTCACAATTGGAACTCCCTCCTGAATTGCATTGTGGGTCAATCCACAGCACGTGGACTGCAGCAGTTCAATAAGACAGCTCATCATCACCTTCACAAGGAGGAGAAAGTGAGGACTGCAGGTGCTGGAGAGAAAGAGTCAAAAGTGTGGTGCTGGAAAAAGCACAGCAGGTCAGGCAGCATCCAAACAGCAGGAAGTACGATGTTTCGGCCACAAGCCCTTCTATTTAGCTATTTCTACACTCCCAATGAGGGGCTTATGCTTGAAACGTCGACTCTCCTGCTCCTTGGATGCTGCCTGACCTGCTGTGCTTTTCCAGCACCACACCTTTTGACTCTATCACCTTCTCAAAGGCAGCTAAGGATGGTCAATAATTCCCTGGAGCATTAGAGGCTGAGGGGTGACCTTATAGAGGTTTATTAAATCATGAGGGGCATGGATAGGAGAAATAGACAAGGTGTTTTCCCTGGGGTACAGGAGTCCAGAGCTACAGGACATAGGTTTAGGATGAAAGGGGCAAGATATAAAAGGGACCTAAGGAGCAACTTTTTCACACAGAGGGTGGTATGTGCATGGAATAAGCTGCCAGCAGAAGTGGTGGAGACGAGTACAATTACAACATTTAAAAGGCATCTGGATGGGTATATGAATAGGAAGGGTTTAAGAGGGATATGGGCCAAGTGCTGGAAAATGGGACTAGATTAGGTTAGGATATCTGGTTGACAGGGACAAATTGGACCTGTTTCCATGCTGTACATCTCTATAACTCTATGACTCTAAATGCTCGCCCAGCCAGTTACACCCACAACCCCCATGTGAACTTATAAAGAGAAAGAAAAAAATTCTGAAAGGTTTTGGAAGTGGGTAGGGGGGGGGGGCGGTGCGGAAATACAAAGATTGCAAGGAATGAGGTCATGGAGGGATTTGAAAATACAGTTTAGAATTTTTAAATGAAGGCATTGCAAATACTGATGCCTCATGTGACCATCCTTAATCTGTTGAGTGATCCCTGCACTAAGAACCGTTCAGATCTACGTTTGCTTGTAAAGCCTCAGACAAGTTTGTATTACATTTTTCATGAATCTCTACTAACTAGACCACATAGAAGCTTTAACTGGGCATACTATAAACTCAAAAACAGGTGCATCAGGGTAATAATAAAAGAAATTGCTGGATAAACTCAACAGGTCTTACAGCATCTGCGGAGGAAGAGACAAAGTTAATGTTTCACTCAGAGTCAGTGCTGAGTTTTTCCTGATGAAGGGTGTTTGCCCGAAAAGTCGACTTGCCTGCTCCTCGGAGGCTGCCTGACCTGCTGTGCTTTTCCAGCACCACTCTGACCTTGACTCTGAGTTTTTCCAGCATTCTCTGGTTTTACTTTCAGATTTCCAGCATCCTCAGTACTTTGCCTTCGTTCCGTCAGAGTTATATCTTGGTTTAGACTAACATTGCAAAGGAAATTGTAAAACATCCCAGAAATAGGTAAACAAGACCTGGTGATCATTTAACGTAAAAAAAAAATCAGTGCAAGCTAATTTGCCATTGTCTGTCCCAGAAAGGAAGATGATTCTTTGGCCAAACCAACATTGATTTATTTTCCAACCCTTTCCTTCACAACTATGCCGGTGTTTTTTTTATTTTTATGAGTTCACTCGGGGGATGTGGGTGTCGCTGGTTGGCCCAGCATTTACTGCCCATTCCTAGTTGCCCCTGGAGAAGGTGGGGGTGAGCTGCCTTCTTGAACCTAAAACGTCAAGACCAGTTGAAAATGCTAAAGCTTTGTTCTGCTTTTTCTTTTCAAAACATTTCTTGCCTTTGCATTTACTATTTAATCCAGGCAAACTAGAGAGGAACAAAAAACACTTTGGTGGCCATCCTATTTATAGATAAAGAGAGGAAAAGGCTGTGATGCCGGCAGGAAAAACTAAGTTAAGAAAGAATAGGAGGAAGTGTGAGTACCACTTAGCCAAACAGTCTGGAGCCAGTTGAGCTCACAACCACTGGAAACACTCTGCACAGTGCTCTGCACAGATGTGGCTTGCTCAGGATATCGATGGCCCCCTGTACTGGACTGATGTTCGGTGAATCTGGTCTACAATAACAGACGGCTGGAGCACACTGTGTGGCAACTGTAGAGGGTGACGAGATATTGGATCGAATGCTTGAATACAAGAAACAGCAGGGAACAAGAAGAAGTAAGTTGTTCATCGTCGTTATTTGTGCTGGTGCTTTGATTTGAGGTGGTGTATGGGGGCTGGCGATTGTGAGGGAGGGTCCAGGAAACTCTGACACTGTTTAGTGAACACAGACAGGACAGCTGAAGCAGTTCAAAGCTGGCCATGGAACTAACTACTGGTGGCAAAAAGGGGAAAAGGAATCGTGTTTATAAAGCTGAGCTGGTCTTAAAACGATTTTGTTCTTTAAAAAAATTCTAAGGCAACACCCACTATGTGGGAAGAGACATATTGTAGGAAACGGAGTTGTTTTTCAGGTCAGGTGGAGCTGCTGCTTTTGTTTGTCATTTGGATGTATTTGAAATTTGGGGAGATAGGAGTTTGTGAGCAGCAAATACAAGACAAATGCTTGTTATGTTTGCTATTGCATGATAGCAGGAGGACCTTTCCTTGTGAGAGGATCCAGATGGGGAGACCCTGAGAGGGGATTCCTCTCTCGAACCAAAGCATCCCTGAAACATGAGAGAATCAACAGGCAGAGTCTGCTGATTAGACATGGATTGTTTTCTTCAACAACACACAGGACATTTACACACACATACAGACACACACATATGGGACACACACACACACTCAGACACACACACTCAGACACACACTCAGACACAGACACACACACACACACACACACACACATACAGACACACACATACGGGACACACACACACACTCAGACACACACACACACTCAGACACACACACTCAGACACACACTCAGACACAGACACACACACACACACACATACAGACACACACATACGGGACACACACACACACTCAGACACACACACACACACACACACACATACAGACACACACATACGGGACACACACACACACACAGACACACACACACGCACACACTCAGACACACACTCAGACACAGACACACACACACATACAGACACACACATATGGGACACACACACACACTCAGACACACACACACACAGACACACACTCAGACACAGACACACACACACACACAGACAGGCACACATACAGACACACACATACGGGGGACTCTCACACACAGGCAGACACACACACACACACACACAGACACACACACACAGACACAGACACACATACAGACACACACATATGGACACACACACACACAGACACCCATATGGACACACACACAGACACATGTACACGCACACATATGGGGGATACTCACACACAGACACAGACACACACAGACACACATATGGGGGACACTCACACACAGACACAGACACACACACACAGACACAGACTCACACACACACACACACATACACACCAGGTAAAGGTGCAACACAGATAGAGCTATTGAAGATCAGTCTCCTGTGAGTTTTAGTTGGAAACAGTGGAGTTTATACTCGAGATTATTTTCATGCAGATCTCCTGGAGTTTTCTTTCGTGTTACCTTCATTACAACAGTGACTACTCTTTAAATGTTCTTCCTGGGCTGCAAGGTGCTTTAGGATGATCTGAGATCATGAAAGGTGCTATGTAAATGAAGATTGTTTCTATTCTTTCACTGTACTACAAAGGCTGTCTCCTATCTTATCAAATCCCTCCACTTTCCTCAGCAGCTCACCCCAGATATTCAGCAGCTTATGTGTTAACTGTGTAGACAAGTAAATTGGCACTGCAAACATACCATTACCAAGAGATTTACAAAATCTACTGAATCTGAAGAGATATTTTGGTAGGTTTCAACTTGTTAGGATGGGTTCAATTGGGGAGAGTGCAGGCAAATTTCTCAGGGATGAGAACTGGGCCCAGTATAATTTTAATTCAGCCACTTCCGGTTTGTTCAATGAGTTTCATCACGTTTCACTCACGCCTAAAATGGCATCCTGAACATCAGGATGTTAACTTTGTCCAAGTTTCTCATTTCACCTTGGCCTGGCTGCTTTTTGTCTGTGGTTCCTGAGGCAAGAATAGATGCCTCTGTGACTCATCTGGTTGGAATGCAGACAGGTGCCTGATTCCTACTCGTTCAGTTTTGAGCCTGTCAGTCTAAGTTGGAGGAGCAGAAAGTTATTATGAATCACTTGAAGCTCCAGGGAGGCACTGCGTCCGTAGAGGCGTCACTGAGAAAAACTAATGCTGTCAGAAAATAATGTGGTAAGTTCAATCCAAGGGGGTAATTGGCCATCGTTTTGTTGTACCGGCTCAGAAAGATATGGCGTCTTAATTGCACCGTTGGCATGTCTGTGCTTGTTTCCACTGAGACTAACTGGCAATACATAACTTTATTAAGGTTTGGCACCTCAGTTCACAATCTGGTAATGCTTTAAGTGTTAATCCAAAGCAATGTCCGATTTATTGCGATGTTGAGTTGGTGATGAATTACTATATTTTTATTAAGGGGAGGGGGGTCAAATGAATCATAGGTCCAAGTTCTTAAAGTGAAGACTGTTCCACCCATTGACAGAACATATGGTGTGAGTTGGAAAGTGTGGTGCTGGAAAACACAGCAGGTCAGGCCTCAACGGAAGAGCATGACAGTCAATGTTTCAGGCATAAACCCTTCATCAGGAATAGGGGGAGGATGGGGCTGGGAGATAAGTGGAGTGTGGAGGTGAGGCTGGGTGGAGGGTAGATGTGGGCAATGACAATAAAGGTGGGAGCAGCATCGGGGAAACTCAATAAACGAAGGATAAGTTATGCTGAAAGCAGACACAGTTTGTCACGGTATTTTGTTTTGCACCCATCATGATAATTTGCAACAATGCCAATGTAATGGGGAAAGTATTTTTATGCCACATGAGCAAAGCATACTGACTAGTTGGCAAGTAGACAGGTGCCTGATTCCTACTCGTTCAGTTTTGGTAGAGGCATTGCCATAGAGACTGCAACAGTTAAATGAATGGTGGATTCCCTTAAATGGTGCTGTCAAATAAACTGTATCATAGAAAATAGAACGTAGAAAAGTACAGAACAGAACAGAACAGACCCTTTGTTCCATGATGTTGTGCCGAGACTTAATCCTAATGTAAAATATAGTAATTTAACCTACGCACCCCTCAACTCACTGCGATCCACGTGCATGTCCAGCAGTCGCTTAAATGTCCCCAATGACTTCGCTTCCACCACCTCAGCTGACAATGCATTCCATGCATTCACAACTCTCTGTGTAAGGAACCTACTTCTGATGATTCCTTTATACCTTCCTCCTAATATCTTCAAAATATGACTCATCGTACCAGTCAATCCTACCCTGGGGAAAAGTCTCTGGCTATTGACTCTATTCATGCCTCTCATTATTTTGTACACCTCGATCAGGACTCCTCTCTTCCTCCTTCTCTCCAGAGAGAAAAGTCCAAGCTTATTCAACCTTTCTTCATAAGGCAAGCCCTCCAGTCCAGGCAACATCCTGGTAAATCTTCTTTGCACCCTCTCCAAAGCCTCTGTATCTTTCCTAAAGTAGGGTGACCAGAACTGGACACAATATTCCAAGTGTGGTCTCACCAGGGACTTGTAGAGCTGCAGCAAACCTTCGCGGCTCTTAAACTCGATGCCCCTGTTAATGAAAGCCAAAATACCATATGCTTTCTTAACAACCCTATCCACTTGGGTGGCAACTTTGAAGGATCTATATACTTGCACATCCAGATCCCTCTGTTCCTCCACTCTGCCAAGATTCCTGTCTTTAATCCTATATTCAGCATTTGAGTTCGACCTTCCAAAATGCATCACTTCATATTTATCCAGGTTGAACTCCATCTGTCATTTCTCAGCCCAGCTCTGCATCCTGTCTATGTCACGCTGCAGCCTGCAGTAGCCCTCGATACTATCGACGACGCCTCCAACCTTTGTGTCATCTGCAAACTTACTAACCCACCCCTCAACCTCCTCATCCAAGTCATATACTACAAAGAGCAGAGGCCCAAGAACAGAGCCCTGTGGGACCCCACTCAACACTGACCTCCAGGCAGAATACTTTCCATCTACAACCACTCTCTGCCTTCTGTCAGCTAGCCAATTCTGAATCCAGAGACGGCCAAATCGCCCTGTATCCCATACTTCCTGACTTTATGAATGAGCCTACCATGGGGAACCTTATCAAATGCCTTGCTGAAGTCCATATACATCACATCCACTGCTTGACTGTCATCGACCTGTCTTGACACCTCCTCGAAGAACTAATCAGTTGAGAAATACTGAGGGGTTCTGACCTATTGTCTTCCACAAGCTTACCTTTGCTGGGCACTATAAACTGGATTCATATAGTTCCACCCACTATAAGATTAGCTAAATAGGCCCTGAGCCATGTGTTCACTGTGCACCTCCCCGGGTAGCAGAAGAGATGGCAGGGGAAATAGCAAATGCACTCGTGATAATTTATCAAAATGTGCTGTACTCTGGGGCAATTCTGACAGATTGGAAAACAGAAAATGTGACATCCCTACATTGGATTTAAAGCAAAACACACTTTATTCACCTATTGTTAAATAAAATAAATGGAAGAAGGAATTAGAATAACTTAATTCTATTGGAAAACTTAATAGAATAACATATACAGTAGCTATTACTAATTAACTGTTCCAATGTAGTAACATCTCATAAACACACCCTTGGCAAAAAACAAATGCAGTAAACAGATTATCTCACGTTGAACTCCAGCAGCAGAGAGAGAACCCCCAGCTTTTGCCTGTAACTGAAAGAAGGAAAAAATAGTTTCCTCTTCTTCTTGACCCCAACAGCAACTGCTGAATGTTAAAACTAAAAATCCTGGTTCTGTCGGTGCTTGACCACATCCAATTAGGCTGCTTCTATTGTTCTACTTAAAAAAAAACCCAAGGCCTTACAAACTGGTTACTCGAGTGGCTCTCTTAGACTGCTTTGCACCTCTGCCTTAAACTTCAACAATAAAACAGGACAAAATACACCTCTTGTAGCCAATTGTAACATCACACTATGTAAAAATGTTTGCGAGTTGAGCATAATTGGACTTCAAACAGGCACTACAACTCGATTTATCATTGGGAAAATGCAGCAAGTGGAGCATAAGAGTTTCAGGCTATTCCAATGGAAGTGGACCCCCTTGCCAGTCTGACTGAGCTTGAGGAACACCACTTGAGTGCAAGTAATTGCATAGCCACTTAGGGCATGTCCTGATCAGAGGTAGGCCCACAACAAAACCCGAGAAAAAGCCAAACCTTGGTTAGACGATTAAAGTTCAACTGGTTAAAACAGTTAAAATGTTCATGTGTAAATGTTCCCTGACCAGGGAAGTGGATGAGGCTATCTCATTATATGTTTTTAAGGCAAAGCTAAATAGATTTTAGAACAGTCAAGTAATTAGAGGTTATGGGGAGTGAGTGGGTAAGTGGAGCTGAGTCCATGAAGAGATCAGCCATGACCTTATCGAATGGCAGAGCAGGCTCAAGGGGCCAAGTGGCCTACTCCTGCTCCAATTTCTTATGTTCTTTTTTTAAAGGGTGACTTGGTGATGGGAGTTATTTCAGATACTATTTATATTAACACACGGGATCCTTTTTTTTGCCGATAGGAAGAATGTGTACACACTCTGTACCTTTCTCTACTAAATAAAATGGGTGTCTTAACTAATCAGAATCAACCTGCCTGGTTTAAATTTAAACAAAGCATGGCACTTATTTGCCAGTCATCACCTAACATTTATATTCTCCATAGCAATGCCTCTGTCAAGCAGAATTTACCTCTCAATCAATCAGCTCATAAATAGAACATGTAGTTTCCCTTCATAATGACTTTCTTGTGAATTGTCTTGATTAATGCAAGACCGAAAAAATGCCTCAACATCATTTGTCTTTTCTCAGAAATACTCAAGTTCTCTATTACCAAACAACCATTTTTAACAGCAGATCAGGAATCCATTATGACTTTAATGGCCCTAAAGAATAGCTTATGTTGGGAGAACAATTAAAAAGGAATGTTCACATATAATGCTCAGCACCATTTCTGAAACATATTGGGAAAACTCTTTTAAAACTGAATAACTGAAGGGCATCCTAAAATTAGACAGCCCAATCAGCTAGCTGATATTTTGGCTCTGCCTATTGGATTATATATGTAAGTATGAGCTAATCAATCAGATGACCAGATGTTGGTATTCTGACTTATCTTGTTATAAAGTGCAGGGATGATGATGAATTCTCTGCCATTTTAAGAGACTGAATTAGTGAAATGAATAAGACAAGTAGAATTCTGCTTCTGATGTGCTGTTCAAATGCTGTGAGTAAAATTTGTAGATTTTATAGTAACATATTCATTGTGTCTTCTCAACTGTATGTAATCTATTTAGGCTTTCTTGGAAGTAAACAGCAAAAAAGTCAATTTTCATTTCAGTTGTTTGAATTGTACCATTCTTTAGTGCTTGGACATGAGGAATGTAAGTCATCTACTTCCTCTGAACCAAATTAGCCAATTTTCATTTCATAGATTTTTGCATTGTATCAAGATAGATCTGACAGAGATTGAGTGCATAACTTTTAGTCTGGGACAGCATTGGCTATTTGTTACTAATTTTCGCAATTGTTTGTCCAATGTTATGTTTTGGGTATTCAATATTAGATATTGACTGTTGGAGCGTAGGCATTAGGTATTCAATTCTGGAGACTGAATGTTGGTCTGTGTGCTGGATGTCTGAAAATGAATATAGAGCATTGTGTGTGTTGGAGATTCAATACTGGATATTGAGTCTTGTACCCTGGGGGTTTTACATTTAATGCAGGATATTGAGTAAAAAACCAAAACCTCTGTGGATGCTGGAAACCAGAAACAACAACAGAAATTGTTGGAAAGTTTTAGTAGGTCTGGCAGCATCTGTGGCGAGAAATCAGAATTGATTTTCCTCATATTCATTCCATTGCCTCATCTGATCTAATGTATTTAGCCTTCTCTCGTTTCATGTATTCTTTGTCACCTTTCCATCCTCCAATTTTGGCCATTAATGTATTCTATCATCTCATTGTTGGTGGCATAGACATCAACTCTTCAGGACTGCTCTCTGCAACTTCTCCTTAAACTCCTGCACCCCAAGGATCCTTGTTCCTTTTTCAGAAGCCTTCAGAAAACTCATCTGCGGCCCGTGTATGCTGCCGATCACTCTGCGGATCCTCTGCATCATACTCAATGTTGGTTCAAACACAGGAAGTGCTGGAAAAGCACTGGTGTGGCACCATTTGTGGAGAGAAAAATAGAGTTCATGTTTTGAGCCGACGATGACTCTCCTTCAAAATTTTGGTTTTTGGATCCGTGCAGTGCACAAGGATGCTGGGGGTTGGAGCTGGGATCCTGGGAGATGGCTACAGGTTGTTGGTAAATGGATATTTTGTGCTGGTTGTTGGTAATTGGCGTTTTATACAGTAAAATGGGCATTATTCTTTGGGTTTTAGATACCAAATTTTAGACTGTTTATTTCTTTCTCGTGAATGATTATTTGGGTATTGGCTGCAGTTTTCAATATTTGATATGAGTTATTCATTATTTAGTGCCTAATAACTTGCTGTGATCCTGGATACCTGTGAGTAAGCACCAAGCATGGAATTTGACTGGGAGGGGGAGCAGCGGGTAGGTGGTTGGCAAAGGAGGAGAGGTATGCTCATACTTTAAAATGGCGTACCTGTCCTCCTCTGCTCCACTGCAACTTTACCGACAGTAGAGGAAGCGTATGTGGCGTGATCGCCTGGGGAACAAGGCTGCCAGGGAAAACTTGGTGAACCTCGGCACCAAGCTGGGGAATGGGAAGGTGCCACCTTGATGGGCAGCCAGCACCCCAAAGTCTGTTTCCCCTCTGTCTTCCCCATCTTGCTGTTTTAAAGACAGGACTCTCTGTGACCACCTCTTTTGCGAGGCCGAACCAGCCTCCTTAGCATGTGAGATGCCACGAACAAGGATTCAAATCTTGTTTCTCCGCAGCACAGCTATTGTGCCTCCTGGACATTACTTGGGTTTGTGACAATTCATTGGCACACAAAGAATTAATGGTAATAGATGAGTGACTGTATTGAACAATGGCTTCTCATACCCTGGAAGCTGTGGCCATCACTCTCAGTGGTGCCACTCAGACAAGACAGGTGCCAGCACTCTGATTTCCCAGTGGTTTCCTCAAACCAACTAAAAGCCCAGTAGCTGCATGGTTAGCTGGCCAAATGGGAAAGTGCTTGGCACTGATGTTTACACTGAGAGATATGTGCAACTATTGCTCAATGGTTAACACTGTTACCTCACAGCACCTGGGACCAAGGTTCGATTCCCACCTTGGGTGACTGTGTGGAGTTTGCACATTCTCCTTATGTCTGCGTGAGTTAGTACTGGGTGCTCCAGTTTCCTCTCACAGTTCAAAGATATGCATGTTAGTTTAATTAGCCTGTAATCCTGCTAGATGGATTGGCGGGGGTTATGGGGATGGGGGTAAGTGGGATACTCTTTGGATGGTCAATGCAGGCTCAATGGGCGAAGTGACCTCTATCTGTACTTAGGGATTCTGTGTGATGTGTAAACCCTGTCCCCAGTGACAAATGTGGCCCAAGGTGGGAAAGGTTTGATTGTGTGGTGTCACTTTGAGAGGCACTATGCAAGATATATTGATTCTCCAGAGGCTGATTGTACCTTGGGTCACAACTAGTTATTCTCCTCCTGGGGAATTGGCCTAAAGCTGCACAATGCACAACTGAAGTGAATCTGCACTGTTACTAATCCCAGCCAATATTATCATCAGATAAGTCAAATCTCAGACTGGACAGATCACATTTTGATTTGTTTGGATTTTAATGAAGTGCTATTCCACTGAAACATGAGCATGCGATGTTGCAGAATTTGCCTTAATGATACTACAAAAAATTGACATAAGGCAGAAGTGATACTGCAGACGCTGGAGATCCGAGTCAAGATCAGAGTGATGCTGGAAAAGCACAGCAGGTCAGCAGCATCCGAGGAGCAGGAAAATCAATGTTTCGGGCAAAGGTCCTTCATCAAGAATGATTTTCCTGCTCCCCGGACACTTCCTGACCTGTTGTGCTTTTTCAGCACCACTCAAATATTGACATAAGAAATTAAGATAAAACACAATAATCAAACTATCTACTCATAACACAAACTCAAAGATTTTTAAATATGTAGTAAAAAGTGTAACCTCATTCTGATCTCTCTCTCTTTCTCTCTCTCTCTCTACCTTCTCAGTGGCTGTAACTCTGTATTTTGCAATCTGTTCTGCTACTCTGGCATATGGCTACTATGATCTGCCTGTATAGCATGCAAAACAACACTTTTCACTGTACCTTAGTACATGTGACAACAATAAATGAAACAAGCAAACAAACACACCTTTTAAATTGAAAAGAGACCAAACATTTTTTACATCTTATCCAAAATGCCACTTGTAGACTATTCACTTGAGAGTTGTTGTATCTCATAACTCAGTAAGTTTTACTGACTTCCAACCTCAAATTCATAATGGAACTGCAAATTCTTCTTGGAGGTACCACACAACTGAGCTTAATTGTACTCAGCTTTAAGTAACTCTTCAGAATTTTATCCCAACAATTTTGGTCTGGGACCAGTCCTAACTCTTCACTCTAAACTAACCTAGTTCACTATACATCCTTGTCTTCACAGGAGAACTAACCTATTCAGCTATCCTCTTCCAACCACTACACCGGACTGCCCAAAACCCGAAGTAAAACCGAAACCAACATCCTCCCTCTCTCAGCTATAAGTTCTGGCATTATCTAACAATTCTCATGCCCCATTAGTTACATTGCTGAGTTGCAAAACAATCTAAAGTAACCAGAAAATCCATTTGTGGTGCAAACAAACCTATTCACTCCAAAGCCAGGTCTCAAAAACTATTTTAAAATATATCACTATGGCTACAGAAATATTTGAGTTCATTATTAACTTCAAACACTCAGAGAACTCATGGGTTACTAACGTAAAAACCAAGCCCAAACGTACAATATAGAACTCACACAAACAAAAAAGCTCTCTCTGTTTTCATCAAGGTTTGTTAAATGTACATGCAGCATTTCTATCAAAGGAGCAGGAGGTTTAGAGGGGACGTGAGGAAATCTCTTTCACCCAGAGGGTGGTGGGATCTTGGAACTCACTACCCCCTGTAAAGATGGGAGAGCAGAAACCCTCCAAACAGTTAAGAAGTACTCAGATGTACACTTGTGATGTCATACAAGATGGAATTTGAATCTTGGTTGCTTTTGACCAGCTGAGATGCCAATGGGCTGTAACCTTCTACAGCTCTATATCATTAATATTATATAATTGTACAACATAGAAGGTGTGCTGGGGTTGGGGGCTGAGGTGGATTTTTTACTAATCCAGTGAGAAGGGTGAAGCTTGAAAGGGTTCAGAAAAGATTTACAAGGATGTTTCCGTGATTGGAAAGTTTGAGTTATAGGGAGAGGTTGAATTAGCTGGGGCTGTTTTCCCTGGAGCATCGGAGGCTGAAGGGTGACCTTATTGAGGTTTATAAAATTATGAGGGGCGTGGTTAGGGTGAATAACCAAGATCTTTTTGCCAGGATAGCGGAGTCTAAATAGAGAGCATAGGTTTAAGGTGAGAGGGAAAAGATTTAAAAGGGACCTAAGGGGCCACTTTTTCACTCAGAAGGTGGTACGTGTATGGAATGAGCTGCCAGAGGAAGTGGTGGAGGCTGGTACAATTACAACATTTAAAAGGCATCTGGCTGGGTATATGAATAGAAAGTGTTTAGAGGGATATTGGCTGAGTGCTGGCAAATAGGACTAGATTAAATTAGGGTATCTACTCAGAATGGACGAGTTGGACTAAAGGGTCTGTTTCCGTGCTGCACATCTCTATGACTTGATGACTGTATGGCTCATTCAACCAAGAAAATTTCGAGATAGCCTGGACTAGAAGATACAATAGCAATCGGAAATCTTTCTTGCGTGAATGGTTTAAATTAGAATTTTGTAATATCTTCTATTTCACCCTGCAGATTTTCCAAACCCATTAGACAGCTGTTTAAAGTCTGATATCCATTGCATCCCACCTCCTCTCACCCTGTGATCCTTGCTTGCATTCTCATATTTCCTTTAACCCTCTTTCACAACAGCATTGTTGGTGGAAAATTGCCAGAGTTGGGATTTGGCTTTTTACAATGGAACAGCGTAGAGGAAAAGTAAAAGGAGAGTCTTGCTAAGGTGGAGCACCTCCAAGCTACGTCATCATCATCATCATCATCATCATTATCTGTGATGCCACAGACAAACCTCTAAATCCTGTCAGTCAGCAGTAGCTCATATTGCTGTCTGTAAACTAAGTCATAAAGTAATGACAGGATGAAGTATTTTGTGGTGCTTGTCATAACTTTGACATTGGTGCTACCGACTTGACAATTTGGTTTACAA
Organism: Chiloscyllium plagiosum; assembly: GCF_037043375.1. Lineage (NCBI taxonomy): Eukaryota > Metazoa > Chordata > Chondrichthyes > Orectolobiformes > Hemiscylliidae > Chiloscyllium > Chiloscyllium plagiosum. Next base: position 23,529,470 of record NW_028270148.1, on the reverse strand, counting down.
TTTAAATCTCTCATTTAGAGAGTGAGGAGAGATTGATGTCTCTGTTAAAGGTTAATGAGAAATATGGTTCACGGGCAGACACATTTGCAATAAAGGTAGTTGGCTCTGAAAAGGGCTGGCACAACCATAAATGGGCTGAGTGGCCTCTCACTATGTTATATGGTCCTGACAGTTGACATCATAACAGACCAAGGGATATTGGAGCCTCACATTGTGGGCATGGTAACAGGGTGGTGCACAGATTGGCCTTCCTCCTCCCCAGGGCCATGAGTGCATTTGCTGTTTATTCATTCATGGTGGTGGTGAGCTGCCTTTTTGAACCGCTGCAGCCCACCTGCTGTGGGTTGACCCACAATGCCCTTAGGGAGGGAATTCCCTGATTTTGACCCAGCAACAGTGAAGAAACAGCAATATATTTCCAAGTCAGGATGGTGAGAAGCTTGGAGGAGAACCTGCACATTGTGGTATTCCCATATATCTGCTGCCCTTGTCCTTCTAGATGTAAGTGGTTGTAGGTTTTGAAGGTGCTGTCTGAGGATCTTTTGGTGAATTTTTGCAGTGCATCTTGAGGTTTCCTGCCACATCGCTGCTACTGAACATTGGTAGTAGAGGGAGTGGATGCTTGTGAATATAATGCCAATCAAGCAGGCTGTTTTGTCCTGGATGTCAAGCTTGTTAGGGCTGCACCCATCCAGGCAAATAGGGAATATTCCTTCACATTCTTCAATTGTGCCCTGTAGATAGCGGACAGAGTTTGGAGGGTCAGGAGGTGACTTGCCAGGGATTTCCTAGTTTCTGACCTGCTCTTTTAGCCACTGTGTTTATGAGATGAGTCCAGGTGAGCTTCTGGTCAATGGTAATGGAGGATTCAGTGATGGTAACACCATTGAATGTCAAGGGCAGTGGTTAGATTGTTTCTTATTGATGATGGTCATAGCAAGGCAACTGTGTGGCAGGAATGTTACTGGCTATGATCATGACACTTTATACTGTGGTTTTTTTGTTCATTTATGAGATGCGAGTTCTGATGCAAGGATGGTACTTGCTGCCTGTTCCAGCTGAGCTTGAGAAGGTAGTGGTGAACTGTTGTAGTCCATACGGCACTATTGGGAAGGGAGTTCCAGGATTTTGACCTGGATATAGTGAAGGAACGGTGATAGAGTTCAACGTCAGGATGGTCTATGACTTTGAGGGAAACGTGCAGGTGATAAGGTTCCTCCATCATGCAATCATATAGGACAGAAAAGGCTCTTTGGTCCACCAAGTCTGTACAGCCAAAACTATACTCCTACCTATACTAATCCAACTTTCCCACACTAGGCCCAAAGCCTTGAATGTTATGACACTTCAAGTGCTCGTCCATGTATTTTCTAAAGGTTGTGAGGTTTCCTGCCTCAACTACCCTCCTATGTATTGCATCCCAGATTCAGACCACCCTCCGGGTGAAAAGGTTTATCTTCAATTCCCTCAAATCCTCCAGCCTTTCATTTTAAAACCTATGCCCCCTTGTTATTCACCTTTTGACTGAGGGGAATAGCTGCTTTCTACTAACCCTGTCTATGCTCCTCATTATCTTACATGCTTCAGTCAGGGCCCTTCTCAACCTTCTGTGCTCCAAAGAAAACAACCCAAACTCTTCCGCTCTCTCTTCACAGCTGAATGCCCCATCCCAGGCAGCATCCTGGTGAATCTCCTTTACATTTCCTCACATCCTTCCTATCCTGTGATGACCAGAATTGCACATTGTACTCCAGCTGGGGCTTACCCAAAGTTCCGTACAGCTCCAATATGCCGTCCCTGCTCTTATAACCTATGCCATTGACTGATAAAGGCAAGCATAATGTATGCCTTCTTAACTACCCTATTACCCTGTCCAGCTATCTTCAGGGATCTGTGGACAAGCTCCCCAAGATCACTCTGTTCCTCTGAGCTTCCTAGTTTCTTGCCATTCATTGGAGTACTCCCTTGCCTTGTCCTTTCTTCTGAAGTGCATCACCTCATGTTTATCACGGTTCAATTGCATCTTCCACAGATCTGTCCTTCTGACTTGTTCCATTCACATCCTCCTATAAACAAATACCTTTCGCTTCCATGTGGTAAAGATTGTGGGTTCAGAAAGTGCTCTGGAAAGAGCCTTGGTGAGTTAGTTGAGTGCATTTTGTGGCCAGTTCATGCTGCTGCCACTCTGTCCCGCTGGTGAAGCTGGTGAATGTTTAAGATGCCAAACACGAGGGCTGATTGTCCTAATGATGCCAAGCGTCTTGAGTACTTTGGAACTGCACTCATCCAAGCAAGTGGGGAGCGTTCCACCACAATCCTAAACTATGCCCTGTAGGTAATGCACAGGCACTGGGGAGTCAGGAAGTGAATATACTCACCTTACAATGCTCACCTTTATTCTTCTTTTGTAGCTACATATCTATCTGGCTATACCCATTCTGTTAAATTTCTAGTCAATGGTAATCATACAAAAGAAAATAGGAGCAGGAATCGTAGAATCCTTACACTGTGGTAGGGGCCATTCAGCCCATCAAGTCCACATCAATCCTCTGAAGAACATCCCACCCAGATCCTGTAACCCAGATTTCTCATGACTAATCTACATCCCTGGGGAGCTAGGGTAATTTAGCACAGCCAATCCTCTCTAACCTGCACACTATGGGTAATTTAGCCTGGCCAATCCTCCTGAACCTGCACATCCCTGGGCACTATGGGTAATTTAGCACTACCAATCATCCCTAACCCGTGCACTATCGGCAATTTTGCATGGCCAGTCCACATTACCTGTACATCCTTGGACTGTGGGAGAAAACCCACAGAGACATGGGGAGAATGTGCAAACTCCACACAAGCAGTTGCCTGAGGCTGGAATTGAACCCAGGCTCCTGGTGCTCTGAGGCAGCAGTGCTAACTGCTGAGCCACCATACCACCCAAAGGATGAGGCCGGTTGGCTCTTTGAGCTTGCTCTACCATTCAGTATGATTTTAGGATGTTGATGGTTGGGAGTAAGGTACATAGAAGCAGTTGTGCTGCTGTTGAATGTAAAGGGGAGATGGTTAGATTTTATGTGTAAGCTGAGAGCTGAGACTGATATAAATGATTTGGAGGAGAATGTAGGTGATCTGATTAGGGGGTTTGTGCATGACACAAAGTTTGCGGGAGCTCTGGATAGTAAGGAAGATTGCCAGAGGATACAGAAGGTTGGAGACTTGTGCTGAGAAATGGCAAGTGGAATTTAATTCAGACAAATGTGAGTTGATGCATTTTAGAAGATCTAATGCAAGAGAGAAGTGTACAGTAAATGGCAGAACCCTTAGGACCATCAACAAACAGAGGGATCCAAGTGTACTGTTCCATGGTTCCCTGAAAGTGGATAAAGTGGTCAAGAAAGCAAAGAGCAGACTTGCCTTCATCTGTCTGGGCATAGAGTGTAAAAATTGGTGAGTCATGTTGCAACTGTATAGAACTTTTATTTTGGCCACATCTGGAATTTTGTGTACAGTTCTGGTTGCCACACTACCAGAAGGATGTGGAGACTTTGGCGAGGGTACAGAAAACGTTTACCAGGATATTGCCTGTTTGGAGGGAGAGATTGGAAAAACTTGCTTTGTTTTCACTTGAACTTCAAAGGAGGAGAATGACCTGATGGAAACTTACAAAGTTCTGAGAGAAATTTGTAGAATGCATCGTCGGTGTCTTTTTCCCAGGGTAGAAATGTTAGTTACTCAGAGACATAGGTTCAAGGTAAAAGGGGTAATGTTTGAAGGAGATGTGAGAGGCAGGCTTTTTATACAGAGGGTGCTCAGTGCCTGGAATGTGCTGCCAGAGGAGATGGTGGAGTTGGATACAATAACAATGTTTAAGAGGCATCGTGACAGATAAATGAATAAGCAGGGAATAGACAGATATAGACTGCCTAGAGACAAAAGGTTTCTGATTTAGAAAGGCACCATCAGTCAGTTCAGACTTGATGGGCCAAAGAGCCTATTCCTGTGCTGTACTGTTCTTTGTTTTTTGAGTGTCTGGGCATACGGGAGGCTCAACAAGGGGTGAACAAGTGGGAAAGGCAGCTGAGGAGCAGAGACACTTAACAGGGAGAAGGACTGATCCCAGTCCTAGTGGACGAAGCTTGATAAGATGGCAGAGCTTGAGTTACAAAAAGGAGCAAAAAGGAAGCGAATGAGATTGTAAAAGTCCTGGGAAGTGAATGGTCATGGGTGGTCTGAATACTGATGTGTTTGTGTTTCCCATTTTCACGTCTTCATTCCCAATAATGTTGAAGTGCTATTTTTCAAATGCACACAAGATGGTGGATGAGTCATTTTCAGTTCAAAAAGCTTAGTTCATTCTGAGCTAAGAAATAAAAATAGTTTACGAAAAATTGTTTGGAATTACATCAGACTGAAAAATAGATCCCATTGCAAAAGCACCAATTACAATATATAAATCCTGGGTTTAAAAATGCTGCTTTTCACCACATGTTGTTTTTTTATCAGGTTTTGAAGTGGAAGCAGTGCTGCTGACTTAGTGCAGTAGATGTTTACAAGCTGCTCCAGTTCCACCATTGTCTTTTGAACACAATAGTTCCACAAATTTCTTTCATTCAAACTTTTTCAGAGGAATGATCCAAGGAGGACAACAAAATACTGAGTTTAACTCAGGATCACAGGGGCCCAGTGGTTAGTGCTTCAGCCTCACAGCGCCAGAGACCTGGGTTCAAATCCAGCCTCTGTCAACTGTCTGTGTGGGTTTCCTCCGGGTGCTCCAGTTTCCTCCCACAGCCTAAAGATGTGCAGGTTAGGCGGACTGACTATGCTAAAATGTCTTGTAGTGTGCAGGTGGATTATCCCCGGGAAATGTAGGGTTGTAGGAATAGGGTGGGGTCTGTGTGAGATGTTCTTTGGAGGGTTGGAGCAGACTTGATACACCAAATTTGCTATGATCAATAGATTCCAAAGCTATTATAATAAAAGGCCACTGCGCTGGAAGCCAATGACAGGGGGCTGGGACTAACTAAAGTACTTGTGCAGAAAGCCTGTCTGGGTTTGATAGGTTGAGTATCCTCCTTTGGTTCAGTAACCAATCTGTGGTTCCATCTTAGGATTTGATGAGCTGTATGGTTATCATGAGGATATTTCTCAGAATGCTTTGTGTGGTGACTTAATTTTCGAGCAGCAGCAAACATTGTTGGCCAGATAAATGCAACAGGCATGTGACATTACAAACAATACGACCCAGTTACTTTGCTGCTTTGAGTGACATTGGTTAAGGCTAAAACACTATCCAGAACACTGACGGGGAGACAGTAATGTAGTTGAAAGGTAGTCTCAGTGATGGTGACAATGAAATTATTTCTAATTGTTATAAACACCCATTTGGTTCACTAATGTTCTTTTGGGAAGGAAATTGCTCTCCTAACCTGGTCTGGCCTACTCGTGGCTGAACCTCCAAGCTGCACAGTTACAGGTCAATTAATGATGGGTAACAAATGTTGACCCAGCCAGTGACACTCACATTGATCATTATGTTCTTCATTTCCCCTCCCCACCCCCTACCTCTGCTGAGAGTTTATTTTTCTGTGTGTCTGATTTTCTGTAGTTTTCTTCCTCTTGCAAGTAAACAAGGATGCTAACGACTGTACTTCTTAGTGAAGTTTCTGACTTGCTGCACCTGTTTGCTGTTGGTATGCTTGACAATTTTTCCCCTTTGGTTTGATGCTTTTCCTGAACGTATTTTGTAATAGTGTTATAATGTATCTCATTGCACTGAATTGGAATCTTTGCATTCTTAACTTGCCTCCTTTTCTGCTTGGGGACCCTGCAGCCTTCAGGACTCAATATCTGAGTTCAATAATTTAATGGCCTGAGCACCTTCTCCCATGTCCTTACCCCATACCCGACACACCACGCCTTGTCATCACAAACTAGACATTCTCACTCCCCCAATCCTGCATTCAACATATATACCGGCCACTTCCTAGCTACAATCAGCTCTGAAGAAGGTTCACTAGACCTGAAGCATTAACTCTGCTTTTTTTCCACAGGTGCTGCCAGATCTACTGAGATTTTGCAGCAATTTCTGATTTTGTTTCTGATCCCTCTTTTTGTAATCAATTCTCCTGGTGATAAATGATTACATTCCATCGACATTTTTAATTACTTACTGTAATTGCTGACTGATCTTTTGTGATTCATGTACAAGGATACCCAGATCCCTCTGCATTTCACAGCTCTGTAATCTCTCACTATTTAGATAATATGCTTTTATGCTTCTTGCCAAAACGGACAATTTTACCTCTTCCTGTAGTAAACTCTATTTGCCCCATTGTTACCTACTCACTTAACATAGGCAGCATGGTGACTCAGTTGTTAGCATGGCTGCCTCACAGCACCTCGGGTGACTGTGTGGAGTTTGCACATTCTCCCTGTGTCTGTGTGTGTTTCCTCCTACAATCCAAAGATGTGCAGGTTAGGTGAATTGGCCATGCTAAATTGTCCATCATGTTCAAGGGTGTGTTAGTGAGGGGTAAATGTAGAGTAATAGAGTAGGGGAATGGGTTTGGGTGGGATACTCTTCCGAGGGTTGGTGTGGACTTGTTGGGCCGAGGGCCTGTTTCCACACTGTAGGTAATCTATGATATCTATATCCTTTGTAACCTCCTTGCATTCTCTTGCCAAAGTTATTCGACGAAACTGGCATCCAGGAAACCCCCACATGCTGAAACTGTAACACATCACCTTGTCCTGTCATGATCACTGTAGCCATCCAAAGCTAATGCTTTTCCTTTTTGAGAACATTTAGTGCAGGAAATGTCCAAATTATTAAAAATCAGATCACTGAAGTTGGAAAGTAGTCGTCCATTTTTACCATTATCACAACAAATTTTGGTGTTCTTTTGTGCCCAACATAATGTTTTGTCTTTTTTTTCCAAAAGACCTCTCTATCACCTTGAGTAAAGACACCACTTTGTTTCCGTAACCCAGCTTGTCTCACTAATTGCACCACTTTGTTGTAGTTACATATTTCTGGAAATCTGTAGATATTTTAAAATTAACGTGCTCAAGATACATTTTGACACATATCTGGGGCAGGTATGACTTTATCCTGGACATTCCTGACCCAGAAATAGGAGACACTGTTGTCGTATCATCGAAGCCCTTGATCCGACCTGCATGATCAGGTAATCTATTATTGTCCCATACTTGTAGGTATCTGCTTGGTGATATCGGTCATTGATAAACAAATCAGTGCTGTCTCCTGGCTTTTGCTTTTGTTCATTAAAGTTTGCTCTCTCAATGATTATATTACCCTGAAAACTGAAGTATATATTGAAAACTAAACAACCTCATGCTAAGTAGCTGCCTCTTTGTTTATTTACGTTTGTTCGCAATGTTGCCCATTGCATTGAGTAGGGCACCGACCTCGCCCTTATTTGATTTTGCTGATCACCCTGAAATGTTTGTGTATTGAGTGAATCATCTGCATCAGTCCTGCCATGTCCCAGCCTGTCCTGGACAACCCAATGCTGAGAAGAGTCTGGGAGTCGAACGGTCTGCTCTGAGACGTACTCCCACGAAAGCCTGCTGCCTGCGCTGTTTCTTCATCAGTTGCCATGTTGTTCATCTGGTGATTTTTCTTGCTGTGGCATGTCTCAGTCATTGTCAACATTGTTGGTGATTGATCAGTCAAGAATGAAGGTGAACACAATACTCAGGAGAGGTTACTGGAGTTGATAGTCTTTTCAAAGTAACTGTTAGTTTACTACCTCATCACGATAGGCACTTAAACCTAATATGAGGCCTACACTGTTGAATCTCTCTTCAAAGTCTCTCAGAATGTGGTCCATTGAATCACTACTGACTTTGTTTCCCATTGACATAGTCAAGTGTTAACCCTTTACTTCTTATATTCCTGTGAGGGATACAATGGTGCAGGATGTATGGTCCTGGACTCGCAGCCCACAGGCCTGAACGTATGACCCTGAGCTGGCATTCAAATCTGACAATGGCATCCAGGCAATTTAAAGTCAGTTAATTAACTAAATCTGGAATAAAATAGGATCAGTCATGGTGGACATGAAACTACTGGATTGTTGTAAAAACCCTGGGCTAGACTTTACAGCCCCCATTCCAGACATGTTGGGATTTTTGAGATGAGTATGGAGGGGGCGTGGGCGGTAGGGGGAGGGGGTGGAGCGGAATAGTGGGGTAACGTAGCACTGCACTTTCCCACCAACTCAATCCAGAACCCATAAGACAGTAGGCGGGATAATTCAGATCGCTATGTTTTAGAAAATAATTAAAGGGCAATTGAGCTTGTTATTAAGCCAAATTGCAGTGTTCTTGCCTTAATAATGATTACTGTGGCAGCAGGTTAGAAAGTGGAGTATGTAGTTTGGGATGTGTGTGTGTGTGTGTGGGGGAGGTGGGGGTACGTGGTGCCCTGTGAAATTCGTGGCATCCCTCCCCAAGATGTTACTCATCTCTTTGTCACTTCCCATCTGGGTAACAAAATCAACACTCCACCCCCCACCCTCTTAATGCCCTCTCTCACCCAATGCCCAAACCCAAACCCAAACCAGACTCCCTGATACCTCCTTGTCCAAAAAAGCTTGAGACTTCCTGCTTTAGGCTACGCCTCACATGAACACAGGTATTTAGGAGCATCCTTAAATACTATTTCAAAGTACCTCTGGGCTAAGAAGGACTTGGCATACACTTAATGAAGAGAAGTTATCACTCCTCTTCATCCTTGACCATTCCCTGGTTCATACTTAAACCAAATTAAGGTTCACTCATTCTCTTCAGAACTGTAACAATCGTTGATTACATTCGTACGCCACAGTTACAACTCCCTCGTGTAAAGTCTAAGACCTCCCTCTTTCCATGTTTCTTATCTCTCTACACTGTTTGGCTCTGCTGATGTCAGATTAACTTTGCTAACTATATCATCATAATTTGTCTAACCCATTATACTGCACTAACCACGTCTGAGATCTATCCTCGAACTCTGTTTACCTAGCTGCAGTGCCCAATTCTTTGTTCTCTCCCAATGATGGTGCAAACCTGTTATGGACTCAACCAGACCCCCTTAGAATAAAATGCAAAGATGATCTAGACCCTAACCTTTTCTTATTGTAAAGGAAAATGTGAGATGCTGTGTTCCAGATGCAATTCGATTGGTCAAATTAGTCAACATTAAGCAAGAGAAACTTGGAATAATCTAACTCTATTGGAAAACTTAAAAGAATAATGGATTATTTTAGTACTAAACTGTAACTGTTCCAACATAATAATATCCCATAAACATACCCTTGGCAAAAGGCAAATTCAGAAAACAGCATTGTCTCACAAGCAACTCTAGCAGCCCAGAAGGAAAAAGGAACATCCAGAGAAAACTCAGACAGAGAGTGTAGGAACTGGGTAAGATTCACTGTTTTCCAACTCTGCTAAGACCTGTGCAACAAGTACTGAAAACTACACTAAAAATCCTGGTTCTGTGGGTGTGAGCTTTACCACACCCATTCAGGCTGCTTCTATTGTTCCAACTTAAATAAAAACAAGGCTTCACAATTTGTTTATCTTCTCATAGACTGCTCAAATCCAGTTCCCTCATCTGTCTCTAAAAGAAACCAAGACAAAACACACATCTTAAAGCCACAGTATTGTCACACCTCCCCCTTTAAAAAAGAACCATCAATATACAGAGATAGCTTCAATTTTAAAACCCCTTAGTGTTACACAATTGGTACACAGTACATATACATTACTTTGACTCTAAGAGTGCAAACATTTACTGCTGCAGTCTATTCCAATCTGGTTTTTCCCACCACCAATCTTCTTTCATCATAGTTGTGACAATTAAGTTCTTTCATTCTACCGTGTGAATAATTTTAAAATTGAACAGCTACAAAAGTTTTTTCCATCTAAACAATCTGAAACTGTGTCCTTAAATCTCTCCAAAAACTTTAATGGGTTATGTTCAGGATATACAATTGACTCAGACACATTACTGGCAATATAAATGTTGAAATGTTGTAGCGCCAACACCAAACTCAAGGTTACCTTCTCAATCATGGAGTATGATGGTTCTGGAAAACTACCCGCTATGTCTTCCTCTCTCCTCATCATCTTCTTGCAAGAGTACAGCACCAACACCCACATCACTTGTATCGATAGCCACCTTGAATGGCTTTGCATAATTAGGTGTGGCTAATACCAGGGCAGCTGTTAAATGCATTCTGACAGTTCGCCTTCCACTGAAATTCTTGACTCTTTTTCAATAAATCAGTTAGTGGAGCAGCTACATTGCTAAAATTCTGTACAAGCTTCTGACAAAAACCACTCAATCTCAAGAATCACAATCCTGCCCTCTTCGTTGATGGTATGGGAAACTCCTCAATCACCTTTGTTTTCACATCATGTGGGGCTATCCTTCCATGTCCAATGACATGGCCCAGAAACGTGATTTGGACTTTCCTGAACTCACTCTTAGCCAGGTTTATCACCAAGCCTGCCTCCCAATGTCATCGAGTAATTCCAACAGGTGCTGTTCCTTCCATGTGTGACTAAAGATCACCAGGTCATCAATGTACACCACACAATTTGGTAATCCAGAAATAACTTTATTGGTTAATTTTTGAAATATGGCTGGTGCATTCTTCATATGAAATGATATTATTTTAAATTGGTACATTCCATTTGGTGTCACAAAAGCTCTTTTTTGATAAAGGTACCTGTCAGTAGCCTCCGAGTAAATCCAACTTCGGAATATAAGTTGCTAGTCCCACCATCTCTGTACAGTCTCCTAAACGTGGAATAGGATATGAATCAGATTTGGTAACTGCATTGACTTTGCGAAAGTCCACCTATAATTGTTGGGTACCATCTGGTTTTGGAACCATTAATATGGATGCTGCAACTCACTTCAATTATGTTGTCTCTGGGCATGCCTTCAATCTCCTTTTGAACTTATGCCAACGTTAGAGGGTGGATGTTGCTTAATTGGAACAACATTTCCTATATCTATATCATGCATCATTAAATTAGTGCTTCCCAGCTTATGTGATTGTAATAACTCTTGCAGGTTTTAATTTTCCCCTGGAAGGTAACTTGGTAATTTATCCCAGTTTTGGAAAACTTCCTCATTGTCCAATTTAATTTGCAGAATGTCGAACACAGAACCATCTGAACTTGATTCTTCACTCTGTAACCTGTAACACATTCTCCTTTTGCTTTCCTTCCCTATCATAATACCTTTTGAGCATATTCACATGACACACTCTGTGAGATTTATTTCTATCTGGTGTTCGTATCAAATAATTCACCTCATTCAATTTCATTTCTATTTGATAAGGCTTGCTTTTAAAGGTTCTTCTACCATTGGAAGCAACACTAACACTTTATCTCTGTTAGTAAAATTGGAAATTTTTGATTTCTTGTCTGCTTCCTGTTTCATCATATGCTGTGCTATTTTCAAATGCTTTCTAGCTAACTCACCCGATGTATTGAATCTTCCTGAAAATTTGGCACATAGTCCAAATATGTGATGTTTGAACTCTCCTCACCAATTTTTCTTGAATTAATTTCAATAGTCCTCTCACCTCATGCCCATAAATTAATTCAAATGGATTGAATTTGGTCGGTTCAATTAGTGTATCCCTTAATGCCTTGTTTAACCCCAATCTGTTTGGTATTGAGCTTTCTCTTTGAGGGGTAGAGAAATGTGGATGAACAGTACACCTCCCTTGAAAAGTGTAGCCCTTCATCTGCTTCATTAACATCCTTTAAGGAAGGAAATCAATTGCCAATGCTGTGACTCCACACCCACAGTATTATGGTTAACTCTGAAATGACCGAGCAAATCAATCACATGTACTCAAAAGGCTGACTCACCACCACTTTGTCAAGGGTAATAAATGCTGCCTTTGATAGTGATGCCTACATCCTCTGAGCAAACTTTTAAAAATCCCATTTTTAAGCAGACTGTGAGCTTTGTGCAATGATAATGGGTGGGCTGCCTGTTTCCCGAGTGGGCAACCCATTGATCGTAGGAAAATGGCACCCAGGAGTTACAATGGAGGTCGGTGGAGAGTAGCTGTTGGGGACAGATAAAGGGGTTGGTCAGGGAATCTGGAGCTGGTCAGTATTGAGGGGAAAAGTCAGCCAGGACAGTTATATAGTTACCCAGAAGTTTAACTTGGAGTTTTCTGTCTAACATCTAACAGGATAGTTTGCACAGAAGCTGATAAAAATAGGGATGGATAGCACGATATTTTCAACATAGGCCAGAATAAAGCCTTGGTTTAAAGTCTCTTTCAGAAATTGACCCCTATATTAACGTAACACTTTCTTAAAAAAACCAAGTCAAAGGGCTTCACAGGTTGTGACAAAGGTCGATTAGAACAACAAAAATACTTACTGTGTAATATGATAGAATCAATTAATCGCATCTCACCGTACAGGTGCCTTTTGGAGGCAGTGACCATAATATGATTGAATTTTACATTCAGTTTGATGGAGACATGAGTGGGTCCAAGGCTTTTCTAAACTTAAACAGAGCCAGTTGTAAGAGTATGAAAGCAAAGCTGGCTATAGTGAATTTATGAGTTAGATTAAGGACAGGTCAGTAGGGAGGTAGTGGAAAACATTCAAGGGATATTTCAAAATTTACAGATTAGACACATTTCAATGTGCAAAGACATGTGACAGGTCAGTCGATTGAACAGGATATTAAAAAAAAAAGGAATGGCTAAAGAAATGAATAGGAATAGAAATCAGGCCCCAACAGAAAGCTGAGCAGAAATATAAAGCAGAGATTAAGAGTTTCTATAAATATTTTTAAAAGACAATTTAACAAAGTGAGCATTGGCCCTATACAGAGTGAATTTGGAGAATTGAATGGTGTCTTGCATCAGTCTTCATCATAAAGGAAACAAGTAACATCCCAGAGGCAGTGATAAATCCAAAACTGGAAGGGAGGGAGGAACTAAGGAAAACACAATCCCCAGGTAGGTGGTACTGAGTAAGTTTTTGAAACTACAAGTTGATAAGTCCCTATGTCCTGAAAGACGTCATCCTAGGGTCTTAAAAGAAGCAGCTAGTGGGATTGTTGACGCATTGGTTTTAATTTTCCAAAGCCCTTTGATTTGGGATGGTTGCATAAAATTGGAAGAAAGCAAATGTTTATTTACAAAGGGAGGGAGACAGAAAGGAAGGAACTACAGATGGGAAAAATGCTCAAAACTACGATTAAAGAAGTCAAACCAGCACATTTAGACAAATTCAAGATAATTTAACAGAGTCAACATGGTTTTGTAAAAGGAAAATCATGTTTGATCAGTCTATTGGAGTTCTTTAAGGATGCAACATGTTCTGTTGGTAAAGGAGAACTGGTAGATCTAATGTACCTAGAATGTATTTTGTATTGATCCTGACTGATGGTGCTACTACATACATCTGATCCAACAATGAATTCTGGCCTGATTATCAAATATTTATTTATTCCTGATAATGCAATGGTTGGTTACTAAAACAAAAGATGAAAAATCTTAAACACACTGCAAAACAAAGTTTCCATCTTTTCCCCAATACAATCACTTTATAATGATTCAAATCCAGAGAAATTGCTTTTCTATGTCACAACATTAAGGTCAATGTAGTTGATTTTCCCCAGTTCTTCCTGTTAACTGTGAAATCTTCTTCTGTGAATATTCACAAATCTGAAGGCTTAGTCTTTTTCCACCTTTACATAAGCTGTAAATTTCTAAGCAAACCCTTCTGGTCTGGGAGTTATGTGCACAAAGCTTCTCAACTGAGATAACTGAGCTTTCCTAATTGGTTCTTTATACTGGAAAGAAACTATATTTGTTTCTGATCCCAGTCAGATCTCCTCTGAACTGCCCAAAAACTTTCAATTGTAGAATTAGAATCAGAATTGTTTATTGCCGTGTGTCCTTAAGTACACAGGTACAGGTGTACAGTGAAAAGCTTACAACGTCGCCCCCTGTGCTGCCATCTTAGGTACAAAGTACCTCAGTACAAATCTTAGATACAAAGTAGATAGATAAAGAAAAGTTACATTTCCTTAAAGTAGTTCATAGTATAAGCTAAAAAGATAAACATTACAGTCTTTCTGTAGAGTTCTTGCAGTAGATCAGTGCAGGGGCTTCTACTCAGGTTCTGACTGGGTTTGTAAGCTGCTGACTGCCCATACTGGGCTCCAGTCTAACAACCATCTATCCTCCAATACAGATACGCTCACCATCCTCCTTTGTACGACCCTCCAGCTCCCTGACTGCCCCTTCCCCTTGCCCCCCCACCCCACTGACCGTCCCTCTCCCCTCGACTCTCCAGCCCACTGACCATCGCCCTCCCCTCGACCCTCCAGCCCATTGACCATACCCCTCCCCTCGACCCTCCAGCCCGCAGACCGTCCCCCTCTCCTCGACCCACCACCACACTGACCGTCCCCCTCCCCTTGACCCTCCAGCCCGCAGAACGTCCCCCTCTCCTCGACCCCCCACCCCACTGACCATCCCCCTCCCCTCGACCCTCCAGCCCGCAGACCGTCCCCCTCTCCTCGACCCACCACCACACTGACCGTCCCCCTCCCCTTGACCCTCCAGCCCGCAGACCGTCCCCCTCTCCTCGACCCCCCACCCCACTGACCATCCCCCTCCCCTCGACCCTCCAGCCCGCAGACCGTCCCCCTCTCCTCGACCCTCCACCACACTGACCGTTCCCCTCCCCTTGATCCTCCACCACACTGACCATTCTCCTCCCCTCAACCCTCCACCACAGTGACCATTCTCCTTCCCTCGACCCTCCACCACACTGACCGTTCCCCCTCCCCTTGACCCTCCACCACACTGACCGTCCCCCTCTCCTCGACCCTCCAGCCCACTGACCGTCCCCCTTCCCTCGATCCTCCTCCACACTGACCATTCCCCTCCCCTCGACCCTTCACCATACTGACCATCCCCCTCCCCTCGACCCTCTACCACGCTGACCGTCCCCCTCCCCTTGACCCTCTACCCCACTGACCATTCCCCTCCCCTCGATCCTCTACCCCACTGACCATTCCCCTCCCCTCGACCCTCTACCCCCCCCCGCTGACCGTCCCCCTCACCTCGACCCTCCAGCCCACTGACCGTCCCCCTCCCCTCGACTCTCCACCACACTGGCTGTCCCCTTTCGTGCGACCCTCCAGCCCGCTCACCGTCTCCCTCCCCTCGACCCTCCACCACACTGACCGTCCCCCTCCCCTCGACCCTCCAGCCCACTGACCGTCCCCCTCCCCTCGAGCTCCCAGCCCACTGACTGCTCCCCCTTCCCACAAGTCTCGAGTCTGCCCTGCTTGGGCTCTCACCTGCTCCAATAATGTCACTGCCTCTCCAAGGTACATTTTTTAAAAAACACACTAAATAAAACTTTTAAAAAGACAGAGGAAGAATGAGAAAAAAGAAAAGAGGCTCCAACAGACGAGCCCCGGCTGAGGAGCCAGGTCACTGCCTATTCTCTCACCACCATCTTGCACACTCTCTGTAACCTTCTCTCGGTTTTCTAAGATAACATCAATCCTTGATTATTGAGCAATAAGTTAATAGCCTTCAATGTTTATATTCCCTGTCATAAAGCAGGGCAGTACAAAACACCTTCCCTTAACCCTCGAGATATCCGTCCTTTCTGACACACACTGGATTTGGTTATTGTTCCAGAAAGATGTCTAACCTAGTTTTATTTTAAAGAAATCCTCTCGAACGGTAACCAACCCCCATGTGGCACTATTCTAAAGGCTGAACTCGGCCAATGTTTTTTTAAATAAATGTGAATACATCAGCCACCTTTCCTCACAATTTGATAAAGTGCCACTTTAAATGTTATCGTGGAAAGTAGGAGCTCACAGTGCAAGGGGCAACATATTGACTTGCATTTTTCAGGTTAGCAAGTGGTACGCCCCAAAGATTGGTGCTGGGACTTCATTTGTCCCAGTGTATGTTCCTGACTTGGATGAATGGTGTGGGTGCCACATTTGTTCATTCTACAAAGATATGTAAGACATTAGGCTGTGAAGGCGACACGAGGAGATTGCAAAAAGATATGAAAACCAAAAGAACTGCGGATGCTGGAAATCAGAAGTTGCTGGAAAAGCTCAGCAGGTCTGGCAGCATCGGTGGAGAGAAATCAGAGTTAATGCTTCAGGTCCAGTGACCCTTCCTCAGAACTGCAGGTGTAAAACTTGAGGGGGCACAGACCTGGCATTTGGAGTAGGGGGCAATTGGGAAAATGTGAAATTGTACATTTTGGCAGGAAGAATAAAAAAAGCACTTATCTAATGGGGCTGAAATTGCAGTGCTCTGGAACGTGAAGGGATTTGGAAGTCCTTGTGTATGAGTCACAAAGGGTTAGAATACATAGAACATAGCATGTAGGTACAGCAAGCATTTAGAAACATTAAAAATGTTGTCATTTATTGCAAGGGGAATTGAATACAAAATTAGGGATGTTATGGTTCAGGGCATAGGTAAGACTACATCTGGAGCACAGTGTACAGCATTGGTCGTCTTATTTAAGAAAGAAGACTAATGCCTTGGAAACAGCTGAGATAACGTTTACAAGAGTAATTTCTGGAATGGGCAGTTTGCCTTATGAGGAACAGGTTGGACAAACTGCTGAATTGTTCCTAGTGGAGATTGGAAAAATAAGAGATGACTTGATAGAGATGTATAAGATCCTGAGGGATCTTGATAGGATTGATGTTTGGAGGATGTTTCCTGTTAGGAGAGGAACTTGAACTAGGAGGGTCACTGTTTTAAAAATAAAGAGTTGCCTGTGTATAAAAAATAAGATGAAGTGGTTATTTTTCTTACAGAGGGTGTGTGAATCTTTGGAACTCTTTCTGGAATTCTGGGGGCAGAGTCTTTGTAAGAGCAGAGTGGATCGATTTTTAGTCAGCGGGGGTGGGGGCGGGGGTGTGTTAATGTTATCAGGGGTCAGAGAGAATGTGGATTGGGGGTTTATAATCAGATAAGCTATGATTTTATTCAATGGCAGAGCAGACTGAAGGCGCCCAATGACCGAAACCTGCTCCTTATCTGTATGCTAATAAATATTTATAGCTTTTTTAATACTATAAATATAATTACACAGGACCGTTATAAAACAAAGCATGACACAAGGCCAAATGTCGAGCTATTAAGTGAGAGCAAGAAAAACTTGGTCAAGGAAGTAGATTTTTAGGAGGAAAGCAGAGAGTGCAGGGAAGCAACTCCAGAAGTTATGAACCAGGTAATTGAAGATCCAACCTCTCATAGTGGAGTGATTAACATCAGGGATTCTTAAGAGGCCAGAATGATGGGAGGGAAGATATCTCCGATGACTGGGGGATTGGAGGGGATTGGATGCTGAGAAAGAGAGGTGGGGTCAAAAACAAGTTGAAGTAAGGAGCAATGTCAAACTTGGGTTTTAAAGACTGAAAATTGTAGGAAGGTGAGGACTGAGGGAAATAAAGGATTCTTTTGTGATTTTGGGAATAAACGAAATAGAGTAAAACATTACTTAACATTGCATAATTGCAACACTTTGGAGATAGCGAAGAGGAAGAGGATGTGGGATTTGGGGTATAGAATGAACAAAAAAGGAAAGTTCAAAGAGTCACCAGTGTTTGGTTTACAGAGTGTGATTGAGTGAGTCAGTGTTATCCATTCAGAGTGTTCCATTTCAGTGAAGAATTCAGAGGCTAGGTTTCTCCCTCAACTTAATGACATGATAGCAATTGGTGAACTTCGTATATCATATTTTGTGCTGCTATTTAATTCCTCTGAATTTAATTTTCTATATTCCAAATGACAGAGGATTTGGAGCTAACCATGGCATTTACACTTATGCTGCTGTGGTTTATGATGCACATCTGACTTAAATAAAATTGACAACAGCGAATTACTTCCTGATATTACTTCCATATCACCAGAAATAAAACTAGAACAATAATCCATGTCAGAATACAATCCAAAAATATCCCCACCAGAAAGGCCCAGTCCTCTCAGAATGAGTGTTCAGATACTTATTTTTTTAAATAAAAGGGAAACCTGCATTTAAATCACATTTTCATCGACGGCTCTACATACTTTACAACCTGTGAGGTGTTTTTGAATTATAGTCACTATTGTAATGTTAGAGACCCAGCCAACTTTTGTCTAGCATGCTCCAACAATCAGCAATTATATAATTACCAGAGAGCCTTCTTTCTAGTGACGATGCTGAAGGATAAACATTGACCAGGACATTGGTGATAATGATGTAATTCTAATTTTAATAGTGCCATGGGATTTTTCATACCCACCTGAGAAAACAGATGGTCCACTGGTCTTAACATCTTATCTGAAAGACCACATCAATGACCAGGCAACACTTCCTCTGCAGTGCAATGCAATGTCAGTCATGACTGCGCCCTCACCCCTCTGGACTGGGACTTGAATTCAAGTTACATAGGTTGTATCAATCCAAGCTTTCAGTTTCCAGTAATAAAGCTTAACAACATTTAGTGTAATGTAACTTTCCTGAACACTTATCCTAGTACACGTAGTCATGATTTGGAGATGCCAGTGCTGGACTGGGGTGTACAAAGTTAAAAATCACACAACACCAGGTTATAGTCCAATAGGTTTATTTGGAAGCACTAGCTTTCGGAATGCTGCTCCTTCATCAGGCGGTTGTGGAGTACACAATTGTAAGACACAGAACTTATAGCAAAAGTTTACAGTGTGATTTAACTGAAATTATATATTGAAAAAGACCTGGATTGTTTGTTAAGTCTCTCATCTTTTAGAATGACCATGTTGGTTTCAGTTCTTTCATATGTAAATTGCAAAACTTCTTTTTAAAAATTACATTCTCAATTGGTGTCATGTCGGCCCAGATAATGCATTGAAGGTGCAAGCTGCCCTATGTGAGACTGTCTGCGCCACAATGGTCAGACTGATTCTAATCTAAAAAAACGGATTTACAGAATCTTACTTGGATTCGTGCAATTTTTGAGCAAAATAAAATGTAATTCTCGAGTACTGTCTTATTCTCCACAACCACAGCAGTGCTCCGAAAGCTTCCAAATAAACCTGTTGGACTATAACCTGGTTTTGTGTGATTTTTAACCTAGTACAGGTACATCGCTTCATTGCTTTAGCCTGTGGGTGGATTTGCTGAGTCAAGTGACTGACTTGGTTCTCAGAGTTACTGATGATCAAATGTGCATTTAAAGATGTTCTAAGCCATGTATGTAAATTATTTGAATTAAAAACTATCTCGACACCTGTCGGAAATAAATAAATATCAATCCAAACACAGCATTTAGCATTTGTCCAGACAAGTAGCATGAAAAATGGGGAGATTTAAATTGATCCAGTGTGTAAAACAGACTTGAGACAAATTGGCAGAAAATCTTACATCCTATCTGATCTTCGTTTTAACTAAAGTTCACAGAATAGTTGTTCAAATTCTTTATGGAGATTTGTTTTTCATTCTCAATGTCACTTTCATTTGGTTTGAAATTTCAAGGCCTCTGAGGTCAGTGGAAAATTTAATATCCCGTGAGGAGAAGCCATCTGGTGTTGAACGTTTCACTGTCTATACCACTTGGTGGGCCATTTGACAACATTATCAGGGCAATTTCCTTTAGCCAGCAACAAGGGGCAGAATTATTGGTTGTCCCCATGATTTTGCACATTAATTGCTCATTGAGTGAGGGCATTTAAATATTTGATTTTCCGGGTCACTGGTATTACAGCTCTGAGCTTTCTGTATTCGTGATGCCCCCTAGACGTGCGAGATGAGAATTATAAAGTGAAACTTTGGCAGAGACAAGCAGAGGTGAAGAATTTCCAAGCTTGAAGAACTTCCATGGGGACACTGAACAGCTACGAACATTGGAATGAGGTAGATCATTCGGCCCTTCAAGCCTGCTACACCATTCAAACAGATCATGGCTGACCTGATGTTAACCTCAACTCAACTTTCCTGCATATTCCCATTTGCCTTCCATTACTTGGGTAATCACAAACCTATTAACCTCGGCCTGTGAGAATTGGAAGTTGGGTGTCCAGAAAATGGGGGAGATACTAAATTAATATTTTGCATCAGTATTTACTGTGGAAAAGGATATGGAAGATATAGACTGTAGGGAAATAGATGGTGACATCTTGCAAAATGTCCAGATTACAGAGGAGGAAGTGCTGGATGTCTTGAAACGGGTAAAGGTGGATAAATCCCCAGGACCTGATCAGGTGTACCCGAGAACTCTGTGGGAAGCCAGAGAAGTTGTTGCTGGGCCTCTTGCTGAGATATTTGTATCATCGATAGTCACAGGTGAGGTGCCGGAAGACTGGAGGTTGGCAAACGTGGTGCCACTGTTTAAGAAGGGTGGTAAGGACAAGCCAGGGAACTATAGACCAGTGAGCCTGACCTCGGTGGTAGGCAAGTTGTTGGAGGGAATCCTGAGGGATAGGATGTACATGCATTTGGAAAGGCAAGGACTGATTAGGGATAGTCAACATGGCTTTGTGCGTGAGAAATCATGTCTCACAAACTTGATTGAGTTTTTTGAAGAAGTAACAAAGAGGATTGATGAGGGCAGAGAGGTAGATGAGATGTATATGGACTTCAGTAAGGCATTTGACAAGGTTCCCCATGGGAGACTGATTAGCAAGGTTAGATCTCATGGAATACAGGAAGAACTAGCCATTTGGATACAGAACTGGCTCAAAGGTAGAAGACAGAGGGTGGTAGTGGAGAGTTGTTTTTCAGACTGGAGGCCTGTGACCAGTGGAGTACCACAAGGATTGGTGCTGGGTCCTCTACTTTTTGTCATTTACATAAATGATTTGGATGCGAGCGAAAGAGGTACAGTCAGTAAGTTTGCAGATGACACCAAAATTGGAGGAGTAGTGGACAGCGAAGAGGGTTACCTCAGATTACAACAGGATCTGGACCAGATGGGCCAATAGGCTGAGAAGTGGCAGATGGAGTTTAATTCAGACAAATGTGAGGTGCTGCGTTTTGGGAAAGCAAATCTTAGCAGGACCTATACATTTAATGATAAGGTCCTAGGGAGTGTTGCTGAACAAAGAGACCTTGGAGTGCAGGTTCATAGCTCCTTGAAAGTGGAGTCGCAGGTAGATAGGATAGTGAAGAAGACATTTGGTATGCTTTCCTTTATTGGTCAGAGTATTGAGTACAGGAGTTGGGAGGTCATGTTACAGCTATACATGACATTGGTTAGACCTCTTTTGGAATATTGCATGCAATTCTGATCTCCTTCCTATCAGAAAGATGTTGTGAAACTTGAAAGGGTTGAGAAAAGATTTACAAGGATGTTGCCAGGGTTGGAGGAGTTGAGCAATAGGGAGAGGCTGAACAGGCTGGGGCTGTTTTCCCTGGAGCGTCGGAGGCTGAGGGGTGACCTTATAGGTTTACAAAATTATGAGGGGCATGGACAGGATAAATAGGCAAAGTCTTTTCCCTGGGTTCGGGGAGTCCAGAACTAGAGGGCATAGGTTTAGGGTGAGAGGGGAAAGATATAAAAGAGACCCAAGGCGCAACTTTTTCATGCAGAGGGTGGTGTGTGTGTATGGAATGAGCTGCCAGAGGAAGTGGTGGAGGCTGGTACAATTGCAACATTTAAGAGGCATTTGGATGGGTATATGAATAGGAAGGGTTTGGAGGGATATGGGCCGGGTGCTGGCAGGTGGGACTAGATTGGGTTGGGATATCTGGTTGGCGTGGACAGGTTGGACCGAAGGGTCTGTTTCCATGCTGTCCATCTCTATGACTCTGTGACAGTATACTGTATCTGTTGCACCTAGTGTGGTCTCCCCTACATCGGGGAGACAGGATGCCTTCTTGCGGATCGTTTCAGAGAACATCTCTGGGACACCCATTCCCACCAACCCCACTGCCCAGTGGCTGAACACTTCAACTCCCCCTCCCACTCCGTCAAGGACATGCAGGTCCTGGGCCTCCTCCACAACCAAACCGTTACCACCCGACGCTTGGATGAAGAAAGCTTCATATTCTGCCTTGGGACCCTGCAACCACAGGATAAATGTGGATTTCAACAGCTTCCTCATTTCTCCTCCCCCCACATTATCCCAGTCCCAAGCCTCCAACTTGACACTGCCCTCCGGACCTGTCCATCAATCCCCCCTCTGACCTATCACCTTCTCCTTCAGCCTCATCCACCTATCGCTTTCTCAGCTACATTCCCCACCCCACATACCTCATTCGTGATGAAGGGCTTATGCCTGAAACGTCGACTCTCCTGACCTGCTGTGCTTTCCCAGCAACACACTCTTAATAACTCACACACTTCCTAAACATGAGGACATTCGAAACCTTACTGTCCTTAATCCTACAGTGGCCCTCTGCCTGAACAATTCCAGCTGGCCTCCTTTAATTGGTCTTGGGTTTTCTTAAAATGTCACTTCAGGCACTCACCACAGATAGAGGGATATCTTTAATCATCTCCCTTTTCTGTACCGCCTCCCAATAGTGGGATTGCGAACTGAGGAATGACCCTTGTGTCACATGCTACACATTATGTACATGTGGAGATTTTAATCAATTATACTCTCTGGGGGAATTGTAGTGTTGAATAGCATTGACCCTGATCCTGACCCTTTCTGCATTTTTCCCTGGCTGGTGGGGATGAAACACGATTACCCACACCTTGCCCTGCCAGTACGTGGGACAGAGGTGAGCGGGCTATAATAAACCCTGGCTATGAAAGAGAGCTCGTGTTAACAGTCAGCACACCTTCAGCTCACACAATGCAGCCTGAATAAAGTTATTATTTCCCATTTTGTCACACTGCTGCAGTTGCTTAATGAACAGCGAGAATGTCAGAGCTGTTTTGTAAAGGTCGTAGGTTATTTCTTGCAGGGGTAACCCCGAACCACTTCCTGAAAGCCCAGCCAGATGGGCATTGCCTCTTTCAGACCGGGCACAGCTGCCTGCTGACTGTGCACTGAATCCCTCCGAGAAGCTGCCTGCACTTCCCCTTGCTGTGGGTAAGTTAGGGTTAATAATCAGCAGACACCAAACAAACTTGAACTGCAATGAACGGCAGTCATGTGCAGTAGTACAAAGGAAAGTGTGTTCACCAGGGCATAAGCGAAAGTAACTGTTTAGCATGATATTGTAGCAAAGAAGGAAGCATTTGCATTTCTGTTGTGCCTCTAACCACCCAGGGCTTTTAAAATTGCTTTACGACAGTGGTGAACTTTTTCGAATTGTAGCCACTAATGCCATGTCAGACGGACAGTAGTCCATTCGCAAGCAGCAAGCTCTGACAGCCAGCAATGATACAAACAACACAGCCAACAGGTTTAGATAGAATTAAGGGTTGCATAGGAGGCAGAAAGAAACGTTGATATAGTTAAATGGTGTAAGGTCGCTTGAGTGAGGCATAGAGGCTAGTATAGGATAATTAGGCTGAAAGGCCTGTTTGTGTGCAGTATGTAATGAACAGGTAATCTGACTGAAGGCTGATTTTTGGTCTGGATGCTGGGGCAACATCACTGCTCTTCAATTAGTCCCATAAATGGTTGCATAGTGTGAACATTGCTGCTCTGATAATTCAGTATTATACTTTAATTATCTGGAGTCAGGAGTTCAAATCCCACCTTGGCAGGTGGGGAGGGGAGTGTTTACATTTAATTAGAGGAAGGACAGGACTTACACAGTTAGTGGTAAGGCCCTGGGGAGTGTTGTCAAACAGAGAGATCTAGGGGTTCAGATGCATAGCTCCCTGGAAACGACGTTACAGGTGGAGAGAGTGGTGAAGAAGACATTTGGCACGCTTATCTTCATTGCTCAGACCATTGAGTACAGGAGTTAGGGCGTTATGTTGCAGTTGCACAGGACATTGCCATTTTTGGAATACTGTGTACAGTTTTGGTCGCGATGCTAGAGCAAGGATATTATTAAATTTGAGAGGGTTAAGAAAAGATTTAGAAGGATGTTTCCAGGACTGGAATTATAAGGAGAGGCTGGATAGGCTGGGACCTTTTCCCCTGGAGCATCGGAGGTTGAGGGGTGACCTTATAGAGGTTTATAAAAACATGAGGGGTATAGATATGGTGAATGGCAAATGTCTTTTCCCTAGGGTTGGGGAGTTCAAAACTAGGGAGCATAATTTTAAGGTGAGAGGGGTAAGTTTTAAAAGATCCTGAGAGGCAACATTTTCACACAGGGTGGTTCGTATATGGAATGAACTGCCAGAGGAGGAGCGTGAGGCAGATACAGTTACAACATTTAAAAGATATTTGAACAGGTACATGAATAGGAAAGGCCTAGAGGGATAGAGGCCAAATACAGGCAAGTGGGATTAGTTTAGTTTGGAGAAAACTGTTCAACATGACAAGTTGGAAAGAAGGCTTTGTTTCTGTGCTGTATGACCCTAATAAATCTGGTGTAACAAGTGTGTCTCTCTAGTAGTCATCATGTAGCAACTGGATTGTCACAAATCTGGTTCATTCATCCTTCAGGAAGTGAAATCTTCAGTCCTTACCTGGTCTGGCCCAATGTGGCTGATTCGTAACTGCCCTCTGAAAATGATTTGACGATGCTTGTGTTGGACTGGGGTGTACAAAGTTAAAAATCACGCAACACCAGGTTATAGTCCAACAGGTTTAATTGGAAGCACACTAGCTTTCGGAGCGACGCCTGATGAAGGAGCGTCGCTCCGAAAGCTAGTGTGCTTCCAATTAAACCTGTTGGACTATAACCTGGTGTTGTGTGATTTTTAACTTAGCCCTCTGAAAAGTGTTTGACTGATATATTACAATTAAAATAGTCATTTGATGGTACATAACCCGAGCAACACTGGAAGAAAAAGACAGTTTGTTGAAGTGTTTTGACTTGCACTCATCAGCACCCTCCTATGAAGTGGTGTAAATGTTGGTTTCCTACTGTATTGGTATTGTTGTGAATCATCCTGATGAGTGTAGAACAAAAAAGTTTCAAGAAAATATGTCTTTTATTTGAGTTCTTTTGAGGAAGTAGCAAGCATCTTGGATTAAGGAGAACCTGTGGATATACTGTAATTGTATTTCCAGAATCCACATCAAAGATTACTCAGCAATATAGGAACTTAAGGTGTACAGGGTAACAAGAACAGAGGATTACTTAATGAACTTGAAACAGAGGGTGGGTATTAATAGGCCATTTTTGGGTTCGCAGGACATGTCAAGTGGGGTGTCACACAGATTAGTGTTTGATCCTCAATTACTTACAGTCAATTGAAATATCTCAGATGAAGGGACCGGTTTTATAGCTAAATTTGCTGATGATACAAAGGTCGTTAGGAAAGTAAGTTGAGAAGATCATAAGGAGATACAGATAATAAACAAAATTTGGCAGATGAAGTATAATGCAGGAACATGTGAATGTGTCCACTGATTAGCAGGAAGAGTAGAAAAGCAGCAAGTTATTTAAATGGAGGGAGATTGCCCAAATTCATTGAGGGATTCCTACACGGCGATAAGGACCTCACAAATACCTTTCATCAGTTGCAAAGTGTTCTGGGACACAGACTGGTCATGAAAAGGGCTCTTAGTGACAGAAGCTTGTTTTTTTTAAATACCAAATCTGTAAGGAACAGCTTCTTGAGCCAGGTCCTGAAAGCTTTGTGTAAAAATTCCACATGGCAGATTGGACTCTCTTTGAGTTCATTCAACATCCATATAGCAATGCGCTTTGTAGCAATGGTAAACAAGGTCATGTGATTGGATGTCATAGAATATAAGTTCCCTGATTGGGGCTGTTAACCTGGTCCAATCAGGGAGCCCTGGCTGAAAGATATAAACAGGAGAGTCAGAGGTTCTGTTCCTGAGAGCAGGCTCTGAGGGAGCCGAATCAGAGTCAAGGACTCTCCACATGTAAATACTGGGTGACTTGGTGACAGGATGCTGGCTTCTGTGGAATTATTTTAGAGTGGAATTGTTTTAATCAGTACCAATTGCTTTGCAGTCAGTGAATGAATCCAACTGGCAGGAAATAAGTTTTAACTTCAGTTACGTGGTAAATCAGGGGATTTCTTTTATAACTTCATCTTCATGTGATTCAGCTTGCAAATTCAAGTGGAAGCTAAATGTAGGCTGCTATTAGAACAAATTTTCAAGAGGGACTGTGAATCAAAAATAAGTTCCGTCTTGCTTTAAGCTCTCAGTTCGTATCTTGGCCCCAGCATCTTTCAGGGATAGAGCACAGTTGCAAATGGGCAGAATGACCTCCTAACATGTTGTAAATTTAAAAAAAAATAAACAGGAGAGTCAGAGGTTCTGTTCCCTGAGAGCAGGCTCTGAAGAGGCCAGATCAGAGTCAAGGTCTCTCCACATGTAAATAAAAGGTGACTTGGTGACAGGATACCGTCCTCCATGGAGTTATTTTATGGTTGACTCTCAACTGTCTTTTGGGATGGACAATGATTACTGGGGCACCACTGTGTAAGTGTGTGCCTTTGGAGGAGAAGAAGGATTCTGAATTGTTTCTGTGATACCGTGAAGAAAGATGATCATGTAACAAAACAGCAAATTTTTTATGAATAAGATTTTTGTTACTTTGAGCAAGCAATTAAATTTGTGTATAATTTATGAAGCCAGCACACTAATTCTCCAACATCTGTCCAGCATTTTTTAACACAATCCTGATTCAGGTCACACTCCACTACTTGAGGACAGAAATCAAAGTGGACACCCATGGGCAGCACTGAGGGAGTTATCTTTTGCGTGAGATATTCAGCTGAGGCCCTGTCAGTTTGCACGAGTGGGTTTAAGAGATCCCATGGGACTATTTCAAAGATGTAAGGGAGTTATCCCAGGTGTCCTGGCCAACATTTTATCTCTCACCCAACATCACAAAACAAATTATCTGTTCATTATCACATTGCTGTGTGTGGGAGGTTGTTTTGTGCTGATTGGTGACCATGTTTCCCACAGTAACGCCATGATTACACCTCACTGGCTGTAAGGGGCTCTCGTGGTGCAGTGATAATGTCCCACCTCTCAGCCAGGATGCCCAGATTCAAGTCCCACCTACCCCAGAGGTGAATAATAGCGTTTCTGAACAGGTTGATTTGAAAATATCTGCTTTGTTGTGTGTAAAACATTATGAGATTACTGACATTGTGAAAAGGGTAATTTGAACACAAGTCCTTTTTAGCTTCTCTCTGAAGCATTCCCATTGCTTGTCCAGGAGTTTAATCTCCAATTGGATCACACTAGGATTAAATTCAAACAAACACTACTAATGAAGAGTTGCAATTACATCAAAATAAGTACAAGATCAGTTAAGATGAGCATTGGAAGGAGTGGGAAAAATATAAGGCTGAATGTTAACAGCAAGAAATATTGTCATTGGATTACAATTGATCTCAAAGGAGGTGCTAGTGTTGGACTGGGGTGGACAAGGTCAGAAGTCACACGACACCAGGTTATAGTCCAACAGGTTTATTTGAAATCACAAGCTTTTGGAGCGCTGCTCCTTCATCAGGTGAAGTCAGGGGAGGTGCCCAGGCTCAGAATTTATAATCAGAGAGATCAAAAGATCATATAAAAGGTGTGAGTGGAGTGTCAACAGGCCAAATAATAGGTCACTGCAGGTTATCAAGAGTGTAAGACCGTGTGAGTAAAGTGTCAACAGCTGAATAACAAGTGAAGGGATGACCTATAATCTGATTAATTGAGGCAGAGAGATAATTATAAAATATTTTAAAAAGTTTGTGCTGGAGACAAACCAAATGATTAGGATGACATGACAGGTGTAAGGGTGGCATACTGAAGTTCTAACCAAAGTAACAAGTAATCCAAACCTGTACAAGCTAACTAAGGTAGAGAGGTGTCAGGTGTTGATAGAACTGACTCACTTTTACTTTGCAGAGAGAGCATCCCCTCAGTACATTGTCCAGTTTCTGCTTGAATTCCCTTCCTTGGGAGTCTGTTGGAGTGCAGGAATGCATGCCAATAGATCACACCTCATATTTGTGAAAGGCCTTGCCTTCATTCAGAAGAAGGATGGTATGTTTCTCTGGGACACCCCCTCTGGCCTCTTTCAATTACCCTCCACCACTCGCCCAGCGTAAGTATTAAGTCTTTTACTATCTCCATGATCCTCCTGCTCCCCTTCCTGATCATACTCCCATCCAGAACCCACCTCCAGCCTTAGCTTTCGACTTATTCAGGTTCATCCCTCTCTGGTGTACCTGATTACCTGATTGGGCACCCACCCGAAACAGACAGTTCCCACCCTTCCTTGTCCCTATCTCTGTGACTCTCCCCAATGATGCATCCCAGTTTCCTCCCAGGATCTCTCCAGTGTTCTCTTTAACTCCCATTCCATGTCATCCTTTCCTATCTGAACCTTTAGAGTTGGGGTCCCTTTAGAGGTTTAGCCTTACCCATCTCGTCTCGTCTCATCCCATCTCGTCCCATCCCTTCCCCTCCATCCCATCCCCATCTCATCCCATCCCCGTCTCTTCCCATTCCATCTTGTCCCACCTCATCCCATCCTGTCCAGTCAGATTTGCTAACGTCAGCTAGCATGGTTGCCTAGCTCAGGCAGACTTGCTGGTCCACTCAGAACTCCCCCTTGTTACATTGTAAGCCTTTAACAACACAATAGGCGTGACCGTGTATAACTGACTTCACATGAGCTGATCGACCCCGTCAGGCTTCACCCCCTTATACTTTAAGTGTTTGTAAGAGAAAGTGAGGACTGCAGATGCTGGATATCAGAGTCAAAAAGTGTGGTGCTGGAAAAACACAGCCTGTCATCATTCCTGATGAAGGGCTGATGCTCAAAACCTCAACTCTCCAGGTCCTTGGATGCTGCCTGACCTGCTGTGCTTTTCCCTGGAGTGGGTGAGTTCAGAACTAGAGGGCATAGGTTTAGGATGAGGGGAGAAAGATATAAAAGAGACCTAAGGGGCAACCTTTTCATGCAGAGGGTGGTACGTGTATGGAATGAGCTGTCAGAGGAAGTGGTGGAGGCTGGTACAATTGCAATATTTAATTGGCATCTGGATGGGTATATGAATAGAAAGAGTTTGGAGGGATATGGGCCGGGTGCTGGCAGGTGGGACTAGATTGGGTTGGGATATCTGGTCGGCATGGACGGGTTGGACCGAAGGGTCTGTTTCCATGCTGTACATCTCTGTGATTCTATATCTTTGGGATCTCGCAAGTAATTCTATGGACTGAGGTGTTTGTGAATATTCCTGGAATGCTGAGGAATGTCCAAGAGCTTCCAGGAACTTGAAGCAAAACTTTAATCTGCAGTCAGGACCCCGAGCTTGAAGATCCCCTCCAATTAAGTTCCCCAACTGCTTTCTAAAAGCATATAAGGAGTATGGAAGATTCTACCCCATATTTCTAAATGTTGCCAGAAAATAGTGGAAATTAAAGAATGAAGGAACGTGTTGTATTTATATACCCAGCTGCCAATGTATTCTTGCACTATCACACCGTTGATCTCTGCTAACCCCAGTTCTGTTCATTGTTTCAATTCATTTCATATTTATTTAGAATACATCTTTGATTACTGTCCATTATTGTGGTTCTTCGCTGTTAAATTTCACTTACCATTTGTCCTCCCAGTTCTGCATCGAACTGACAATTATCTGCCATGTTTGATCTGTTTTATCCTCTCTGTTACACTCTCTACTACACAGGATTTACAAGGATGTTGCCAGGGTTGGAGGCTTTGAGCTATAGGGAGAGGCTGAATAGGCTGGTGCTATTTACTCTGGATCATTGGAGGCTGTGGGGTGACCTTATACAGGTCTATAAAATCATGACGGTAGAATAAATAGACAAGGTATTTTCCCTGGGTGGGGGAGTCCAGAACTAGAGGATTTAAGTTTAGGGGGAAGAGGGGAAAAAGTTAAGAGGGACCTAAGGGGCAACTTTTCCATGCAGAGTATGTATGGAATGAGCTGCCAGAGGTCGTGGTGGAGGGTGGTACAATTGCAATTTTTAAAAATGCATCTGGATGGTTTAGAGGAAGGGTTTAGAGGGATATGGGCCAAATGCTGGCAAATGGGATTAGACTGGGTTAGGATATCTTGTCAGCATGGACGAGTTGGACCGAAGGGTATGTTTCCGTGCTGTACATCTCTATGACTCTATGTTGCCAATTGTCAATATTAAATTTTGCTTCAACATTCTGGGCATTCATGTTAATAGGCAATTCCATTCAGCAAGCCTCATTTTATTTCTAAACACCTTATTATTTGCAGCCATGCCTCATCTTGGATTTCTGTGCTTTTTAGCTTAATTGGAAGCCTTTCACGTGGAAGATCTGTGAAAGACCTCCTAAAAGTCCAAATAAACTATACATAGGGAATTCTACTGCTTGTCGTGTGTAACACTATAAATTATTGCTTATTAAAATATGCAAATTTTCTGTCTTTCATCACTGACTTTCTGGAACATAATATCTATTACGTCCATCTCTCAACAAGTACAGATTAGCCAGTCATTATCACATTGTTGTTTGTCTTTTGGCCATTATTACAGTGATGACTCTTCAGTGTTGCTGGCTGTAAATTCTTTGGGAAATCCGAGGATCACGAAAGGCATCATAAAAATGTTCGTTCCGTTCCTGATCCCCTGAAAGAATCATGTGCAAGTGTGCCCTAAACTCTACCAAAGCCAATAATATACTCCAATGGCTAGTTTAAATTCTGGTACTTTTCTGTTAAGAGTATTTCCAGTGTATATCAGATTAATTTAAGTTAAAGCATTGCTTGGAAAAGATCAGATTAATACTGGAGTCACAAATATGTGCTGCATTAGAGAATTCGGCTTTCTTGAGGATTTTCCGTTTCAATTTTACAAATCCCACTCACCCACCATCCAATGTCATTTATAAGGCACATAGTGGGTGGAATTAGAGTTACTGTATCAGAGAATTACTCCTGACCCTAGTGTTTCCTTCAAGCATAGGTCCCCTTTAGGAGTGTGTGAGTGGTCATTTGTATATCATGGACATGTTATAGCACAGAAGGAGGCCACTTGTCACATACATCTGCACTGTCACTTCAAATGAGCATCATTACCTGCTGCCAACCCTCTGCTTATTCCTCAATATTGTTACAGATGATTTCCTTCTAAATAATCATTCAATAGCCTCTTGGTGGCCTTAGTTGAACCACCTTCCACCATACTTCCCAAATGATGCACTCCACACCCTAACTACTCCCTGTGTTAGATTAGATTCGATTCCCTACAGTGTGGAAACAGGCCCTTCGGCCCAACCAGTCCACACCGACCCTCCGAACAGTAACCCCCCAGACTCATTTTCCTCCGACTAATGCGCCTAACACTATGGGCAATTTAGGCGTGGCCAATTCACCTAACCTGCACATCTTTGGACTGTGGGAGGGAAACCGGAGCACCCAGAGGAAACCCCACGCAGACATGGGCAGAATGTGCAATCTCCACACAATCACCTGAGGCTGGGATTGAACCTGGGACCATGGTGCTGTGAGGCAGCAGTGCTAACCACTGAGCCACTGTGCCGCCTTGTTAAAAAGATTTTCCTTGTCTCACATTTATTTCTTTTGCAAATCACTCTAAATTTGTGCCCTCTTGTCTGTTATCCTTTTATGAATGGGAACAGCTTCTCCCTATGTCCCAAATCAAGCCCCCTCTTGATCTTGAATAGCTCTCTTGGAGGGTAAGGAATGGGTGATGGCCTAGTGGTATTATCACTGGAGTGTTAATCCAGAGATCCCGGTAGCATTCTGTGGACCTGCATTCAAATCCTGCTAGGGTAGATGGTGGAATTTGAATTCAATATTAAAAGAAAATCTGGAATTAAGAGCCTGAATGTTGACCATGAATCAATTGGTGAAAAAACCCATCTGGTTCACTAATATCCTTTTGGGAAGGAAACTGTCTCCTTACCAGGGTTACATCTAGAATCCACAGCAACGTGGTTGACTCTCAATTGCCCTCTGAGCAATGAGGTATGGACAATAAATGCTGCCTAGCCAGAGACACCCTAATCCCAGGAATGAATAAAAACAAAGATCTTGCTATCTAATTTCCAAGGAGAATGCATCCAACTCTTTTGATCTAGCCTTTTCAATTCTGTCCTCAAGAAAGTTGTTGTGTCTGCAGGATCATGTCAAATCTACAATCAGTTTTCTGTAGCCCACTCTATACATTAAGTTTTGAATGTAAAAGTTGCTACTTTTTGCCTAGTTGTTGATATTTGCCATTATTGTTCAAGAACATCATCTCATGCCAGAAGAACATTTCCCAAGAATGAGGCACATGTATAAAACATTAAAAGTAGCTCCCTTGATGTGCCCAGGAGCTGAATGTCAGCTGGAAACTCACTGCTGGTAAAATCATATGTTCACTCATGATTGTGTATGACCACAAGCTTGTGATTTACACATAGTGGCTTTTGTTGGTTTAGTGCTGTTTTATTTAACCAAATCTTATTAAGTTCTTACTAAATTGTTGCAAAGACCTGGAGCCAATCGATTTTCCGCCACATGTAAGTAAGATTATATCAAATGCTGAAAGTGCTTTGAAAAACACAGTAGTGTATTGTTTTTGTGAAGTCATGTGGCCTTTCTTCACAGAAGAGAGCACTGCTGCAGGGAAGTGAAAGGTATCGCTACCAAGTAAATGAAGAGTAAGGCAGCTAGTCGCTGGTTAGTAGGATGTTTGACTGAAGCTAACTTGTGCATAAGTTTAAAGCAGCTAATCTGCTGACTCAACTGATGTCAGACCAAGACACCTCAAGTTTGAGACAGGATTCCTGCACCTATACAGAGGGTAGATCATCTCAACTAGTGTGACAATCCAAGTAATCGGAACACTTACCATTCAAAGAGACAGAATTTCCTGAGATTCCTGATCACTGTGCAATAGTTAACGTTATTATTTGACAAAGGTGAAATTCAACTGAGCTCTAGTTATTTTATTTATTTCCCATTCCTAATCTCCCTGGAGACATTGGTGGTGAGCTGCTTTTCTGATCCGCTGCGATTGATTCGATTGAGTCTGACCCATATTGTGGTTCGGAAGAAAGTTTCAGAATTTTTAGCTGTTGACAGTTAAGGAATGGTAAGTTAGGATGCTGAGTGGCTTAGAAGGGAGCTTGTATATGGTGGTGACTCAGTGTATCTGCTGCTTTTGACCCTCTAGACAGTAATGGCCACATGTTTGGAAGGTGCTCTCGAAGGAGCATTGACTAGTTACTGCAGTGCACCTTGTAAGTGGTCCACTCTGCTGCCACTGTGTACTGGTGATGGAGGGAGTGAATGCTGAATGGGGATGGATTGGTTCCAGTTTAATGGGCTGTTTGGTGTTGAGCTTCTTCTGTGTAGTTAGGGCTGCATTCCTCCAAGCAAGTGGAGATTATTTCATCACCCTCCAGATTTATGCTTTGTAGATGGTGAGTAGGTTTTGGGAGTCGGGAGGTGAGCTTCTTTGCTGCAGAGTTCCCAGCCATTGGTAGACTGTGACAACTGTTTTCTAGATACATTCATACATAGATACGTGAGTGGGCAAACTATGGCAGACGTGGTTCAGTGCGGGAAAGTGTGATGTCACTTACTTGGAGCCAAGAAAGACAAAATGGAATATTTTCTTAATGAGAAGAGACTAGACACTATGAGGATTGTGGAGTCTTTGTGTACACAAAGACTAAAAACCTTTGGTCATTATCTTTAAAATGTGCTGGAATGCGCAGTAAGGAGGTATTGCTTCACGTGTAAAGATCAGATCCCATTGGGTATATTGTGTTCAGTTTTAGAATCACACACCATTGGTCTTGGAACAAGTACATTTGCCAGAATTGTACCAAGGTTGACATGGTTACATTGCGAAAATAGTTTCATAAATTTGGCTGTGTTCCTTGAGTTCAGTAGGTGAAGGGGTGACCATGTATCAACAGGGAGCCCAAAATGGTAATTTCAGGGCACTAATTAAAGTTACCCTTCATTGAGAGTGCATTGTCACTGTAGAAAGGGTCGGGTGTCACACAGAAAGTGAACCTATCCTGGGAAACAATGAGGAATGTTGCAACCTGTGACTCCAGGATTTTCAGTCTCTGCATTGGATGACTTGGTGGAAGAGGTGGAAAGGGGGAAGAGATGTCCTAAATTCATAGGACAGTAGAAGAGGGGCTCCAGACACACACTCAAGGAGATGATTGACCTACTGCTGAATACACAAGGATGGATATCAAAACAGGGTAAAAACAATGACTGCAGATGCTGGAAACCAGATTCTGGATCAGTGGTGCTGGAAGAGCACAGCAATTCAGGCAGCATCCGAGGTCCTCGGATGCTGCCTGAATTGCTGTGCTCTTCCAGCACCACTGATCCAGAATCTGGATATCAAAACAGCTTGCTTAACAGCCAGGTCAAATTACTGATAGCATTTATTGATTAGAGTAGGCTCATACGTGAACAATATTGGAGAAGGTAGGGGTGTAGTGGAAATACCATTGGTCTGTTGGCCCAGACTAATGCTCCAAGGAATAAGATGTGCTGGCCATCTGAAATAACCAAAAAAACAAGAAGTGCTATCAAGTACATCTGGGGAGAGCAAGAAACAGAGTTTGAGTCCAGTAGGAGAAAGTGAGGACTGCAGATGCTGGAGATCAGAGTCAAGAGTGTGGTGCTGGAAAAGCACAGCAGGTCAGGCAACATCCGAAGAGCAGGAGAATCAACGTTTCGGGCAAAAGCCCTTCATCAGGTATTTGAGTCCAGTATGGCTCTCTTCTTCGGATGTTAACTGTGTTTCTCTCTCCACAGAACCTGCCAAACTGCTTCTTGGAGACTTTCTTCGTTATAGCATTGAGTGCTCCAAAGATTCAAATCCTAGCATGACAACGAATAATAATTCAATTCAATTAATAGATCTGGAATATAGAGATAGTTTTATGGCACCACTAATTGTCTTTAGGGAAAGGAATCTGCTTCCTTACCTTACCTAAATGTGACTCCAAACCCACAACAATGTGATTGGCTCCTAACTGTCCTTTGAAATGTCCTATGAAGCCACTTCATTCAAGGACTTTCAGGGATGGGCAGAAAATGCTGGACTTTTCAACGCTGGCAGCATTCCAGGAAGGAATCAATTAACAGCACATTTTGGGTGGTTATAGGTGGTCAATTGTACTTCGATAGGATTGAATGAAGGAAGAAGAGGTAATGCTAGAATATCATGACTCTGTGGAATGACAGTACATGCATTCTTTACTGAGTTTAAGAGTCCATGAGCGTAAAACTCACGTCATGTTTGGGAAGAGAGGAGTCATAGAGTTATGCAGCACAGAAACAGA
The DNA here is from genome assembly GCF_037043375.1 of Chiloscyllium plagiosum. Taxonomy (NCBI): domain Eukaryota; kingdom Metazoa; phylum Chordata; class Chondrichthyes; order Orectolobiformes; family Hemiscylliidae; genus Chiloscyllium; species Chiloscyllium plagiosum. The sequence goes on along the minus strand of NW_028270148.1, from coordinate 23,494,109 downwards.
CTCTCGGTTCAACTCATCCATGCTGACCAGGTTTCCCAAACTGAACTAATCACATTTGCCTGCATTTGGCGTATATTCCTCTAAACCTTTCCTGTTCATGTACCTGTCAAAATGTCTTTTAAATATTGTAACTGTACCTGTTCTACCATTTCCACAGGCAGCTCATTCCACATGTGAGCCACCTTCTGTGTGAAAATTTGCCCGTCAGGATCCTTTTAAATATTTCTCCTCTTACCTTAAAAAGTTGAGGTAAATTGAGGAAGAGCCATTAGGTATTTCCAGGCTATGGGCGTTCCTCATTTCTGAGAAGCTGGACATATATTTTTCAGGAATGGCTCCACCTCTCTAACTGGAATCCAAATTGCCTTTGATAAACAGCTTCGAAAACCTAGTCCCGAACATCTAGATCCATTCTTTGGAGGTGAGAGAAGCCGTAAATCATAGAATCCTTACAGTGTGGAAGCAGTCCATTGAATCCACACTGCCCCTGCAAAGTGCATCCCACCCAGATCCATCCCTCTACCCTATCCTTGGAAATTTGCATTTCCCATGGCTAATTCACCTAGCTTACCAACCCTGGACACTATGGACAATATTGCATGGCCAATCTACCCTAACCTGTACTTATTGGACTGTGGGAAGAAACCGGAGCAGCTAATGGAAGCCCACACAGACACAGGGAGAATGTGCAGACTCCACACAGACAGTCACTCGAGATTGTAATCAAACCTAGGTCCCTGGCACTGTGAGACAGCAGTGCTAACCACTATGCCCTAGAAACTGGCATCAAAAGGACCTTGCTGGTTGAGTGCTGGAGAGCTCCCCGTATGGACAGCAAATTGTCAAATAAATCTCACAAAAAAATAGCACTAGACTGGGGAAAAAAGTAGGTTTCATTTTGGTGGATGTAACAGGAGTAAGAGGTGTTTGAATGATTGAACAATGATTTCAATCATCGGTTTACCTAGTTACTACCATTCAGTCATAAAATAAACATAAAATGGCCATTTGACAATTCTGTGCGTGTGTATGTGTGCATGTATGTGTGTGTGTATGTGTGAAAAGGCATTTAGCTTTATAATCTGTACAAACAAGGTTTGAATGCCTGTAAAATAGATTCACTATTTGTAGCTCATTGCTTCTCATGCTGTTGAGAGTCTGGGGCTAAACTGAATATAATTAGCATTTCAAGTTCCCCTGTTCCAACAGGAGCTTTTTAATTGGCTTCTGAGTAATACACCTCCCGCTAAAGGAACCAGTTGTCTTTTATACTTAATGAGAAACTTTTCAAGAGCTTTAGAAGTGAAGAAATTGTAGTATGCCCCAGCTGGATGTTTACTGGGCTGGGGAGTAAAGCTGCAGGCCTGACCACAGGCACGGGTGATGTTTTTCTGTGTGAGTATCTAAATAACTTCAGTGTTTGACTCTTACTTGCATCCACGAGAAAGGTTAATCATTTACAAGCTGTTGAGAAGCTCTTTGTTCTTTGAGTAACTCACTGAAATGCAGCAGTGCTGTATGTAAAATGTTAGGTATCAGTTTGCAGGAGAGTACACCATTTACCTCCCCCTGTACTGTGCCTGTCCTGATCTGTTTCACTCACGGGATGTTAGTGGGCTGTGAGTCAGTGTTTGTGTCTTTCTCTGTCAAACTATTTTGAGCACAAATTGAGTCTTCTGGTGCTCACTTTAGCTTACATAATTGACATGCCTAGATCGTGACATCACATGATGCAGCAGCTTAGCAACGAGTAGAAAGAGTTTAAAGTCTATGAGCTTCAATACATCAATACAACTGGGGGAGTTAGGAAACATGCTGCTCCCTTGGACAGTGGCATGGGGGATGAAACAGTCTCTTGCACCTGGTAAGTGCATTTATTTTCTGAACTGACAAACTTTCTTATGGATGTGGAAGAGCAATGAAGCAAAATTAGCAAACCTTTCCAGGAGTTCTAGCCTGTTGAATATTTTTAGGTCAATTTTACAGAAAAAAGTTTCATTTTCAGTGTCTGCCCTTTATGTGTAGCAAAAGTTTGATCTGAAACTGGCTGCATATGGGCCTAGAAATACACACTGCAGTCACTGTTGCCAGTTTGTCATCGTATTTACACTGCCAAAAAAGACAGCAGTTCATTTCCAAATTTGAGATTTTGAGACCACTTGTCCTGGCAGCTGTGTAATTCATCCGACACTCACCCACCCTCCGCACAAAGTCAGCTACACCCTGGGGAATTACTTTTGAATCTCTAAACCATGCAAGTGCTTAGTATCTGCAGAAACTGGTGGTCTGAATCGAGGCATTGAATGATAGTTCTGTTTTCAGTCCACCTTCTGACTGGAAGATCAGGCAAGTTCCTAATGTTAGCCTGGACCCTGGCCAGAGATCGTGTTGAGGAATGTCATAAAGCAATATGTACTGCTGTCATTGCTCATTTGTCCAGATGATGTCCCCAGGAAGCTTTGTAAAAAGAGAATCAACAGCTATGTCCTTTCCTGATGATCTAACACTGCAGTCCCTTGCTCCCCCACACTAACTGGATGGTTAGTACTTCACCTTCTCTCTGATTTTAACACAGATTTATTAATGTAGAATCTTGATCTGGTTGTGGCACAGGCCATTCAGCCTGTTCTGTCCATGCTAGCAATATGCAAGTGCAACTAGACAAATCCCACTCCCTCGCCTTTTCCCACTGCTCTGCAATGCTTTTCCATTTGGACAATTATCCAGTTCTCTCTGAAGCTCTTATCATAAGAGCTGTTTCTTTTAAAAGAAAGTATTTTCTCATGTCACCTTTAGTTTTTTTAATATTCATCTTAAATCGGTGTCCCCTGTTTCTTCAGCCTTGGGCCTGTGGGAACAGTTTTTCTCTGTCTACTCTGCAGAGACTCCAATTGATTTTGAACAACTCTATCAAATTTCTTCTAAATCCTCCTTTTCTCAAAGGAAAATAGCCTAGTTTCTCTAATCCTAATCTATCAACATTCATGAAGTTTCATGAAGCCAACGCTGTTGGCTTTTCTGGAACCCTCTGTAACAATTTCACGTCCTCCTTCATGTGTGGCACCCAAAATCAAACACAATGCTCCAGTTGAGATGCAACCAGTGTTTTTATGCAGCTTCACCAGAACCTCCTTCCTTTTCTGCCCCACTCCTGTATTTTTCAAGGACGTCATTCCAATGTCTTGATACTCACTTTCTCAATCTGCCCTGTCAGCTTCACTGACCTGTGCACCTGTAAACCCAGGTACACCCATTTAATATTGTATGCTATATTTTATACTGCCTACCCTTGCTCTTCTTGCCAAAATCCATCACTTTGCGAGAGTTAAATTTCAGCTGCTGTGTAACTGCCCATTGAACCAACCCATTATCTTCCTCACGATTCATGATACTTGCAGGTTTTGTGTCAACTTTGCATTTTGAAATTGCAGACTGCATATCCAAGTCAAGGTTATTAATACAGATCAAAAGAAAGCAGCGGTATTAACCCTGACTCCTGGGCAACCCCATTATATACATTCTAAGTTGGAAAATTGAGACCATGACTCTGCTTGCTGCCATTCTGCAACCTTCATATCCATACTATCACTAATCCACTTACTTCATGGGCTTTCATTTTGCTGACATGCTTGTAGTGTTCACTTTGAGATGCTTTTGGACGTCCATGGCCACCTTAGTGATTCATCTGCCCTCTCTCTTTACCACGTCAAAAATCTCAATCAAATCAAATAAACACAAAATTAATCTTTAACAAAGCCATAATGATTTCCTGAATTAATCTACATTTCTCCAAGTTACTTTTAATTTTGCCGCAGGTTATTATTTCTGAAAACTTCTACTATCACCAAGATTAAACTGACTTGGTATGCCAAGTATTTCCTTGAACGCTTTATATTTTGAAAGAAATAGTATTTTTCTGGTAGTGTTCCTGTGTCTGAGGAGAATTGGAAAATTACAGCCAGTATTTCTGCAATTTCTACCCCTGCTTTCCTCTGTATTCAGTAATGCATCTGGCCTGGTCCTGTTGATTTATCAAATTTAAATACAGTCAGCCTCTCTATTTTTAAGTGATGATTACCCAGTCAGTGTTCTAACGATCTGCTGTTCTTCATTATGACTTTGGCGACATCCCCCTAGGTAAGGACAGGTGTCAGGTTCTCATTTCCTAGTTTAACCATACCCTCTGCCTCTGCCTGTGTAAAATAGTCTTTGTGGACTCTAATTAGCCCATTCCTAATCTTCCTACTTATGATAACTTCATGTTACCTACTGCTGAAGTGCTGTATTAACTGGAATTTCTGATATCCCCCGATACCTGGAGAAAGTGAGGACTGCAGATGCTGGAGATCAGAGTCGAGAGTGTGGTGCTGGACAAGCACAGCAGGTCAGGCAGCATCTGAGGAGCAGGATGAAGAGCTTATGCCCGAAATGTTAACTCTCCTGCTCCTCAGATGCTGCCTGACCTGCTGTGCTTTTCCAGTGCCATATTCCCCAATTTCCTTTTGTATGAAAGCCCGGTCTGGAACCCACAAAGCTGCTCAGAACTTGAACTCCTTTTTGTTTTTCTTTTTAAAGGAAGACCTGTCAGAAGGTCAGAAGCAGAGTTAATTGGCAGATTTCTGAAACTCCAATGTTGGATATACACCTTCTGGTGAACAGTTGACATCTTTGGGCACACTGCGATAATCTAACATGGATTTTATAATTTGTTTACATTTCATTGTACTGTCATGTCCGTTCAGAGTAAGCATGTGTGGTTGGAGCTGTTTATTCAAACTAATGAGATGATATTCAAACCACGTGTCTTCAACTGTGGCGATCAATCTGTCCAGTTCTGCCTTTACTGTGATGCCTTGCTGTTTCTGGGCAAGGGTGGGGGGGAAGAGCTATACTGCACTTGACTGTCCAGCTGTTTCCTGCTTCTCACTTATATTATCGACTTGACATCTGTCCTGCATGACCTTTTCAACCAGTTCATCTTACTCTCTATTGCTCATCATCCAGAGAGCCCTGGCTTTGTTTCTTCTGTACTTCTCATTATGGAAAAGTATATGATCTGTACGCGAACCGAGGCCTCTTTGAAGACAGTCCATTGTTCCTGTTTTACATGGTTACAGTTTTGCTTCCCAACCCTTGCTTCCATTGGCTAAATCCATGCTCGCCTGCTGAAATTGGCCAGCTCCCCATTAATTACTTTGAATCTGGATTGCTTTTTGCCATCTCTAATAGCTTATTCACACATGATATTATGATCACTATCTCCTAAATGTTCCGCATGATCTACTTGACCTCATTCTCCAGAATCAGATCCAAAAGTGCCTTTTTCCTCTTTGGGTCAGAAACGCACTGATCAAAATAATTCTCCTGAATACATTCAAGAAGCTCTTGACCCTCTCAACGTTTTACACTATTAGTTTCCAACTGTTTAAAAATAAGGGATTTTCCATTTAGTCCAGAGGTTAGGACAAAACTATTGTCGCTGAGGGTTTTTAGTCTGAATTCTTTTTCCCAGATAGCCTTGAATATGGTCAATGACCCAGCTTCCAATACTGAGATGTTGATTGACATGGAAGCCAGGGGTCATAAGGGATGAACAGGAAAGTGGACTAGAAGCCATAATCTTATCAGCCTTGACTTTATTGATGGGAGGAACAAGCACAAGCTGAAAATAGCTTATTTCTGCTTATTCTTGTGTTCTTATTACTATTCCAGGTTCTATTAGGATAAGTAAATCAAATTCAGTACTTTTTTACCTTGCTGTAATTTCCTTGTAAATTTGTTCTCTATCTTTCCTGCTAGGTGATGATCTATAGAATCTCCCAAATACTAGTACCTCTATTTATTGTTTGCTCGTTTTAACTAAATAGCCTCTGTCCTTGATAATTTGATGACATTCTCTCTTTCCAGCACTCTTATATTCTACTCAATCAATACTGCCACTTTAACGATTTCTTAAGCAAAATTAAATGGCTGCAAAGATAATGGAAATACTGTCCAGAATATTCCAGAATTCTTTGAATGCTGGGAGGGTTTCAGTGGATTGGAAAACCCGTTAATGTGATGCCCCTGTTCAAAAGAGAGGGAGACAGAAAGCAGGAAACTATAGGACAATTAGCCTAACATCTGTTATTGGGAAAATGTTAAAATCCATTATTTGGAAAAAATAGTAGGACATTTAGGAAAGCTTCACACACAATCAGAGACAGTATAGTTTTGTGAAAGGGAAATAATGTGTCAAATTAGCTAGAGCATATAACAAGCAGAATTGGTAAAGGGGAAATAGTAGGTGTAGTTTTTGTGGACTTCCAGATTAATTAGGTGCCAGATAAGATATTATTGCATAAGCCAAGAGCTCATAGCATTGGGGGATAATGTATTAGCATGGATTGAGGGTTGGTTAGTACACAGAATCTGCATAAAAGGGTCATTCTCAGGTTAGAAAGATGTAATTAGCAGATTGCCACAAGGATCAGACATAAGGCCTCAATTAATTACTATATATTAATGACTTGGAAGGGCAGAGTGTAATGTATCCAATTTTACTGGTGATAGAAAAATAGGTGAGGCCATGTGGTGAATGAGAACAGAAAGAATCAGCAGCAGGATTGAAATAGGCAGACTGAGGCAGATGGTGTTTAATCGAGGAAAGTGTGAGGTCAATGTCTTTTGTTGGGAAGAATCAAAAGGCAGTCCCTTACTTAAATGAAAAGGTACTCCCAAAAACGTGCAGCGCGGAGCGATGTGTGTGTTCTTGTGCATGAAACATGAGAAAGATAACATACAGGTGCAGTAAGTAATTAAGAAGGAAAATTGAATTTGGGTCTTTATTGCTTAGGGCTTGAAGTTTAACAATGGCCCTGTTTAAGTCTTGTTACAGTCAAAACATGTGGCGCTGGAAAAGCACAGCGGGTCAGGCAGCATCCGAGGAGCAGGACAGATGACTCTCCTGCTCCTCGGATGCTGCCTGACCCACTGTGCTTTTCCAGTGCCATACTTTTTGACTGATCTCCAGCATCTGAAGTCCTCACCTTCTCTTAAGTCTTGTTATAATTTACAAGGTATTGGTCAGGCCCCTACTTGGTGTGCTGTGTACAGTTTTGGTGCCCGTACTTAAGAAAGGATGTCTTGTCATTGGAGTCGGTTCAGAAAAGATTTGTGAGCTTCTCCACAGCGGTTGATTCCTGAGATGAATGGGTGGACTTAGCAAGAATGGCTGAACAGGTTAGACCTTTATTCGTTAGCACTTAGAAGCACGAGGGGTGATCCTTTTGAAACATGAGAGCTTCTGAAGGGGTTTGACAAGATAGATGTTGAGAAGATGTTTCCACTAGTGGACTAAACTCGAGCTAAGGGACATAGTTATGGAATAAGGAGACATCCATTTAAATCTAAGATACAAAGGAATTTCTTCAATGCAGTGAATATCTGGAATTCTGAACAAATACAGTCAAAAGTGTAATATATTGCCATGCTGCGGCAACACATTGAGTTGCAGAAGATACAAAGACACAAACAGAATACAAGCAAAAACAGTTCTTCCTCCCCACCTGTGCCCCACTCGACATCGACAGGGGAATGGGTGCAACAGGGTCTAGGCTCTCCAACTCCTCTGCACCTCAGTTCATTCCAGGTAACTTCCACCAGGGCCACCTTTGCTGTGCTGCCAGGAGCACCTGATGTACCCGCTGCTCCTGTCAATCCGATTACCGATTCAGGCCTACTGCATCACTACAGCTGAAGCCCAACATTCCCGATTCTGACCCGACTGGAGATACCACCTTCTCCGCTGACCAACCCTGCCATCACTGCCATCTTGAAAACTGGTACCACTGTCATCACCTCGAGTCCTGCACGGAGCCCACCGACGTCAAAGTCACCTCAGCCAAGTGCCATCTCTCACTCGCTGCTATCGCGGGTTCTCTGAGGGTTCACTATTCCCTTGGGCTCCCTGGGAGTCCGGGCTCACTGTCTCCTTGCCGAAGATGCTGAAAAGGCTTTTAAGAGGGTAAAAAAGAAAGCAAGAGCCAAAAAAAAAAAACAAAAGTAAAAAGCAACAAAGAAAGTGAATGAGCTCCAGGCCAGGAGCTGAGATGCAGTTGCTATGTGGATGACATCTTGCAGAGGAGATTCCTTGTGGTGGCTGACTAATTGACTGCATGTATTTGAAGAGAGAGATGGATTTTTGAAATGTAAGGAGTCGAGGGTTATGAGGAGCTGGCACACAAAGAGGAATTGGGATCAGGGAAATATCATCATGTGCTTATTGCATGGCAGCACAGACTTGACAGGGTGAATATCCTACCCCTGCATTTATTTCTTATGTTCATAGTCCAGTGCTCTCCATTCTTTGTTGCCTTGATTTTCCTCTCTAATGTTGGATCATGGGACCCAACCCCAGTCAACTTAGTTAAAGCCCTCCCCATCTCTCTGGCTGGTACGGTTCCTATCTCCCCCAGTCACAGATTCCACAGATCCTAAAGCCCTCTCACCTGCACCATCTCTTCAGTCACACATCTGCTCTGTCCTCTTATTTTTTACACCAGTGTATCCTTTAGGGAGTAATCTGGTTCCTACATTGTGAAGCCTTGCTGGGAGTCCGGGCTCACTGTCTCCTTGCCGAAGATGCTGAAAAGGCTTTTAAGAGGGGAAAAAAGAAAGCGAGAGCCAAAAGAAAAACCAAAAGTAAAAAGCAACAAAGAAAGTGAATGAGCTCCAGGCCAGTTTCCTTAAATCTGCCTGCACAATCTTAGCCCTCTCTCCATCTATGTCACTGCCCACCCCACTGCCCCCCAAATAACCTCAAGAGTGTGAGTGACATCCTTAACCCTGGCATGAGGGAGATAACATTCCATCCTGAATTCCTATCTGTTCACCATTTATAGCGATAGGGGATTCGATCAATAATCTTTTTCTAACTTTCCTCCTGAGGCTATGACCAGCCAACTCAGCTATAGGGTCATGGATTTGGGTCTGGTTACCATTCATGGATTAGGGTCTGCATCATCTAGAACCGATGTGCTCTGCAGTGGCTATAGTGATGTGACTATTAACTGATTCAACAGATAGAAATGGAAAGGTTTCAATAAACACTCTCAATCTACTCACACCTCAGTTATTTCCTGTTTGCTAATTGTATTTTGTACTGAGCAACACTGACAGACATTTAAATCTACTTAAACAAGCCAAATTAAAAACCCAATGGGGAGGGGGAGGCAAAGCCTTAATGTCATTAGCGTAGTAATCTAAAATCCCAAGTAAATGTTCTGAGGGATTTTGAATCCCATCATGGCCGATAGTGGACTTTGAATTCAGCTCAGTAAATATCTTGAGTTAAGCTGACCTAATGGCGACGATGTAATCATTGTTGATTGTCGTAAGAATTCATCTGGTTCACTACAAATGTTCTTTAGGGGAGCGAAGATTTGCCATCCCGCCTGGTCTGGCTTACATGTGACTCCAGACTCAGCAATGTGGTTGACGCTGCTGACCCAGTCCACATCTCAAGAATGAATTGAAAAATAAACCAATGAACAAAATTTCTTCTATCGATCACAGATTTACTAGGGGGCAGATTTTGCACAGTTACCATTTGCTTTATTGGGAGAACCTTTTAAATGGAGGGAATTACAGAGTTAGGGAGAGGCGAAGCCATGGAGGAATGTAGAAACAAGATCGGAATTGGAAAGGCAAAGCGTTGTTCGACCTGGAGTCAGGGTAGGCCATGAAGCACAGGGTGACACGGAAATGGGACTTGCTGTGAGTTAAGACAAGGACACTATAGCTTGAGATGACCTGACATTTACAGAGGGTGGAATATGGACTCAAACCAGGAGTACATTGGGATAATCCATTCCAGAGATAACAGAGGTCTCCTTGAGGATTTCAACAGTAAGTGAGCTGTGATGGGGTGGATGTTGGGTGGTGTTGTAGAGGTGGGAATGGACAGTCACAGTGATAAAATGGAAATGAGTTTGGGAGCTCAACTTGGAATCGAATGTAACATCATTGTTGTGAAGAGACTGGCTAAGTGTTAGGTTGTTGCCTGGGAGACAGATGGAATTGGTTCGCTAGCGAGGAGGGACAATGGCTTCAGTCTTTCCAGGTTTTAAATGGAGAAAATTTGCATGTGATCCAGTGGATGTCCATTCCGTTCAGCTGAAGCTGCCTCTTCAGATCAGCCTGAGAGCTGCTTATCCACCTCCTTCCTATGGAAAGGAAAAAAACTTAACCATCACAAATTCATAGTAATCAACAAATTAATCAACAGGGGGGTGAGAATGTGTTTTACACAGTGAGTTACGATGATTAAAATGTGTCTGTATGAGTTTCTGCCAGGTGCTCTGATTTCCTCCCATAGTCCAAAGATGTGCAGGTTATTGGCTTGGCCTTGCTAAATTGTCTGTAGTGTCTCGGGGGTATATACTAGGTGGATTGTCCATGCCAAATGCAGGGTTACAGGGTTAAGGTGGGGGAGGTGAGTCTAGGTGGGGATGTTCTTCAGAACATTGTTGATGGGCCGAATGCATCTATCTGCACTGTAAGGATTCTGTGGTTCTATGATTCTATTGAAGGTGCTGAAGGTTTGTTTGCAGTCTCCTCATGGGAAGAGGTACTGGTGGTGTATTGTTTTATTAATAGAGATTTGGGAATGGGGAGAATGATGAAACTGAACAAAGCTTTCAGCTGCTCCAGCCTGCTCTGACTTTCTAGATCATTGAATGGGAAGTGACACTTTAATACGTGTGCTCCCTCTTTTTAGATTTAGATTTTATTGTCACATGTACTCAAATAGGGGAATACAGTGAAAAGTGTCTAATGTCACCACACGGCACCACCTTAGGTACAAAAGTAGTAAAAGAAACAACGTTTAAATAGTTAAGCATTACAGGCCTTCATAGAATAGGTAGAAAAATAAGGTAATAAGGTAATAGTTAATATTAAAGTCCTTCTTAATATATAACCTAGAAAAAAAAAGTTCAAAGGTCAGCAGTCTTTGAGTGCTTGCTGGGGCTTCAATCTCCTCTGCTTAGCTCACTCTGTTTTGGGGAAGGTAGGGGAAATGATGTGGGTCACCTGGGAGAGCGGCCTGATCCAGGAGCAATCAGGAAACCATCAATCTTCAAACATTGAGGCCCTTGCTCCAAAACAATGTCCTTACTTTGTCGAGCCCTGGAAGAATCTTGTAGCTTTCAAAGCGATCACCTCTCATTCTTGAGAATATCAAGCCAGTCTCATCATCTGTTCTTCTGGGCGTGTGTTTGGTTGTCATCTATCTTACCTTAAGCTCAGTAGCCTCCTTCTCCTGGGATGTCTGCACAGAGGGTCACATCGCAGAAGTCTTTGTGGCCAGTGTTGCTGTGTGCATTGTCAGTGCTGACTGGAAGAGCTGGGCCTTAAGTTACAAGATAAGAACGTAATGCTAGGCCGATGCTGTCAAATCGGATTTGGCTGTGAGTTTAATCTCTGCAGAGAAATTCTGGCATGTACTATTTCAATCACAGTGCAACTGAGAAAGATCCTTTAATTACGATAAGCTGACTTGTGCAGAAAAGGTCAACTGCAAAGATATGGAACATTCCATCTTCAGAAATTTGCCTAAAGCCTATCATGAGATCTTTGGCACAAGGCATATTCAGGAGTGTCTTGACTGGGTGTCTCAGTATCTGTTTATGAATAATACTCCACAAAATCCAAAGAGGAAAATATCTGCATTTATATGATGTCTTTCATGACCACAGCTTTCTAAAAGTTAGGACGGACAGAGTCGTCATCTCTGGGTTGTTGCCGGTGCCACGTGACAGTGAGGCAAGGAATAGGGAGAGAGTGCAGTTGAACACATGGCTGCAAGGATGGTGAAGGAGGGAGGGCTTCAGGTATTTGGACAATTGCACTGCATTCTGGGGAAGGTGGGACCTGTACAAGCAGGACAGGTTGCACCTGAACCAGAAGGGCACCAATATCCTGGGAATAGGTTTGCGAGCACTCTTCGGGGGGGTTTAAACTAATTTGGCAAGGGGATGGGATCCGGACTTGTAGTCCAGCAAGTAGGTTAGCTGTTTTTCAGGATGTCCAAGAATGTAGGGAGGCTGTGGAGAAGGTAGCACTGACAGGGAATATTTGCAGACACAGAGATGGGTTCAAGTGTGTATACTTCAATGCAAGGAGTATCAGAAATAAGGTGGGTGAACTTAAGGCGTGGATCGGTACTTGGGACAACGATGTTGTGGCCATCATGGAAACGTGGATAGAAGAGGGATAGGAATGGTTGTTGGAGGTTCCTGGTTACAGATGTTTCAGTAAGATTAGGGAGGGTTGTAAAAAAGGAGGGGGTGTGGCGTTGCTAATTAGAAATGGTATAATGGCTGCAGAAAGGCAGTTCGATGGGGATCTGCCTTTGGAGGTAGTATGTGCTGAAGTCAGAAATAGGAAAGGAGCAGTAACCTTGTTGGGTGTTTACTATAGGCCCCCCAATAGCAGCAGAGATGTGGAGAAACAGATTGGGAAACAGAGTTTGGAAAGGCGGAGAAGCCACAGGGTAGTAGCCATGGGCGATTTCAACTTCCCAAATATTGATTGGAAGCTCTTTAGATCAAGTAGTTTGGACGGGGCGGTGTTTGTGCAGTGTGTCTAACTCAGTATGTAGATTGTCCGATCAGAGGGGAGCCATATTGTATTTGGTACTTGGTGACGAACCGGGACAAGTGATGGGCTTGTTAGTGGGTGAGCATCTTGGTGATGGTGACCACAATTCTGTGACTTTCACCTTGGTTATGGAGAGAGATAGGTGCGTGCAACAGGGCAGGTTTTACAATTGGGGGAAGGGTAAATACGATGCTGCAAGACAGGATCTGAGGAGCATAAGTTGGGAGCATAGGCTGTCAGGGAAGGATGTCGTGGAAATGTGGAACTTTTTCAAGGAACAGATATGATGTGTCCTTGATATGTATGTACCTGTCAGGCAGGAAAGAGATGGTCGTATGAGGGAACCTTGGTTGACGAGTGAGGTTGAATGTCTAGTAAAGAGGAGGAAGGAGGCTTACATAAGGATGAAGAAATAAGGTTCAAACAGAGCGTTGGAGGGATACAGGATAGCCTGGAGGGAGCTGAAGAAAGGGATTAGGAGAGCTAAGAGAGGGCATGAAAAATCTTTGGCGGGTATGATCAAGGATAACCCCAAGGCATTTTATGCGTGTGTGAGAAACATGAGAATGACGAGAACGAGGGTAGGTCCGATCAAGGACAGTAGTGGGAGACTGTGTATTGAGTCGGAAGAGATAGGAGAGGTCTTGAATGAGTACTTTTCTTCAGTATTTACAAATGAGAGGGACCATATTGTTGAAGAGGAGAGTATGAAATGGACTGGTAAGCTAGAGGAGATACTTGTTGGGAAGGAAGATGTGTTGGGCATTTTGAAAAACTTGAGGAGAGACAAGTCCCCCGGGCCTGACGGGATATATCCTAGGATTATGTGGGAAGCAAGAGAGGAAATTGCAGAGCCATTGGCAATGATCTTTTCGTCTTCACTGTCAACGGGGGTGGTACCAGGGGACTGGAGAGTGGCAAATGTTATGCCCCTGTTCAAAAAAGGGAATAGGGATAACCCCGGGAATTACAGGCCGGTTAGTCTTACTTCGGTGGTAGGCAAAGTAATGGAAAGGGTACTGAGGGATAGGATTTATGAGTATCTGGAAAGACACTGCTTGATTAGGGACAGCCAGCACGGATTTGTGAGGGGTAGATCTTGCCTTACAAGTCTTATTGAATTCTTTGAGGAGGTGACCAAGCATGTGGATGAGGGTAGAGCAGTGGATGTAGTGTACATGGATTTTAGTAAGGCATTTGATAAGGTTCCCCATGGTAGGCTTATGCGGAAAGTTAGGAGGCATGGGATAGTGAGAAATTTGGCCAGTTGGATAGAGAACTGGCTAACCGTTCGAAGTCAGAGAGTGGTGGTAGATGGTAAATATTCAGCCTGGAGCCCAGTTACAAGTGGAGTTCCGCAGGGATCAGTTCTGGGTCTTCTGCTGTTTGTAATTTTTATTAATGACTTGGAAGAGGGAGTTGAAGGGTGGGTCAGTAAATTTGCAGATGATACGAAGATTGGTGGAGTTGTGCATAGTGAGGAGGGCTGTTGTCGGCTGCAAAGGGACTTAGATATGATGCAGAGCTGGGCTGAGGAGTGGCAGATGGAGTTCAAGTGTGTGGTTATCCATTTTGGAAGGACAAATAAGAATGCGGAATACAGGGTTAACGGTAGGGTTCTTAGTAAGGTGGAGGAGCAGAGGGATCTTGGGTCTATGTTCATAGCTCTTAGAAAGTTGCCACTCAGGTGGATAGAGCTTGTAAGAAGGCCGATGTTGTATTAGCGTTCATTAGCAGAGGGATTGAATTCAAGAGTCGTGAGGTGATGTTGTGGCTGTACAGGACCTTGGTAAGGCCCATTTGGAGTACTGTGTGCAGTTCTGGTCGCCTCACTTTAGGAAAGATGTGGAAGCTTTGGAGAGGGTGCAGAGGAGATTTACCAGGATGTTGCCTGGAATGGAGAATAGGTCGTATGAGGATAGATTGAGAGTGCTAGGCCTTTTCTCATTGGAACGGCGAAGGATGAGGGGTGACTTCATAGAGGTTTATAAGATGATCAGGGGAATAGATTGAGTAGACAGTCAGAGACTTTTCCCCAGGTACAACAGAATGTTACAAGGGGACATAAATTTAAGGTGAAGGGTGAATGGTATAGGGGGGATGTCAGGGGTAGGTTCTTTACCCAGAGAGGGGCATGGAATGCGCTGCCTGTGGGAGTGGCAGAGTCAGCATCATTGGTGACCTTTAAGCGGCAATTGGATAGGTACATGGATGGGTGCTTAAGCTACGACAAATGTTCGGCATAACATCGTGGGCCGAAGGGCCTGTTCTGTGCTGTATTGTTCTATGTTCTAATGCTACAAAATGCTTTACAATTTAAAGTGTAATCTATGTAGTAATGTTATCACAGAATCCCTACAATGTGGAAACAGGGCCAACAAATCCACCCAGACCCATTACATTACTCTGCATTTACAACTGACTATTGCACCTCCGAACACTGTGCACAACTTAGAATGGCCAATTCACCTAGCCTGCACATCTTCGGACTGGGAGGGAACTGGAGCACCCGGAGGAAACCCACGCAGACATGGGGAGAATGTACAAACTCCACACAGATAGTCGCCCGAGGCTGGAATCGAACGTGGGTCCTAGGTGCTGTGAGGCAGCAGTACTAACCACTGAGCTACCATGCCATCTCCCACAACAAATAATGTGATCAGATAACTAGTTTCATTGTGGTAATTGCTTGAAGAAAGGGATAGTTGCCCTTCAAAATAGTGCTGTGTAATCTTTCACACCCTCCTGAGAGGGCGGATCTGGAGCAGGACACAAAGCCATAGTATTTTCCCAGATACCTACTCCTGGTACCCTGTGGTTTTTGTTGAGTGTGGTGCTGGAAAAGCCCTTCATCAGGAATGAAGCTTGTGGGCTGGGGACCTGAGAGATAAATGGGAGGGGGGGGGGGGGGGGGGGGGGGGGTTGGGGCTGGGTACAAGGTAGCTGGGAATGAGATAGGTAGATGAAGCTGGGGAGAAGGTGATAAGGTGGAGCGGATGGATAGGAAAGATGATGGACAGGTCAAGAGGGCAGTGACGAGTTGGAGGCTTGGGATAGGGATAAGGTGGGGGAGGGGAAATGATGAAACTGGTGAACTCCACATTGATACCGTGGGGTTGCATGGTCCCAAGATGGAAGATGAGACGTTCTTCCTCCAGGCATCGGGTGGTTAGTGTTTGGCGATGGAGGAAGCCCAGGTCCTGCATGACCTCAGTGGATATCTTTCCCATCTATCTGCTCCACCATCCTCTCCAACTCATCACCTAATCCCCCACTTTCATCTACTTATTGCATTCTCAGCTACCTTCACCCCCCCCCAGCTCCACCCCCACCCCCTCTCTTTTATCTTTCCACCCCCTCGGCCCACAAGCCTCATTCCTGATGAAGGGCTTATGCCCACAATGTCGATTCTCCTGCTCCTCGGATGCTGCCTGACCTGCTGTGCTTTTCCACTCTCGACTCTGATCTCCAGCCTCTGCACTCCTCACTTTCTCTCACCCTGTGGTATTTGTCATTTCTACTAGTGTTTGGTGCTGGGTAAGGGGTGTTTTGTGATGGCTTGCTGATAGCACTCTTGCTTTGAATTTCCTTTTATTTTGGATCTATATAGCATTAGTGGATGTACCACTGTAGATTATCTATGGAAGAGGTATGATTATTAGATGACAGGAATATTTAACTCATGATAACAATTAGTACAGCTACATTTAGATTACTTAGTGTGGAAACAGGCCCTTCGGCCCAACAAGTCCACGCCGACCCTCCGAAAGCAACCCATCCAGACCCACTCCCCTATATTTACCCCTTCACCTAACACTACGGGCAATTTAGCATGGCCAATTCACCTAACCTGTGGGAGGAAACCGGAGCACCCAGAGGAAACCCACACAGACACAGGGAGAATGTGCAAACTCCACATAGACAGTTGCCTGAGGTGGGAATTGAACCCGGGTCTCTGGCGCTGTGAGGTAGCAATGTTAACCACTGTGCTACCGTACCACACACAAGTATGACAGAATTACCAGAAAATAATAATAAAGCCCTGCAGGTGCTGAAAATCTGAAACAAAAGCAGAAATTGCTGGAGGAACTCAGGGGTCTTCAGTGACAACTGTCATAAAGCATTGGCAATGAACTGTCTCTGTTTCTGATGACACGAGGGAGGAATGTCATGAGGGGCAGAATTTGGAATAATTTTCATGATGTCTTTACCAGGATGTAACAAAAGGCACTTAAGGGACATATTAAATCAAAGAAAGACACCAAGTCACAGCTGGGAGTATTACATCTGATGACTGAAAGCTTATTGGTCACACACATGAGTTCTAAGAAGTGACTGAAGGGAAGAGAGTGTGACCGAGGTTAGGAGAGAAATGGAGAGGGATTTCTAGAGCTTTGGATCTTAGCAGTTGAAGACATGGCCCCCATTATTGGTACAATTATAATTGGAGATGTAAAAGAGGCCTGAGTTAAAGGAGTACAAATATATTGGAGGTGTGTAGTACTGGAACAGATTACAGAAATAGACAGGGGCAAAGCCTTTGAGGGAATTGAGAACTTTAAGATTAGGATGTTTACGCAAATACCTCCTCTTGGGCTCCCCTGACATGATGCTTTAAAATATAAAGTGAGCAATGATAGAGGCCCTTCAAACTTTAGAACTGGAAATAAGATTTGAGTACTGTATTGGCAAAATAGTGTTTAACGTTTTATGTGCTTTCTTTTCCTAGTTTGGTACTAATTGGTTCTGAGACAAGGCCTCACCTGTGTGCCAATGAGAGCTGCTTGCAAGTTGAGATGCTGTTCTGGAAAATGCAAATGACCCTTTGATAAGCCCAGAAGGACCATGGGATCAATTAATATAGGAAAGGCTGCCACATTGAACGAATTGTTACATGCCAGCATTGATACTATTGGTGAGTATATTTAGTTAAAGGGAGCAGAATGTGGGGACATCACAATTCTTATCGTTAATTGCTGAAATAAGGTCTTACATACACTGGTAATAAATATACATCTTTGCTAAATCTCAGGTTAATGTCATCCTGTATTTAATGTATTGTATTTAAATCTGGTTCCTGGAGGGATTTGCTCATTATGTTATGATTTAACCTCCCAAAATGTAAAAATTTCCAATAAGACTGCCAAATGGATGATTTGCCTGATTAATGTTCTATTCAGGACAGGGGCAAAACACATTAGGTTGTATCATTAACAGAAAAGATCTCTATTTAGAGTAACACAATTAAGTTCACCAAGAGCAAGGAAAGGGTTACTAAGGTATTTTAACTACAACTGTTCAAAAGCCCCAAATACATACACTCAATAACGATTTAAAGATTGATAAAATCAATCTTATGTTTTAAGTGAGAAAGAATATAGACAGCAAATTCAGAAAATCAAACCACAAGGTGGAAAATTCTCACAGTCCTTTTGTTTTTGGCAATGATGATGTGCTGTTATCTCGAGGATGACAATCATTCGCCAATTCAGGAGTTGATCAGATGGACCTAGGTATTTTCTTGTTTAGAATTCTTGTCATTTTTTTGCTGCTCATTTCTTTTTCCTATATGGGAGATCGTGAGGGAGAGGTGGATGCTTTCTGCCTGTACATTTCTCTCTCTGTGGCACTCACATAGCTTTTAACATTCTGCAACTCAACCAACCAAAGGGCTGTTGTCATGCAGAATTTCCTGAAGTCAAAAGACTCTTCATGCCACTCCGTTTCGAGTTCTCTGCCTTACTGTTTCAAAAACTCCCATTTCAGCCAAAAAAAGGTTGTCTCTTCCAATTACTACTCTTAAAAAAAGTAGCATTCGGATGTAAATACATGAAAATGAGGCCAAGGAGTGACCACCAGACACTTCCTTGCTCCCACTGCCCACAGGATGGTGACATTTTCTGTTGGTAATGACCAGTAATATTGACTCCAACGACCCTAAAAGAAACTGGTGGGGAATAAAAAAACAAGTGGCATTGTGTCTCATTGTAATGTAAAACTTAACTGTAGAAAATATTGACATATAGCAAACATTTGTTTCAAAAATATACTCATGATGCAAACCATGTAAAAACATGTTGTAACACTAATGAAAATACTGCTTGACATTTTTCCCTCAGTAAACTTGTACAAGTCTGTCCCTGAAAAAAATTCATCTTGACTCGCCTGCTGGTTGGGTTTGACATAAGGGAAAATTAGATTAGATTACATTACAATGTGGAAACAGGCCCTTCGGCCCAACAAGTCCACACCGACCCGCCGAAGCGCAACCCACCCATACCCCTACATTTACCCCTTACCTAACACTACGGGCAATTTAGCATGGCCAATTCACCTGACCTGCACATCTTTGGACTGTGGGAGGAAACCGGAGCACCCGGAGGAAACCCACGCAGACACGGGGAGAACGTGCAAACTCCACACAGCCTGAGGTGGGAATTGAACCCGGGTCTCAGGCGCTGTGAGGCAGCATCAAAATTGTCTTGTCACCTTCTTGCCCCATCTGCTTTTGAAGTTCAGTGATACATTTTGTATCAGGCAAGTTGTGGTCATCAATCGTACCCTGCTGAAACAGGTGTTAGGCCCCTTGGTATAATCAGGGGCCTAGTGCCTGCTTCCAGGACTCAGTCAACTAATTCAGCGCACCCAGCTCAATGGTTCTGGGTAAATTATAGCCTTAAAGACAGTGCTACAAGCCACCAGAGAAGAGGTGTGTTTTTCCAGTTTGTCTTGCTTCAATGTAGAAACCGAAGTCGAAGTACTCTGGATTCCAATGCAGCCTCCTGTTACCTGTACTCCTCTTATTCACCATTCCACCGCCTGCCCATCCTGGACTTACCTGTTCCTCTGACACTAATACAAGCAGATCTTTATTGGTCGAACAGGTCTTATCACTGTCCGGATCAAATCAGCCCATTTGATTGGCACCCCATCCACCACCATCTTAATTATTCATGTCCTCCATCACCGATACACAGTGGCAGCAGCGTTTATCATCTGTGACATGTCCTGCAGTAACTCAACAAGGCTCATTCAAAAGCATCTTCCAAATCCCTGACCTCAACGACCCAGAGGGGTAAGGACAGCAGGCACATGGCAATACCATCTGCAAGTGCTCTCTCCAGTCACTCACCGTCTGATTTTGGAAATATATCTGTGTTCGTTCACTGGGTCACAATCATGGAACTCCCATTCAAACGGCCCTGTCGAAGTATAGATGCCACACGTACAGCAGCAGTTCAAGAAGACAGCTCAGTACCACCTACACAAGGGCAATTTAGGTTGGCAAAAACGTTGGCTTTATCAGTTATGGTCACGTTCTAAATATAATTTTCTTTTTAAATAGGAAGAGTCCGAATTGGTGAGCTGCATTGGTCGGCTTGTTCAGTGTCTGCTGCTTGCTTGTGGTGTGGAGATGAGGCCTCAGGTTTAATTTAAGACAAAGCCTGAACCTCTCCTCATTGCATCAGCGAGCATCCACCTTCAAAACCTCTAACCCACACCTCCCTTTATCATTGAAGGTGTTACCAAGCTGCATGTCTCCCACTTTGATCAGATTATGTATTTAAGTTTCCTTTCTCCTTGACCTGGGAAAGAGGTGCTGTCACAGTGAAGAATGGAATCTTTTTGATCTCAGCAATGTGAAAGACATGGGCTGCAGGTGCCAGAGAGGGATGAATAGGGAGGAAAGAATAGTTTGCAAGTCAACATCAAAATCATGAGTGAGGTATTCAGATGGAGCATCTGTCAGAGTGTTCTGTCTGGCCTTGCATTCCATTACCGCAACTATTTCATGCACCAATGTGCTCTGTTGATAATGTCAGACCTAAATTTTATGAAGGAGGCATGAAATGATTGAATAGGGCAATCCAGGGATCAGGCAGGAAATGGAGTTGAGGTAGCAAATCAGCTGAGAGATAATGGAACAGCAGATCTGCCTGAAGGACTGAATGGCCTAGACCTGCTCCTAGCTTTTATGGTCAACAGCTAAAAGGTGCAGCCATATTGGATGGAAATGTAGGAGCTGGTTTGAATCTTGATGTACCATTCATTTCATCCATTTGATAAAAATAAATCTGAAAACTAGGTCATAGGGTCATGCAGCACGGAAACAGACCCTCCAATCTAACTCGTCCATGCTGACCAAGTTTCCCAAACTAAAACTAATCTTACTTGCCTCTCTTTGACCCATATCCTTCTAAACATTGCCTATTCACGTACCAGTCCAAATTTATTTTAAATGTTGTACCTGGATCTACCACTTCCTGAGGCAGTTCAATTTGCATATGAACCACCCACTGTGTTAACAAGTTGTCCCACGGGTCCCTTTTAAAGCTTTCTCCTCTTACTTTAAAATTATGTCCCCTAGTTTTGAACTCCACTACCTCAGGGAAAAGATCTTTGCTACTGGCCTTATCTATGTCCCTCATGATTTTATAAACCTCTGTAAGCTCACGTCATCTCCAATGCTCCACTGAAAGAAATCCCAGCCTATCCAGCCTCTCCTTATAACTCCATCTCTCCAACTCTCATCAACACCCTGGTAAATCTTTTCTGAACTATCTCAAATTTAATAATACCCTTCCTTTGGCAGGGCAGCCTGAACTGGATGCAGTACTCCAGAAATGGCCTCGCCAACGTCCTGTACAAACTCAGCATGACGTCCCAACTCCTAGACACAATGAGAGCAAGATGAGAAAACTTCAAGGGATTATTCAGAATTAAGAATGTCACTGTTGAAGGGGGGGGTTAGATTGGAAGACTGTGTACATACTTTGTGTTAGTAATGTCAGGCCAGTTGTTTGGATACTGGGAGAAATGAGATTTTTGTTTATGGAAACATAGTAAGTGTTAGATGTATCATTAAGAGTGTGTAGAAGTTTGCTCCTATTCTTTGTGGCTGGCTGGTTATGAGCTGTGATGTTTCCACACTTAAAATAACTATAACTAAGTTCAAAATTGCCTGACAGAATGCCATTGTGGATAATCACAATGAACTGCTGTTTGGTTTCAGTGGCGACAGAGAGACTTTCAGTGAAAACCTTTTGCGAAAATGATCCTAATTTCTTTTTAGAGTAAATAAAACAGCATTCTCATTTAGGCCGGTATCTGTCTTCTACCAGACAATTGGCCTGACATTAGCAAACCATTGTATGAGTAGCCATTCAGTCTGATCCTCCTTTCAACCTGGACCTTCTTAATTCCGAACAATCCCCTGAATTTTATACATACTGCTCCCTCTTCTTTTTTGTTTTCAGTTTACTTTCAGGTTTTGTTTTCATTTTCTTAGCTGGTTTATTTGATCCTTTGAACTGGGTCTACCATTCCATAAGATCCCAGCTCACTTTCTATTTTGACTCCATTGTCCCACCCCATTCCTGGATTGCCCTATTCAGGCTGTCTCTTCCCCCATAAGATTTATCTCTGTGTTTATCATCAAGAAGCACTTTAAGGGCTGATGTATAAGGTGGTTACGATAATGGAATAAAATGGGGGGTGGGGGCAGGGAGGAGTGCAGCATGTTCTGATCCCTCAGTTTCTTTGACTTGTGTTGAATCAGGAGTTTGCACGTTCTCCCTGTGTCTGCGTGGGTTTCCTCCAGGTACTCCAGTTTTCTCCCACAGTCCAAAGATGTGCAGGTCAAGTGAATTGGCCATGCTAAATTGCCCAAAGTGTTAGGTGCATTAGTTAGAGGGGGGGTGAGTTGCTCTTTTGGAGGGTCGTATGGACTTGTTGGGCCAAAGGGCCTGTTTCCATTCTGTAGGGAAACTAATCTAAAAAAAAGCACAATTCTATGACCAGTCCGTGTCAGTGCTTCCTGCTCCAGTGTTGAACGATGAGCTGTGACATGTCCTTGTGGCCACAATAAGGGGAGTCATTTCTTCAGAAGAGATCACTATTGTCTTGGGGGGTTGGTGAGGAGCAGGCCCATTTGAAGTTAAGGCAGGATGTAAGAAGAATATTCCCAAAGTAACGTAGACGCACCCTTCGCTCTGGACAAAGTGAGATTGGTTTTGCAGTGGACTCTATTTAATGCCGTCTTTTCTTTAAACAAAACAACTGAGGTTGTTTCCCATTACTGCAATAGTAAATGAAACCCAAAGGAGCACTCAGTGCTCTTTTATCAGACGTAACTCCTTTCCTTTTTTTGTGTGTGATTTTGATCAAGGATTAGATATTGTTCAGAGTATTGGGGACCTGGTTAATCTTCAAATTAGTGCTGTAGGACCATTTGCGCTGACCTAGGAGAGCAGATGGGGAGCCACTGTCTAACATCTCATTCTAATGCTAGCACATCTAACAGTGTAGCACTCCCTCAATATTGACACTGGAAGGCCAGGCTGGATTTTTTTGTTTAAAGGATCATTTGAATTCAGAACCTTGTGAGTCAGAGGCACGAGGGCTACCAACTAACAGCCAGCTAATACCTATGAAGATGTTATAAAAATGCAAACAATTTTTCCTTTAGTTTCATTTCTGCATGCTTTCAACACCTATCAAGTAGAAGAGAACAGTTAATGAGCCTTAGATGGATTAAGAAAGAGTACAAGGGTAGGGAATTATACTCAGCTTGGTTAAGATAACAGCTAGCCCACAGCAGGAGCATTGTTCAGTTCTGGGTACCACCCCACTGGAAGCCTGTGAATCCATTGGAGAGAGTGCACATGAGGTTTACAAGAATGGTTCCAGGGATGAGGAGCTTCAGTTATGAGGATAGATTGGAAAAGCAGGGACTGTTCTCCTTGGAGAAGTGATTTTTATTGAAGTTTTTAAAATCATACGAAATTTGCACAGAGGAAAAGCAAACAACTGGTCTCATTTGTAAATGGATCAAGAACAAGATTTCACAGATTTAAACTCTTTTGCAGTAGAATGAAATGGAATGTGAGACGAACCTTGTTCGTGTAGCAAGGAGTTTGGGCATGGAATGTAGTCGAGGGACTTGAAATCTCAAGTACAGAGCTCAACTGTGGATTTTGGAATATTGTCTATTCCTCCTAAAGATGCCAGTGGTTTCAATTACTGTACAAACATCCTTGCGCACATGATGTTATTGTGAAAACAAGCCTCTAAACACCAGCTGCATGAGGACATTTATCGGCACAAGCTGCTAAATAGGAAACAAGTCAGCAATTGTTCCTGCCTACACAACAAGCCTGTCTTCAAGACTCTCAGCTTGAGCAACCAGTCAATGATCACAGAATTGTTAGAATACAGAAAGCAGCCGTTCGGTCCATCGCATCTTCACCAGTCCTCCAAATGGGCATTATGACTTAGTGCCATGCTCCCACCCTTTCTCTGTAATTCTACACATTAGAGACTTATTGAAATTGAAACAATGCCATTTAGAAAGCTCAACTGAATTTGTTTCCTCCATGCTGTCAACCCTCCCCATCTCTCTAACTTCCCCCAGCCATTCTGGACCCTTTAACATCTCCAACTTTAATTGCTCCACCATTGCTGCCTGGTTTCTAATCTCTTCAATCCCTATCCTCCCCTTATCCTTACTTCGCTTTCCCCCTTTAAGCCATTCGTTCAAACTTTGACCAAGCTTTTGGTCATCTCTCCTGATATGCCCTAATGTCACTCAGCATCAAATTTTGTCTTTCAATGGTACACTCCTACTCTTATTTCTTTTATACTTAAGTTGTTATAAAGTGAAGGACCAGAGATCATAGAATCATAGAGATGTATAGCATGGAAACAGACCGTTTGGTCCAACCTGTCCATGCCGACCAGATATCCCAACTAATCTAATCCCACCTGCCAGCACCGGGCCCATATCCCTCCAAACCCTTCCTATTTATATACCCATCCAAATGCCTCTTAAATATTGCAATTGTACCAGCCTCCACCACTTCCTCTGGCAGTTCATTCCATACACGTACCACCCTCTGTGTGAAAAAGTTGCCCCTTTTATATCTTTCCCCTCTCATCCTAAACCTATGCCCTCTAGTTCTGGACTCCCCCACCACAGGGAAAAGACTTTGTCTATCTACCCTATCCTTGCCCCTCATAATTTTGTAAACCTCTATAAGGTCACCCCTCAGCCTCCGACGCTCCAGGGAAAACAGCCCCAGCCTGTTCAGCCTCTCCCTGTAGCTCAGACCTACCAACCCTGGCAACATCCTTGTAAATCTTGTCTGAACCCTTACAAGTTTCACAACATCTTTCTGATAGGAAGGAGACCAGAATTGCACACAATATTCCAACATTGGCCTAACCAATGTCCTGTACAGTCACAACATGACTTCCCAACTCCTGTACTCATGAGTGGAAGGGCTGAGAATAGGGATATTGGATACGCACAGCATAGTTGGGACCAAAATGTGGCCTATGATGTTTTCTTGATCTTGGGAAGGTAATGTTGGAGGAGATCAGCACGGAGCAGGATTTCATCAGTTGTTGTGTTTTTTTAAAATTCCGGCACAAGATGTGGGTGCTGCAGGCCAGGTGAACATTTATTGCCCATCCTTAATTACCCTTGAGCTGATGGGGTCACATTCAGCAATAGCTGGGAAGATACATTGAAGAAGTTGGGACTATTACCCTTGGAGAGAATGTTACTGAGAAGAGATCTGATCAGTTTCCAAAATCAGGAGTGGGCTGTGTAGACAAGATGGGGAGAAGCTGTTCCCACTTGTAAAAGAAGGAGATTGAAAATGGTGTGTACACATCAGGGTCTGGAATGTACCACCTGGAGATGAGGTGGAGGGCAGGTCCCATTGAGGCTTTCACCAGGACATTGGATGGTTTGGGTAGAAATGGTGGGAAAAGCAGAAGATTAGCTGTAGGTAATATAAGCAGTGCAGACACAGTGGGCCGGATGGCCTCCTTCTACTCTGTAATGATTCTCTGCAGAGGGTGAAACATAGAAATAACGGATGCCATGTGTGAAGCTTAAGTCAGGATCTAGCAGCTTAGCAAATTTGTGCACCAGTGATTTGAAGCTGTGCGAGTTGCTGGGGAGAGTTGTGGAATCCGTGGTAAGAATGGAGGATTCTTTCCGCTGGCTTTAGGTTGCCAGAGTTAATGTCTTGATGTTGGATGTGTGATTTGACAGCGCAATGTAGCAGTAAAGGTGGTGGCTGGAAGGTACACCTGGGAAGCATAAGCATAGACCAGAAAGCTGTAGCCCATTTAGACATCGCTAAGGAGCAATGTGTAAGGGTGAAGGGAATTCGGGGAAACACTGATTTTGCCATTCTGAAGAAGCCATTGCCGGAGGTCTGTTGTCACAACCGAAACAGGAGCAGAACCAAGCAGTCCAACAGATATAGCCCACAAAGGAGGAATAACAGAAGAGAATGAGTTCTTTAACCATGTTGTTACGGTGTGAGCAAGAAGGCCAAGTACACGTTAACATCCTGCTGGGTCATTCACCAAGGATACCATGAGTCACGTTTTCTTTCCTCTGGATTTAGTTTGATAATGAGGACAAAGCAGAAACTGGATTTCAGGTTGGAAACAGGAAGGTGAGTGTATGGAGCTTGATTGCAGTGACATATTCAGCTTTAGAAGAAGCTGAGAAGCTGGCCGACAACTGGTTATAGGAGTGGAGTTAACAAATTACCTCAAGGCAGGAAAATCCCTGATCGGAAATCAGCAACTTAGAAAGTTTGTTTTGTAACTGAACTGTTGAGTTTGATGACAGAAATTAGTCATTGTGTATTCAATAAGACACCAGTCTCTCTGTATACTTAAGCTTCCCCATAGCAAGGCAGAGTAAGACCCAGTTCCTCAGCCCCAGTTTGTTCATTAAAAGCTGATGGTTGTTGGGGTATTTTGGCTAATGAACAAGAAATTCCAACTTGTACTGCTGCCTTCCAAAGAAGGTGAGCAAGAGAGAAGAGATCTCATCAGCAACATTGGTGCAGTTATGCCCTCGTGTAATTTGGATTTTAATCATTAGTTGACGAGAGGATCAGGTTTCACTTTTGTTTGGGTCCAAACACGGGTTGAAGAACAGCAACTTCCTTTGGCTGTGCTGGAACTGTGCTAGGAAAGTGCCCATTGCTTTTTTGTCCAAGGACATGAAACAGGGAGCCTGCTTCACCACTCTGTAAAAATCTACCAGAATGGAGAAAAATCTACTGGACACCACAACTGCACCTCCATTTTTTTTAGATTCGTTTGGTGTTTAAAATGGCAACCGAGGAACATCCCAACCCCCACCAAGTTAGCAATCTATCTGTGTTTTAGCAGCCAGGAGGCTACTACAATTACAATAACATTCTGTTAAATTTGCCTACTGCTTTTTCAGCAATTTCTTTTTTTTTTCAACCCAACCTCCCACCAAGTGGCCAATGGTGTGCCTTTTCTATTTGGCTGGAACCTATACTCTCCCCAAAAAAACGAAAAATTCACTCACATTCCTCCATTACAGATCTTGTTGTCGCCTGATCGCTCAGTTAGAGTGTGACTGATGTTCTACCTCAACATAATTTTCCTGCTCCATCCCCATACCCGTTGATGCCTTTAATGTCTAGTAATCCATCAATTTCTAACTTGAAAATATTTGATGACTGAACCTCCACTGCTCTTTGGGGCAGAGAATGCATAAGATTTACCTCTTCTGTGTGTAGAAATGCCATCTTACCTCAGTCCTAAGTACCTTATGAGAGCAAATGCCCCCGGCTGTAGATCCTCCCCAGCCAAGGGAAGCCTTCTTCCTGCATCCAACCTGTTGAACCCTGTCAAAGTCCTGTATGTCTCAATGAGATCCCTTCTTGCTCTTCCAAAGCCTAGAGAACCACAAGCCAGTCTCCTCGATCTCTCTTCGTAGGGTAAACCCACCATCCCAGGGAGCAGTCCAATGAACATTTGTTGTACTCCCTCTGCAGCGAATATATCCTTCCTCCTGAAAGGAGACCACAACTAACCTTCATATTTCTGATGGAGTCCCACCAATGTGCTATAATGCCTTTCATCATCTTGTAAGCTGGAATATTCCAGATTTCAACAATCCTGTTTGGAGTGAAAGCATCCTTCTTCATCTCTCCCTTGATGTTTTGGAAGTGATTTTACCTTTATCTCCTCTTCTTATTGATCCATTTGCCAAAGGGAATGTTTTCTCTCAGTTGAGTAACGATGTAACAATACTGCAGAGGAGGAATTTCTGGACCATATGTGAGTTGATTTTCTGGATGATTATGTTGAGGAACCAACCAGAGAACTGGCATCATAGACTAAGTATTACAAAATGAGAAGTAAATAATTGGCATCCTGGTTGTCAAGGCCCCTTCGAGAAGAGTAACCATAATATGATCGAATTCTTTATTAAGGTGGTGAGTGATGTAGTTGATTCTGAGACTAGGGTCCTGAATTTAAGGGTTTGAGGCATGAGTGGCTAGGATATAATGGGGATGTTACTTAAAGGGATGATGGTAGACAGCCAATGGCAAACATTTAAAAAGTGTATGGAGGAACGGCAACAATTCTTTATTCCTGTCTGGCACAAAACTGAAACTGGCAAGGTGGCTCAACCATGACGAACAAGGCAATTTTAAGGATAGTATTAAATCCAAGGAAGGGGCATACATATTGGCCAAAATAAAAACAACAGACCTGAGGATTGGGTGCAGTTTAGGACGACAAAGAGATTGACTAAGAGGAGGGAAATAGAGTTAGAAGAGTAAAATTGTGGTAACATACAAATTGATTGTAAAAGCTTCTATTTGTATGTGAAGAGAAAAAGGTTTGTTAAGTGAAATGTAGGTTACTTTCAGTTGGAAACAGGGGTATTTACAATAGGGGATGGGCAAAGAGATTGCTGATCCATAAGGTAGCACTTTGCTTTTGTCTCCACAAACGAGGACACAAGGAATGTTGCAAATACATTGGGGAACACTGGGTCTCAAGGAGAAGAAAGAATGGAAGGAAATCAGGATTAGTAGGGAAATGCCATTGGGCAAATTGATGGGATTAAAGGCTAATAAATCCCCAGGGTCTGATAGTCTGTATCCCAGAGTACTTAAGGAAGTAGGCCTAGAAATATTAGATGTATTGGTGATGATTTTCAAGAGTCCACAGACTCTGCAACAGTTTCTATTGATTGGAAGGGAGCCAATATAACCCTGCTCTTTAACAAAAAGTGGTAGAGAAGAAGAGGGAATTATGAGTTGACGTTGGTAGTCGGGAGAATGCTAGAGTCCGTTATAAAAGATTTAATAGCAGAGCTCTTGGAAAACAGTGACAGGATCTGACAGAGTCAGCACGGATTTACAAAAAGGAATTCGTGCTTTTCAATCTTTCCGGTACTGTTCAGAGAGTTGATAAGTAGGAGACCCAGAGAATATGGTTCACTTGAACTTTCAGAAGGATCTTGTTAAGGTCCCACAAAGGAGATTGGCAGGTAAAATTAAAGCACATGGGACTGGGGGCTATGTACTGACAAGAATAGAGGGCAAGTTGGCAGACAGGGCCCCAAGAGTGGGAATACATAGTGGGAGTCAGTGACTAGTGAGGTATCGCAGGAACCAGTGTTTGGACTTCAACTACTGATAATATATATTTGATGATTCAAATGAAGGCACTAATGTAATATCTCCAAGTTTGCAGACAACACAAAGCTGATGAGTTGGGAGGGAAGGTGAGTTGTGAGGAGGATGCAGATATGCTTCAGTGTTATTTGGACAAGTTGAGTAAGTGGGTAAATAAATGACAGATGAAGGATAATGTGGATGAATGTGAGGTTATCCATTTTGGCAGCAAAAAAGATGAAGGCAGATTATTATCTGAATGGCAATAAATTGGGGGAGGGGATGATACAACAAGATGTGGGTGTCCTTGTACATCAATTGCTGAAAGTAAACATTTAGGTGCAGAGGGCTGTGATAAAGGCTGTGATCTTCTCTGATATGTTGATCAGAGAGGATTCAAGTGCAGGAGCAGGAGTGTCTTATTGCAATTGTACAGGGTCTTGATGAGCTCATATTTGGAGTATTGTGTGCAGTTTTGGTCCCTTTATCTGCAGAAGGATGTTCTGGCTCTGGAGGGAGTGCAGTGAAAGTTTACCAGACTGTTTCCTGGGTTAGCAGGACTGACAGTTCAAGAACAGCTTCACCCCTGCTGTTATTAGACTTCTGACTGGACATGTTAAAATTCATGTTGATCTCGCTCTTAGCTTACCTTCTCTGCAACTATAACTATAACATACATTTTGTTTGGTATGATCTGGCTGTAGTGCACACAAAACAAAACTTTTCACTGTACCTAGGTACATGTGACATCAGTATGTCAAATCAAATCAAACAAAAACATGTGAACAGAGACTGGATCAATTTGAACAATGGGATGGCACAGTGACAAGTTGGTTAGTAGTAATGCTTCATAGCAGCAGGGATCTGGGTTCGATTCCACCTTTGGGCAACTGTCTGTGTGGAGTTTGCACATTCTCTCCGTGTCTGCGTGGGTTTCCTCTGAGTGTTCTGATTTCCTCCCACAGTTCAAAGATGTGCAGGTTAGATGGAATGGCCATGCTAAATTGCCCATGATGTCCAGGGATGTGCAGGCTAGATTGGTTAGGCATGGGAAATACAGTGATAAGGTAGGGGCTCCCTCACCTTCTACCTCTTCAGTCCTGTTGTCCTGTCCCGCACCCCTACCCCCCTGTCATTGGTATAAATGCCATCCTTTCCCAGCTGCTATCCATTCTAGAAAAGGCTCACTGAACTCAAAATATTAGCATTGTTTTCTCTCCACAGATGCTTCCAGACCTGCTGAGTTTCTCCAGCAATTTCTGTTTTTATTTCAGATCTTCAGCATCCAAAGTTTTTTTTTTATTATACCCATGGGAGTTTAGAAAAATGAAGGGAGTGCATCTCATGGAATGTTATAAAATTCTAAAAGAACGAGATAAGATAAACGCAGGAAGGATGTTCTGGCGGACTAGAGAATCCAGAACCTACGCTCACAGTCTAAAGGTATGGGGTTGGCTGTCTAGGACTGAGATGAGGAGAGATTCCTTCACCCAGAGAGTGGTGAGCCTGTGGAATTCACTGACACAGAAAGAGGTTGAGACAAAAACATTGTACGTTTTCAAGAAGGTATACAAAAGGTGGGAACAGGGTACTGCGTTAGATGATCAGCCACCATATTGTTCCTGTTTCCAATGTTTCAATGTTTGTTTCTGTACAAACTTCTTCTCACTTTCAACACATCTACCCGATCACCTGTGAATTATTCCAAAGAGAAAAATATCCAAATGTTTCCAAGTTCCCCTCACAACTGGAGTTCTTCATTTGTGGTAACATCCTGTTAAACCTATATATCTTGGCTGGAATGTGTTCACCCAAATTGTCCACAATATTCTTGGCAGAGGCATATTGAGGTCATGAGCAGTGGTGAATTCCAGTCTACGGTCATCTTTGGAGGAGGGTGGGTGCTGTTAGAGTATCCACATTGCTGATGGAACACTCCTTGATGCCAGAGTTACCTACTGTTCTTGACGATTCTAACATGCCTGGCTGAACTCCAATCTTCCATCCTCCACAGACTTTGGCACATCCAAATATCTTCTCCATTCACAATAACTTACACCAGATTTCAATCACCCAGGATCTCAACGTCCACTGTCCTACACCAGCCCACTCTCCCACAAGATTTGAATTTCATAAATCTCAATTTTGTTTGCAAAAGCCTTGATTGCTTTGCTCTTTACAGCTCTCCAAAATCTTTGCACACCTGTGCATCCACTATTTTAAATGCGTTCACCTATTTAGATCATTAAATTTGCCCACATAGCTTGCTTGGCCTATGTCCTTCCTTTAAGAGATTTCTCAAAAAAATCCACTCTTACTTCCAGTTTTTAGCTATCTGTCCTAGTGTTTCATCACGTGGCTCAGCGTCATATTATATGTAGTGCTTGAAGGTGCTATCCTGCACTATAGGCACTATATAAATGCAAACTTTTGTTGCTGATACTTTACGTTGCTCTGAGCAGCGAACAGCTGCACAAAAACAATGTCATTGTTCCATGTGGGACCATCAGTTTGAGATTTTAACTCTTTGAATATTTTTGCCTGCTGCTTCAGTTGATAAAAGTGTTACCCCTCAGCAGCAGGATGCTAAATCTCATGTGGTTAATGATTTGACTCCTGGGAAAGTGCACAACAGCTGCTCTTTTAAGTGTTGGCCAATCTGCAGCTGTTTTCCATTTTAAGAGATGTGAAGGCCTCATCTGGAAGTTTCCACACGCCTGGAGTCTTTCAAGAACCCACATATATAATTGGCAGAGTTAGCGCATTTGCAGAAGTGTTTCACCATTGCTTTTGGTTTAATAACCTGCTACAAGGAAAAAACAGTTTACTTTTGGCGTTCTAATTTAGTCTGTTTCTTTTCCCCTTTCTTCTGGTGACTCATGGTCCCACCGGGCTCTGGTACCTAATCTGACTAGTCTTTCTTCATATAGGTACTCAACACACACAACACTGTAGAGATTTCTCTGGCAATGCAAAATGTGGAGTAACATGCTACCTACACCACAATACTTTGGGGCTGCACCTCCGTCAAAGTATATGGTGAGGGGGAGTGGTTGGGGGTGAAGGGGAGCGGTGGAGGGGGATGGGTGAGGGCCAGGTGTGTGGGGAGTGATGATAGTGTCAGAAACATTACCCGACTGAATGGGTAACGATGTTCTTTTAACCAGCCAATGCAGGCATGATGGGCTGAATGGCCTCTTTCAGTACCAACCCACTACTATGATCTGTGAATTTTGTCATGGCTTGTATCAGCGAGCAATCACAAGCAGGGAGACTGACTGACTTATTTTTCCTTTTACTCCTCTAGTAGACATTGTTATGTCCACACTGTCACCATTGAGGAGTAAGGGCTGAAATTTTCACCTTGGGATCAGGGCCTTGATATTGGGAGCATTTCCAAGTCTTGAACACTACATCACCTTGGCATCCAATCACTGTGGTGTTCATCAGTGGCTCAGTGGTCAACACTGCTGCCTCACAGCACCTGGGACCCAGGTTTGATTCCAGCCTCGGGTGATTGTCTGTATGGAGTTTGCACATTCTCTCCATGTCTGCATGGGTTTCCTCCCATAGTCCAAAGCTGCACAGGTTAGGTGAATTGGCTGTGCTAAATTGCTCATAGTGTTAGGTGCATTAGTCAGAGGGAAGTGGGTCTGGGTGTGTTTCTCTTTGGAGGGTCACTGTAGACTGTTTGGCCCATATGGCGTGTTTCCACACTGTAGGTAATCTAATCTAATAAAGCTGTTCTGTATTTGATTGTGTGCATCTGGTAATGGTACTTGATTAGTTATGCCTGGGTGTGAGCTCAGCGCAAAGTAAATAGACACTGCAGCAACTACTGCTGGGGTTCATGTAAACCTGTGGGTGCAGAAAATTTGGTGTTTGCAGAGATGTTTTAAAATCCTTGTCAAACATGTTGCGCAGTTAGAAACTAGTGTCATCTCTGAATTGCAACAATGAGTGACTCCATTTTGGAAAAGGCAGCCAATAAGGAGGGTCGGCGTGCTTTCATTGGTCATTGAGGCCTTCCAGCCTTGAGAGAGCTGCAGCCCCATTCTTGAGTTGGGCGCTGTTGAGACAGGGAGGGAGAGATGCGACTTCAAGATGGCGGCTTTCTCCAAACATACTTCATCTTTCAAAACAAAGTGTGACTACAGTGCGTGACTGCCATTATGGAGGTGATTAAATGAGTGCCATAGAGACATAGTGATGTACAGCATGGAAACAGACCCTTCGGTCCAACCCATCCACGCTGACCAGATATCCCAACCCAATCTAGTACCACCTGCCAGCTCCCGGCCCATATCCCTCCAAACCCTTCCTATTTCATATACCCATCCAAATGCCTTTTAAATGTTGCAATTGTACCAGCCTCCACCACTTCCTCTAGCAACTCATTCCATACACGTACCACCCTCTGTGTGAAAAGGTTGCCCTTTAGGTCTCTTTTATATCTTTCCCCTCTCACCCTAAACCTATGCCCTCTAGCTCTGGACTCTCCGATCCCAGGGAAAGGACTTTGTCTATTTATCCTATCCATGCCCCTCATGATTTTGTAAGCGTCTATATGGTCACCCCTCAACCTCTGATGCTTCAGGGAAAACAGCCCCAGCGTGTTCAGCCTCTCCCTATAGCTCAAATCCTCCAATCCTGGCAACTTCCTTGTAAATCTTTTCTGAACCTTTCAAGTTTCACAACATCTTTCCGATAGGAAGGAGACCAGAATTTCTTGCAATATTCCAACAGTGGCCTAACCAATGTCCTGTTCAGCAGCAACATGACCTCCCAACTCCTGTACTCAATACTCTGACCAATAAAAGAAAGCATACTGAATGCCTTCTTCACTATCCTATCTACCTGTGACTCCACTTTCAAGGAGCTATGAACCTGCACTCCAAGGTCTCTTTGTTCAGCAACACTCCCTAGGACCTTACCATGAAGTGTATAAGTCCTGCTAAGAATTGCTTTCCCAAAATGCAGCACCTCACATTTATCTAAATTAAACTCCATCTGCCACTTCTCAGCCCATTGGCCCATCTGGTCAAGATCCTGCTGTAATCTGAGGTAACCCTCTTCGCTGTCCACTACACCTCCAACTTTGGTCTCATCTGCAAACTTACTAACTATACCTCTTACCCTCACATCCAAATCATTTTTGTAAATGACAAAAAGTAGTGGACCCAGCACCGATCCTTGTGGCACTCCACTGGTCACAGGCCTCCAGTCTGAAAAACAACCCTTCACTACCACCCTCTGTCTTCTACCTATGAGCCAGTTCTGTATCCAAATGGCTAGTTCTCCCTGTATTCCATGAGATCTAACCTTGCTAACCAGTCTCCCATGGGCCTTACTGAAGTCCATATAGATCACTGCCTCCAGTAGGCTATGATAGATAGGCAGGAGGCTGGAAGAACACAGCATTCCAGGCAGCATCAGGAGGTGGAAAAGTCAATGTTTTAGGTGTAACCCTTCTTCAGGACTGGTGGTGGATGCAGGAGAAGTTGCACTTAAAGGGGGTGGAGGGGGTAGGTTACTGATGTGGGGATAGCTGAAGACAGGTAGAGGGTACAACCTAGTTGGTCAATGGGCGGAATTAATCCTGTTGGTGGTAGGGAAGAGTAGAAGGGAGGGGAAGGGGCTGGGAAGGGAGTCTGGGAATGGGAAGGGAGGTTATTTGCAATTGGAGAACTCAATATTGAGTCCTTCGGGCTGTAGGCTGCCTAGGTGGAAGATGAAGTGTTGTTCGTCCAATTTGTGGTGTGGTTCATTGTGGCCATGGAGGAGGCCAAGGATGGTTATGTCAGAAAGGGAGTAGGAAGGGGAATCGAAATGGGTGGTGACTGGGAGGTCAGGTTGGCCCCTCGGGCCCGGCTGCAATGTTCGGTGAACCGTTCCCTAAGTTTACAGTCAGCATGTCCAGGCCTTGGGACAAATCCAGTTGGCATCAAAACATTGGCCAAAATGGTTCTTTACTGGTTACAGTATCTTACCCACTGCCTGCTGCAGGTAGCCATCACATGGCCAACCTGGAGTCTGTGAAAGTAGACTGGAGACCAGAATGTGCTGACAAACTGACACAGTGCTGTCCAGTCCTAATCTTCTGTGCCTCCCAACTCTGACATCATTTGAAATGTTGCCCCATGACTCACCCTCACACCTAGAAATGCTGGTCAAGGGGGGATGATCATAAATCATTTGTTTTGCTTAGCAACATGAACATTCAGCCTTTGTGCACGCTAGGATTAAACTTACAGCTGTGATTGATATCCATCTTCTGTTTATATCACCCTCACTCTCTACAGATTGGCCCTGGCATCTGGACCACACCTATTCCTTTCTTTCTGTGTGAATGTGGTAAAGCTCAGTAACATGTTGTTGCCAATCCTTCTCCAATGTTTATGTGCGAGTTTCAGCAAAGTGTATGTACTCCTCAGAGCACTTGACCTTTGGAGTTTAATGGTGGCCTTTGGAAATGGCGAGTCAACTGAATTGCGAGCTGACCAATATATTTACGGTGGATAGCAATGTTTGACATCCAGTCATGAAGTAAACATGTGCAGGCCTCCAGTGTATCCATTGGTATTCAGGCATAGTTGTGCACAGAACGTAATTTTGTACATTAAATCTGCTCCGGTCTTCATGAGGTCACTACCAAGGACTTCAGTGTTAGTGAGTTGTAAATACTGTTGTCTTTGATACTGCTTCACCACTTTGTAAAAATCTTTCCTTCATTAACATATACCTTAGCTGGAAACTCAGCAAGGGTTTTAAGACAGTCATTCCCAACTTTTTCAGTTATACAGCATGCTTCAATGAAACAAAGGATTCCACGACACACCCATTTTTTTGAGCTGCATTGATTGCTTATAAATGTCAGTTATTTGCATTTACTATGGTTGCAGTCTTACTCGAGAGGTTGCAACACAGAGCATAGAACAAGCTAAAGAAGGATCATAAGCATTAAGATTAATAGGGCAGCATGGTGGCTTAGTGGTTAGCACTGCTGTTTCCTTGTGCGAGGGACCTGCGTTTGATTCCTCCCTAGGATTATCCGTGTGGAGTTTGTACATTCTCCCCATGTCTGCATTGGTTTCCTCCCACAGTGCAGATTAGGTGGATTGGCTTTGGTTGTCAATAGTGTCTGGGCTAGGTGGATTGGGAGGGATGCTTCATGGAATTAATGGCCTGCTTCTATGGGATTCTAATATTTAATTTTCATAATGGCACGTTTTCAAAATCTGCCCAACTCAACTATTCATGGACCTAAATCTGTTCCACACGCTGAACTGAACCGATACATAATAAACATTCCAGTAGAACCGCGATTATCCGAACATCAATTAGCCGAACAAGATCTCAAGGTCCCGTAAAAACAGCATTAGGCAATTCAGCATCCAGTTATCAGTCAAACAATGCATTGCTGGATAACCGAGAAATGCTCGGATAACTGGCACTCATAAATCATTATCGTTCGTTTACGATCAGATCGATTATCCGAACGATCAGTTATCCGAACAAAATACTCACCGCTCATCTTGTTTGGATAATCAGGGTTATACTGTAAATGGAACAGAGCAGAACATCAAGTAGAGTAAATTGCAGTTTAGAGGGAAACCTGGTGTGTGCAGACCCTTTTGATCGAGGGAGCAATTGACGAGAGGGCAAAGGAAAATCTTGTTCCTGACAAGCGCTCCCTCCAGTTTAGTTTGTCTCATTTTAACAAAAAGCATGCAAGCACAGTTTCTTGGGCTCTAGTTTAAACTATCCATGAGATCTTAAATTTCTCCCTGGCCTGCACATTTAGAATAGTTGTGCGTTTTCAGACTTGAGAGATCGATACCTCACTTTTAATTTGACGATTAATTTTCACGAGTTTTGGTTTCTGTTTTTGTTTAAATTGTTTAAGATGAACATGGAATTTCCTTAACAAAAACAGAAATTAGTGGAAAAACTCAGCAAGTCCAGCAGCATATGTGGAGAGAAAGAAGTGTTAACGTTTTGGGTCCCGCTGACTCCTCTTCAGAACTGGACCTGCAACATTAACTCTGATTTAATGTTGCAATTTCCAGCAATTTCTGTTTCTGCTTCTGATTTCCAGAATCCATAGTTCTTCTGTTTTTTTTGTGCAGAATTTCCACACCTTTGTACAGAATTTCACGACATACTCGGACAATTCTGACAACATACCAGTTGCCACGGCACATTGGTTGAAAGCTGCTGGTTTAGTGAGTGCTGGTACGAGGAAAGAAAGGTTGAGAAAGCAACATGGAAGTCATTGAGGTGCTGGATAGCTACACACATCAACCACTCTCTCTGTGTAAAAAATGTTACCCCTCATAACTTTTTAAAAATTCTTTCTCCTCTCACCTTAAAAATATGCCTCCCAGTTTTGAAATCTCCCACCCGAGGGAAAAGACACCTGCCATTCATCTTATCTGTACGCCTCATGATGTTATAAACCTCTATACGGTCACCCCTCAATCTTGTACACTCCAGTGAATAAAGTCCCAGCCTATCCATTAGTTCTCCCTTTTCACCTTGACCATTGTCACTTGGAGATTGTGGCAACTTTCAAAATGAGGTCCCAATGGGAATAGGTTTGGGGAGCGCAGGCTAATAAGTAAAATTGAAGAAGAAATGAAAGCTGGTGCTAATGAAGGGCCTGTTTTATATTGCCTTGATTGGGAGTTGCGTACTGTGTCTAACCTGTCCTTCTTGATTTCCAGACAATGAAGGGGAGATGACTAACAGTCAGGTGCCAAGGATGGTCCTCCTAATGCATCGATGGTACCTGCCATCTACTGAACTCGCAGGAAAGCTTCTGTTGATATATCCTTTTGGTCCTCTTACACAATTGAACAATCTTCATTTGGAAAAGCCAATAATTGTTTGACTCTCTTTTGGTCACTCACTTAGTCATAGAATCATAGACACAGAGTTTTACTGCACAGAAAGAGGCCCTTCAGCCCATCGTGTTCGTGCTGTTTATCAACCTCCTACCTACTCTTGTCCCGTTTTCCAGCATTTGGCTCATTTATATGTATGCTCTGGTACTTCAAGTAATCATCTATGTAGTTGTTAAATATTGTGATGATTCCTTCTTCTAACACTCTTTTCAGGTAGTCATTTCCAGATATTCATTAACCTCCAGGTGAAAGAATTCTTTCTTAAATCCCCTATATGCCATTTACCTTATATCTATGACCCCTCTTCTTTTTCTAATCCCTCTACTAAAGGGAAATGTTTTTCCCTATCTACCCTATTGATACACTTCATAATTTAGAACATCTCAAACACCATCAGCCTTCTCTGATCTATGGAAATTAAGCCTAGCCTACCTAGTCTCTCTCTTCATTGCTGAATTGTTCCAGCTCAGTCAACGTCCTGGTGAATCTCCTCTACAGCCGCTCTAGTGCAATCATATCATGGTGTGATGACCAGAACTGTATACACCACCTGTGGCCTAGCTGCCATCTTGTACAGCTCCATCATAACCTCCCTCCTCTTATATTCAATTCCTTGACTAATAAAGGCAAGTATCCTATATGCTGCCTTAACCACCCATGCTGTTCCTTTCAAGAATTTGTGGACATGCAAAGGTCCCTTTGACCCTCTGTACTTCCCAGGGTGCTCCCATGCATTCTATACCCCCGTGCCGTGCCAGTTCTCCCACAGTGCATCACTTCACACTTTGCAGCATTAAAATCCATTTGCCATTCTTCTGCCCATCTGGCCAGCCTGCATACATCATCCTGTCATCTGTGGATTGGCTACATATCAGCCATGACCTATCCTCTGGACCGATGACAACTAGGGGACTAGCTTTTCCCTTAGGGCATCATTTCAGCCTGATGGTAGTGGTTTGGAGTGAATGAACCAGCACTATGTGGGAAACATTCATTCTTTCCAGTTTTATCCAGAACAGTCAATTAATGGCCAATGGGCAGGCTTTCCAACCAATTAGAGAGGTGGGCGGTCTCTTGAAGCTGAGGAGCCAATCCAAGGCCTTCCAACTTGGAAATTGGGAAAGTCACATTAGCTTTTGACAGATGGTATGAGAAGGTGCTTTAACATAGAAGTCCCCCACTCCTCACTTCTATATTTTAAAAGCTTAACTTAAAACTGGCTTCATGCAGACACTCCCCACTCTGGCACTGGGGTGATGTGCCCAGTGACAGCCTGCACCATCCAGGCAGAAAGGCCTCGTGGCATTCAGGGTTTCTCAGTCTGCCAATGCTCCGGGAGGTGGTGATGCACCACCA
Organism: Chiloscyllium plagiosum; assembly: GCF_037043375.1. Lineage (NCBI taxonomy): Eukaryota > Metazoa > Chordata > Chondrichthyes > Orectolobiformes > Hemiscylliidae > Chiloscyllium > Chiloscyllium plagiosum. The sequence continues at coordinate 23,454,724 of NW_028270148.1, read as the reverse complement.
CCCAGAGCCTTAAATGGCCGCTGGGTTAGCTGCCCACTCTGTATGGGCAGTTATTGATGCCCACCTGTCATTCCTGGAGTTAGGTATTAAGCATAGGTTCCTGCCCCATTCTAAATCAGCAAAAGGCAGAGCCTAGCACTGATCTCTAACCCTACTTCACTCTGTCATTGCCTGTACCATTAGTTCGACATTCCTACTCAGTGACTATTGTATTGGAGGCCAAAAAAATAAATATAAACCTCAACTCTCGGAGCCTCCACTGCTATCAGATCAGATTGAACAGTTTTTCTTAACTTATCTTCGCAACTTAATTGGTAGAGGAAACAAAATTTCAAAAAATGTAATCATCTTTTTAAGAAGATGCATTTGATTTAAGAAAGGTCTTGGTGGTGATGCCTGTTTGGTATAGAATACATATTGTGTAAAAGGGAGCGAAGGGGTGATTAAACTTTTGTGGATTCTCAATACCTCTCTTTGTTAATACTGTCAAGGTGTTCCTGATGTTGATTTTCACCAGTCTAGAGACCAGTCCTGTCAATGTTTAGCACCCCAGGCCTTTAACTCCTGCTGAGCAAGATTGAGAACACCTTCTATATGTGTCAGCAGACATGGAAAAGTACTGTATTCCAAATCGGGGTAAAGTTAAAAGATTATTTAACAGGATTCAGTTGGAGGCTTCCTCTTGATCTTGAAATCAGTAGATTTTCTGAAACAAAGTCAGAAGATGCTGGAGAATCTCAATGGGTCTGGCAGCATAAATGGAGAAAGAAGCCAACTTAACGTTTCGAGTCCGGTGTTTTTCTGTTCAAAGAATCATCCTGGGCTCAAAACATTAACTATGTTTCTCTCTCCTCGATGCAGCCAGACCTGGTGAGTTTCTCCACCATTCTCTGTACTTATTTCAGATTTACAGCCTTTATTCCAGTCGATTTTCTGATTTGGGGTGTACGCAGACTCTGCTTCACAAAGGCGGGTAATGATGAATGTGAAGAGTGAAGCTTCCTGGTGAAAGGTGAGAGACCTAAAATATTAGCTTTGTCCTTACCCCACAGATGCTGCTGGACCTGCTGAATGTTTCCAGCATTTTTCATTCAATTTCAAATTTCCAGTATCAGTAGACATAGGTTTCGAACTTACTGTGTGAACTGGTGAAAGAAATATCTGTGTTCAAAAATGGCAATTGGAATGTGGGTAGCATTTCTTGCTGTTAAAGGTATTTGAGGTTTCCTACGTGAAACTAGCTTGCTTACCTCCATCTCAGTAGCAGGAGAGAATTCCCTGCAACCTGTTTAATTCTCATTTAAAAAGAAATCTTTCTGCAGAAATCAAAATTAACCATGTCTCGAATCAAGTGTGGCAACCTACTATAAAAGAGAGCTGGGGAAAGTGGCTTAAGAGAAAGGCTTGACTCGAAATTACCTCAATCGGTTAGAGTGCAGGCTTTTCTGTTTATAAGTTAAAGGGGAATCAAGCTCGAAGAATTCCTGTGTTAGCTGTCACTGAATCAGTACCCGGAAAGTTAAACAGCATGTGCGAACACAGTGTCAGGCTGTTTTCCTTGACCTTCGAACGTATCGGGAAGCCACCGGTGAAGACTGCGATGCATTTCGACTCAAAATCTGCCACTTAATGAGGTAAGAAGCTGAAATGGCCTCATCTTTAACCGGAGGAAATAAATAGAGGGATCCTTGTGAGCAGGGTTATTGGCTCCATGTCGTTACAGTATGCACAATAGCTTCTCTCAGTAGGCCTGAGATGAGAAACCTTGTTTACAGCCTCACAAAGGACATAAGATCTGTGGCTTTCTTCATTTTGCCAAAATGCAGCAAGGGAAGTGTAGGGATCAAGATGAGGTCAACCAGGTGGACCTCATAGAATATGAGTTCCCTGATTGGGGCTGGTAATCTGGTCCAATCAGAGAGCCCAGGCTGACAGATAAGAACAGGCATGTCAGGGGTTCTGTTCAATCTAGGAATTAGCTCAGAGGGAGCTGGGTCAGTGTCTTGTACTCTCCACGTGTAAATAAAGGGTGACTTGGTGATGGTCTTCATGAAGTTATTTCAGGAAGATCCTCAGCTCGCCAATAACTCACCATTCCATCATTTATTCATATGTCAAACAGTAAATATTGGCGGAATGTTTGACACTAGGGAGCCATCAGAATCATCATATCCTGTCTCCGTATGCAGAATGGGGCTGACCTATGTGTTGCTTGGCATCTGCAGTCCTCACTTTTTTTTAGATTAGATTACATTACAGTGTGGAAACAGGCCCTTCGGCCCAACAAGTCCACACCGACCCGCCGAAGCGCAACCCACCCATACCCCTACATTTACCCCTTACCTAATACTACGGGCAATTTAGCATGGCCAATTCACCTGACCTGCACATCTTTGGACTGTGGGAGGAAACTGGAGCACCCGGAGGAAACCCACGCAGACCCTGGGAGAATGTGCAAACTCCACACCATCAGTCGCCTGAGGCGAGAATTGAACCCGGGTCTCTGGCGCTGTGAGGCAGCAGTGCTAACCACTGTACCACCGTGCCGCCCTTTCTCCTATGTGTTGCTTGGGTCAATGTTATCCATGATTTAGAATGGAGGAGACAGGACTCCCAAAAGACAGAGAGAGAAAGGAACTTTAAAGACGAGGAGACAGAGCAGGGAACAGTCTTTTTCCATTGAAAACTGCATGTCTGGCAGATATGAGCTATGTAGAGAGATTAATCCAATTCCATTTGTTTCTAATTTGTTGATTTACTCACAGCCTTAACTTGTGTGGTCTGAGATAGATATCTGGACAAAGGCATTTAAGCAAGTGGTGCACATGTTTGCCTGAATGATTCTTGTATATTAGTTAGGAGGACGGTATGCCTGGTATTAATGAGTACAGGGAGTTTAATCCAGGAGAAATCCATTAGCCAGGGCATCAAACCTTTGCCAGGTGTATGTCCAGAATTCTGATCAAGACTTCTTGTATCATCCCATTCTCTATGTCAATAGAAATAGCTTCAAATATATGAAGGCTTTCAATAAGTCCATTACAAAGGCAAGGTTTTCACCTAATTGGTTTATCCCTGTTATAGAACATAGAACATAGAAGAATACAGCGCAGTACAGGCCCTTTGGCCCTCGATGTTGCGCCGATCCAAGCCCACCTAACCTATACTAACCCACTATCCTCCATATACCTATCCAATGCCCGCTTAAATGCCCATAAAGAGGGAGAGTCCACCACTGCTACTGGCAGGGCATTCCATGAACTTACGACTCGCTGAGTGAAGAACCTACCCCTAACTTCAGTCCTATATCTACCCCCCCTTAATTTAAAGCTATGCCCCCTTGTAATACCCGACTCCATACGCGGGAAAAGGTTCACACTGTCAACCCTATCTAACCCCCTAACCATCTTGTACACCTCAATCAAGTCACCCCTAAACCTTCTTTTCTCTAATGAAAACAGCCCCAAGTGTCTCAGTCTTTCCTCATACGATCTTCCTTCCATACCAGGCAACATCCTGGTAAACCTCCTCTGCACCCGTTCCAGTGCCTCCACATCCTTCCTATAGTATGGCGACCAAAACTGCACACAATATTCCAGATGCGGCCGCACCAGAGTCTTATACAACTGCATCATGACCTCAGGACTCCGGAACTCAATTCCTCTACCAATAAAAGCCAGTACGCCATATGCCTTCCTCACCGCACTATTTACCTGGGTGGCAACTTTCAGAGATCTGTGTACATGGACACCAAGATCCCTCTGCTCATCCACACTACCAAGTATCCGACCATTAGCCCAGTACCCCATCTTTTTGTTATTCTTCCCAAAGTGAATCACCTCACACTTAGCTACATTGAATTCCATTTGCCACCTTTCTGCCCAGCTCTGCAGCTTCTCTATATCCTGCTGTAACCTGCCACATCCTTCCTCACTGTCAACAACTCCTCCAACTTTCGTATCATCCGCAAACTTGCTCACCCAACCTTCTAACCCCTCTTCCAGGTCATTTATAAAAATGACAAACAGCAATGGTCCCAAAACAGATCCTTGCGGAACACCGCTAGTGACGGCACTCCATGAAGAAACTTTGCCATCAACTACTACCCTCTGTCTTCTTCCATCCAGCCAAATCCTAATCCAAACCTCCAACTCACCCTCAATGCCATATCTCCGTATTTTCTGCAGTAGCCTACCATGGGGAACCTTATCAAACGCCTTACTAAAATTCATATATACCACATCTCCGGCTTTCCCCTCATCAACCTCCTTCGTCACCTTTTCAAAGAATTCAATAAGGTTTGTGAGGCACGACCTGCCCTTCACAAAACCATGCTGACTATCCTTGATCACATTATTCCTATCCAGATGTGCATAAATCCTATCCCTTACAATTCTCTCTAAGACTTTGCCCACAACAGAAGTGAGACTCAACGGCCTATAGTTACTAGGGTAATCCCTACTCCCCTTTTTGAACAAGGGAACCACATTTGCTATCCTCCAGTCTTCTGGCACTACTCCTGTAGACAAAGAGGACATAAAAATCAAGGCCAATGGCTCTGCAATCTCCTCCCTTGCTTCCCAGAGAATCCTAGGATAAATGCCATCAGGCCCAGGGGACTTATCTATTTTCACCTTTTCCAGGATTTCCAACACCTCTTCTCTACATACCTCAAAGCCATCCATTCTACTTATTTGTGACTTAGTATTCACATCGACGACAATGCCCTGTTCCTGAGTAAATACTGAAGAAAAGTATTCATTCAGTGTCTCCCCAATCTCTTCCGCCTCCACACGCAACTTCCCCCTACTATCCTTGACTGGACCTATTCCTACCCTAGTCATTCTTTTATTCCTAACATACCTATAGAAAGCCTTAGGGTTTTCCCTAATCCTACCGACTAAGGACCTTTCATGTCCCCTCCTTGCTGCTCTTAGCTCTCTCTTCAGGTCCTTCCTGGCTACCCTATAACTCTCAATCGCCCCAATTGAACCTTCACTTCTCATCTTGAGATAGGCCGCCCTCTTCCATTTAACAAGGGATTCCAATTCCTTATTAAACCACGGCTCCCTCGCACGACCCTTTCCTCCCTGCCTGACAGGTACATAATTATCAAGGACACTCAATAGTTGCTCCTTGAACAAGCTCCACATATCATTTACACTTTTGCCTTGGAGTCTACTTTTCCAAGCCACACATCCTAAGTCATGCCTCACCGCATCATAATTTCCCTGACCCCAGCTATAACTCTTGCCCTGTAGTACACACTTATCCCTCTCCATCACGAGAGTAAAAATCACCGAATTATGGTCACTACCCCCAAAGTGCTCACCTACCTCTAATTCTAACACCTGGCCTGGTTCGTTACCCAGAAGCAAATCCAGTATGGCCTCACCTCTTGTTGGCCTGTCTACATATTGTGTCAGGAAACTCTCCTGCACACATTGAACAAACACTGACCCATCTAACGAACTTGAGCTATAGCTTTCCCAATCAATATCAGGAAAGTTAAAGCAATGCCTGGTTCATGCCAACATGTATAAGGAATGGAAAAGATTCTATGACCATGACAAATGATATCCAGCGATAACTTTATTCAGAAGTAAATGGTACATGATGAACAGTCCTAAGGATTTATTGTGATTGCTCTGTTCCATTGTACAGCATGGTAGCTCAGTGGTTAGCACTCTGCCTCACTGCACCAGGAACCCAGGTTTGATTACACCCATGGGCGACAGTCTGTGTGGAGTTCGCATATTCTGCCCACGTCTATATGGGTTTGCTGTGGTTGTCTCCCAGAGCTCAAAGAGGTGCAGGCTAGGTGGATGAGCCATGGTAAATGCTGCATTGGAAAAGGTGCAGAGGAGATTTACCAGGATGTTGCCTGGTCTGAAAGGAAGGTCTGATGAGGAAAGGCTGAGAGACTTGGATCTGTTCTCATTGGAAAGAAGAAGGCTAAGAAGGGATTTGATAGAGACATAAAAGATGATCAGAGGATCAGATAGGATAGACAGTGAAAGTCTTTTTCCAAGGATGATGATGTCAGCTTGTACGAGGGAGCATATCTACAAATTGAGGGGTGATAGATTTAAGACAGATGTCAGAGACAGGTTACGCAGAGAGTGGTAAGGGCGTGGAATGCCCTACCTGCTAATATAGTCAACTCAGCAACATTCGTGAGATTTAAACAATCCTTAGATAAACACATGGATGATGATAGGATAGCGTAGGGGGACGAGCTGAGAATAGTTCACAGGTCGGCGCAACATTGAGGGCCGAAGGGCCTGTTCTGCGCTGTATTGTTCTATGTTCTATGTTCTACGTTCTATGTTCTAATCAGTGCCTTTATGGTGGCTGATAAGGGTTGGATACCAACACTAACACCCGAGCACAGTCAGCCTTTACTCCAATGTATCACCTTATATACCTCTGATGTAAATGGTTTAAGTGCATGTCAGCGGGATTGGAGTTGGGTGGTTCCTCCTCTGACCCAACAAGATCTAACAGAACCAACTGAACTCGGGCTACATCGAGATTGCCAATCCGCTGAGTGTCAGGGCTGTAGCACTGATCTCAGGAGCTCTGCTCACTCTCCTCTTCAACACTGCTGACCCGATGACATTTCCCAAGGAGGCCTGGTGCCTGACATATATTGTTCCTACTCCAGTTTACTGTTCATGCAGCAACCTGCTTATTGCAATGACGGAGAGGCTTTGTGCTTAGGGCATCGAGTGGAATATTGAATTCCCTTCGGGCACAATCAGATTAGATTAGATTAGTTACAGTGTGGAAACAGGCCTTTCGGCCCAACAAGTCCACACCGACCCTCTGAAGCGCAACCTACTCACCTACATTAACCCCTTCATCTAACACAATGGGCAATTTAGCTTGGCCAATTCACCTAACCTGGACTGTGGGAGAAAACCAGAGCACCCGGAGGAAACCCACGCAGACACGGGGAGAATGTGCAAACTCCCACACAGTCAGTCAGTCGCCTGAGGTGGGAACTGAACCTGGGTCTCTGGCGCTGTGAGGCAGCAGTGCTAACCACTGTGCCACCGTGCCACCCACAGATTGATTGGATGCAAAACCAACTCCAAAATAGAAGAAAAGTATCTCTTTGTATGTGATTCATTTCTTAATATTCTTTGAGGAAAATCCCCAAAACTGAGTAGTCTTGCATTCTCCTATCTCCATCCAGCCTCTCCCTTGCTTAGTTGGCCCTAGGATAGACCAATTCAGCACTTTAGACTTCGTCTTCCCTTCTGAATCCAATCCTGTTCCCGGTTGGGTGTTTACAAAGATCCATTTTGATAAAGTTAATCAGAACTGCACCATAACAAATGTAAAATAATAAATAATATTAAACTGTTTTCAAAACAGTTGCTGAATGCTTTGCTTTTCTCAACACTATGGTAAGAAAGGACATTTCCTCTGCTCCATTAGTCCTGAAGTGTGGTCAGACCACATATCCTGAAATTGTACACCTCTAGCCAATGATTTTCTATCCATTAAGGTGAATGGATGGAAAACCAAGGGCTGGTCAGTTTAATGTATACCTTGACCTGATTGGAAAAATCTCCCTTAAGTGCCTGATATTTTTGACACTGACCTTTAGATTCATTAATTATTGCGGATGGATCAATTTGATTTCTTCTATTCAGTACTTCATTTTATCTAGATTTCCTGCTGCTTTGTTCAGTGTGGGTTCACATAGAGAGGGCCACACCTGGAGAATTGAAAGCTCCTGAGGGACAACCTTTTCAAACAAAGTGTGGTTCCTGTGTGGAATGAACTGCCAGAAGAAATGGTAGATGCAGGAACAGTTATAATATTAAAAAGACATTGGACAGCTACATGAATAGGAAAGGTTTAGAGGGATGTGGGTCAAACACAGGCAAGTGAGACGAGCTTAGTTTGTGAAACTTGGTTGACATGGACGAATTGGACTTAAGGGTTTGTTTCCTGTCTGACTCTATGACTCTATTTCTAGGCACCACTCTTTAGGAAGGGTATGTGAGCCCCAGAAGAAAGGCAGTATAGTTTCATTAGAGTGAGACTTGGACTCTAAGGGCTGACTTCTGAAGAGACGATAAGGCAAACCAAGGTTGTATTACCTGGGATTTTAAAGGTTTGAGGATCTGATTAAAGGTTTTGGCATATTAAAAGGAAGAGAAAAGGTAGTTTGGAAGTAACAGTGTCAGCTAGTAAGTCAAGGGGCCATGGTTTGAAAATTAGGTTGTGAGGTATGAAATTAGGAAAATCTTTTACCTGCAAAGCATTGTACCATTTTTGAACTCCTTTCCTCAAGTTGTAATTGTTGGATCAATTGTTTATCTTAAATGATTGGTAGATAATTTTTAATGAAAGGTCTTGAGGGTTAGGAACCAAAGGTACATGGAGTGAGGTCACAGCTTAGGCATGTATGGCTCGAGGGGCTAAATAATGATCAAACTTCATTCCAAGTGTTAACCATGAAGTGTTATCGTCTGTCTGATGTCTTGGCTTGCCAAACGGAAAGCTTGTAATTCACCTGTCTTTCTGCGCGTGGATGTACAGGTACTGGATTTCTGAATTCCCTGCTGAATTTAACTTGGATCTCGGTTTGGTTCGTCTGACAGAGGAGTTTCGGGAACTGGCCAGCCAGCTGGGATGTGAGGAGCACAGTAAACTCATCGACATCTCCAGCATGTAAGCAAGTGTTTGTGTGTTTCAACACCTGACAGTCAGCACATGCTGCTGATACTCATTATAGAAATTATCTTTTGCATTGAGTGCCAGATAATTATAAACTTTATTTAAGGGATAATTAGGTAACTTAGTGAATTCTATATGGTACAATACTCTTGAGGTTGTGAAGGGTGCTCTATATCTTTTAGATTACTTACAGTGTGGAAACAGGCCCTTCAGCCCAACAAGTCCACACCCAACCCTCCAAAGAGCAACCCACCCAGACCCATTCCCCTACATTTACCCCTTCACCTAACACTATGGGCAATTTAGCATGGCCAATTCACCTAACCTGCACATTTTTTTTTGGACTGTGGGAGGAAACCGGAGCATCCAGAGGAAACTCATGCAGACACGGGGAAAATGTCCTTCTTTTTGAAAGATATTCAAGTGACATTATTCTCTTTATTTCACAAGCACTTTTAGCTTCTGTAATGAGAGTGCCTTTTTCCCATATAAATGCAATGACTTCACAAGGAATACTGGCTACGCTGTCTAGAAATTCTAGTAATCAAACTTTATAACGTTGCACCTATGCAGTAAAGGTGCTAGGTGAGCAATCATACTGACAGTTTAAAGTGCTTTTGGTGTGGGAGAAATATTAAAGATTCAGAATGCAAGATTTAATGTTGTGTGGGGCCACATCAAACCATGTTAGGTTGTGGTGCAATGAATAGGATGTAATTGTAATGAAGATGCCCCTTGGTAGCAGTGATCATAATCTGATAGAATTTTTCATTCACTTTGAGTGAGAGAGAAGTCGGTCCAAAACTGATATTTTAAACTTTTAATGGTAGTTATGAGAACATGAAAGCAGAGCTAGTTAAAGTGGACTAAAGCTAAATTAACCCAAGATATTGGCAAATAGAGAGGCAGTGGCAGACATTTAAAGGCTATTTCAGAATGTACTCTTTCCAATGAAACTGAACAATTCCAAGCAGAAAACCCATCATTTGCAGCTAACCTAAAAAGTTAAATAGTAAAGAAATTGCATATAATTGTGCAACGTTGGGAGGCAGGTCTGAAGATTGGGCAGAATATATATAAAAAAACTAAGATTGACTAAAAGATTAGTAAGGAAGGAAATAACATCGAGTATGAGAGAAAGCTCGTGGAAAGGTAAACATACTGGTCTATAGACCTTGAAAAAGAATTGACAAAGAACATTGACCCTAAGCAAAGTGGGGCTGGGGAATTAATAATGAAAAATAAGGACATGCCAGATTATTTGAAAATTATGATTATTAGGGAAATGGTACTCAGTAAATTACTGTAGCAGCAGGCTGACAGGTCCCTGGCTCCTGATGGACTTTATCCTCAGGTCTTAAAAGTTAGGCATTGGTTTTAGTTTTCGAAAATGCCCTTGAGCCAGGAAAGGTCTCGTTACACTGGAATGATAGCAAATGTAACTGTTTTATTCAAAAAACAGGAGGGAGACAGAAAGCAGGAAACTACAGGAGAGTTATTTTAACATCTATGATAAGGAAAACATTACAAGCTATTATTAACAATGTTATAGCAGGTCGTGTAGTCAAGGTGAAGGTTATCTGATAGAGTTCACATGGTTTTATGAAAGGAAAATCATGTTTAACGAACCTATTAGAATTATTCGAGGAAGCAACACATGTTGTGAATGAAGGGGGGGCCAGTAGAAGTACTTTCATTAGACTTACAGAAAGCATTTGATAGATGCCACAACATTGTTGCAGAGAATAAGTACTCATATTTTAGAGAGGTAACTTATCGGCATGTATATAAGATTTGTAACTCACAGGGAAACGGTGAGTGGGCAAAATTTTCTGACTGGCAATATGCAACAAGCTGTGTGCCATAGAGATCAGTGTTGATGCCTCAACTTTGTCAAATTTGTATCAGTGATTTAGAGGAAGGGGCAAAATTAAAGTTGCTAAGTTTGCTGATTCCACAAAGATAGATAGAAGAGTAAGTTGTGAAGAGGAATTAATGAGGCTACAAGGTCAGATAAAAAGTTAAGCAAGCAATTTAACGATTTGGCAACAGATGTTGGAAAATGTGAAGTTGTCCATTTTAGCAGGAAGAATGAAAAACAAGTATGCTATCTAAATTGGGATTGCAGATCTCCTCATTGCAGAGGGATCTCAGTGTCTTCATGCATGTATTGCAAGCGGTTAGTTTGCAGGCACAGCAAGTATTTAGGAAGAGAATGTTATTGTTTATTGCAGGCCATTAAATACAAAAGCGGGGAGGTTATACTTCAGTTATGTAGTGCACTGGTGAAACCATATCTGAAGTGCTGCATATAGTATTAGTCTCCTTGTTTAAGAATGAAAATGCATCTAAAGCAATTCAGAAGGGCTACTAGACTAATACTTGGGAGAGGCAGCGACATCGTGGTATTATCACTAGACGATTAATCCAGAGACCCCAGTAATGATCCGGCGTCCTCAATTCAAACTCTACCATGACAGATGATGGAATTTTGAATCAGTTAAAACTCTGGAATTAAGAGTCTAATGATAGGCTTGAAACTGATGTCAATTGTTGGAAAACCCCTTCTGGTTTACTAATGTCCTTTAGGAAAGGAAACTGCCATTCCTACCTGGTCTGGGTTACATGTGAATTGCCCTCTGGATAATTAGGGGTGAAGAATAAATCTGGCCCAGCCAGCGATGCTTGCATTCCCATGAATGAATAAAAATAGGGTGTGTTGTCTTATGAGGAAAGGAAAGGCTAGATTCCTATCAACTGGCATTTAGAAGGATTGGAGGCAACTTGATTGAAGCATTTAGAGCCTGAGAGATCATGTCAGGGTCATGTGCAAACATTTGGTGGGAGAATTGAGAACGAGGCGGTCTGCCTAAGACAGAGATAGGGAGGATATTTTTCTTCTCAGATGGTTGCTGGCCTTTGGAACTCTCCTTCTCATAAGACAGTGAAAGCAGAGTTTTAAAAAAAGTATTTTTAAGACAATGGTAGATAGATTGTCGATAAACGAAGGGACCAAAGGATAGGGAGGAATATGAGTCATCAACTCAGGTACAATCTCGTCAAATGGCAGAGCAGCCTCAAGGGGTCAAGCTGGCTACTCCTGCTCCTAATTGTTGGTTTGTATGTGGGGATCTCTACATTGGGAGAAAACCTATCCGCATTAGTATGTTGGAAATATTGCAAGTATAATTGCTGAAGACTGCACCTGAAGATTGGCTGGATTTCCAATTTTGGTTCTAAAATAGACATTAGCCTCTTTATTAATATATCCAGAGAACCAAATGTGTGTATTGAATAGCTGCCAAGGATGCTTTAATGATGTCTAAAGTAATTCATGTTTCAAAGACCTCTTAATGTACCACACTTTATGCTCATTTTTCATCCAGAATCTTGGTGTGGTGAGGCTAGGGTTTTGCCCCTTGGCCTCTGTGGGACTGGTACTATCAGAGGATTCCATCATTTCTGCTTTAATAGATGGTAGTATTATCTATCACATCATTTAAAGATCCATGCTGTGAATGTTCCCAGTTTTAATATTCATAAAGACCCATATGTCACTGTCTAAATATTGTGCTCACTTCCTTCCAGTGTGATTATAAAATCTTTCTGACATCAAAATGGTGAGTAATATTTAAATGTGTTGAAGTACCTGTTCAGTACCAGATCTTTTGTAAGGACATGTCATCTCTGATGTAATCTAATAAACAGCAGACTCCCACAAACAGCAGTGAAATAGATGACCAAATCTTCTGTTTCAGATATTGGCTGAAGGATTAGTGTTGGCCATGGTGCCCGGGAGAAGGCTTCTGGTCTTCCATTGGGGCTTATCTGAAAGGTGATGCCTCTGAATATATAGCACCCTTTCAGAATTGCATTTCAGTGCCAGCTTAATTGTGCTTCCGTCGCCAAATTGAAGCTTGGACCCGTGACTTTCAGCCTTGGTTCACGAGGTTGTGTTCACATCTAGGCCGACTCTGCAGCAGGAGAACTGCTCTAATTGGTGGCCGTCTAATTTAGGCGACCCTTTACTTTCTGACACTCAAGGAAATGGGCTGCAGGTTCCCTCCAGGGCTTGAAAATCCAGGCTGACACTCCGGTGCGGCACTAATGGTATGCTGCACTGTCAGAAGGGGTGACATGGTGGCTCAGTGGTTAGCACTGCTGCCTCACAGCGCCAGGGACCTGGGTTCAATTCCAGCCTCAGGTGACTGTCTGCATAGAGTTTGCATGTTCTCCCCATGTCTGCATGGGTTTTCTCCAGGTGTTCTGGTTTCTTCCCACAATCCAAAGGTGTGCAGGTTAGACGAATTGGCCATTCTAAATTGCCCATTGTATTCAGGGATGTGTAGGTTAGGTGCATTAGTCAGGGATGAATGTAGAGTAATTGGGAATGGGTTTGGATGAGATAGTCCTCAGAGGGTCAGTGTGGACTTGGTGGGTCGAAAAGCCTGTTTCCACATGTAGGGATTCTAAGAAGGGCTGGAGTTTTTGAAGGACATGTTAAATTGAGATCCCAGTTGCCGCCTTAGACAGAGGGTGCAAAACGTTCCAAGGCATTGGTTTGAGGGATGCTATTCCTAGTTTCCCGCAGTGTTTATCTATCAATAGCAGAACAGATCATCTGGCCATTCTCATGCTGCTCTCGTCGGTACTTTCTGTGCACAAAATTTCCACAACAGTGACTACATTATGAAAATAATTTGTTGCCGTGTTGTCCCTTTCACATTTGCATCGGGCAGACAAGAGCGCTATAAAAATACAAGTTCCTGAATTTACGGTGATAACGTGACAGTAGATGAAGTTCAGATTTCTCACCTTGGCTAATCCATTAACATCACTCTTATTTTTCAAACAGTCCGTCCTATGACTGGATGAGACGGGTCACTCAACGTAAGAAGGCTTCCAAGAAGAAGGGGAAAGCTTCTCTGTTATTCGATCACTTAGAGCCACTGGAGCTGGCAGAACACCTTTCCTTCCTGGAATATAAATCCTTCCGACGGATATCGGTTTGTCATTGTTCATTTCAGAGAGTTGGTTTTGTTGTGTTTAAAATGGCACATTTCGCAAATAAAATGTCACCATTCTTAGCCAACACCTTGGCACTTACCAAATGTTCTCCCGTTTCCTTACAAGTGGAGAATTCTATAAGTTTCCCAAATTCATTCCAAATGTATAATGTTCTAGTTCAGATCACCGAACGTTTCTGCTTGGTAAATTGAACAACTGTCCCTCCTGCAAACTGGGACTCAAAGATTTCAGATCCTCATGTGGCTGCAAGAAAACCTCATCCATCAAGCAAAATTCTGCAGATGCTGACAATCTGAAAGGAAATCAGAAAATGCTGGAGGAACTCAGCAGGCCTGGCAGCATCAGTGGAGAGAAACAGAGTTAATGTCTCAAGTCTGGAAATGACTCTTGCTCAGAACCCGAACTCTGAATCCTGAAGAAGAGTCACCCTTGTTTCAATGTTAATTCTCTGCACACATGCTGTCAGTTTAGCTGAGTTTCTCCAGCATTTTCTGTTTTTATTTCGGCCTAACTTCCTGTCTGTATCTCCCTCGTTTACCTGTCAAGCTTCACCTTAATTGTATCTATGCTGTTCACCTTGATGAGCATTTTTGTGTCTTCTTTCAACTGTGACGCTCTTTACCATAAAACAAGTTGCAGTTGCCTGGAGTTTCTGTTCCTTCCCCTGCTCTGCAATTAGCTATTCTGGCATGGAAGGGAGGGGTTATGCTCACATTTACCTGGATTGGTGAGCAGTTTCCATCAGGGAAGGGTGTGATACAGAAGAACATCTCCAGATGGACCATTGAGTGAACCTAGGTTCCTGTCAACCATCCCATGTCAGCTATTTGCTGATCGGCACAGCTGGAAGCTTATGTCTCAATGTGTCTACATTAACTATGTGAGGAGGCAATGATGAGTACAACATTAAAAGGCAAGTGTTAACGAAAGTTAAAATTATCACAAAATGCAGAACATAAAGGGGAGATGGTGGCATTGTGATAATGCCACTGGATTGGCAATCCAGAATCCCAGGGTCATGTTCTGAGGGTAAGGGTTTGAATCCTGCCATGACAGATGGTGACATTTGAGTTCAATAAAAACCTTAGTAGGAAGTTGATTTAATAGTGACCATGTGACCATTGCTGATTTTTATAGAAAGCCGTCGGGTTCACTATTGTTCTTTAGGGAAGGAAATCTGCATTCCTTACCTAGTCTGGCTTGCATGTGACTTCAAACCCATAGCAATGTGGTTGACTCTTAACTGCCCTCTGGACAATTAGGGATGGGCAATGAAGGGCCAGCTATACCCACTTCCATGATCGAAATTTTTAAAATATTAGCACCTGCACACTTACAAAAAAAGACTCAATTTTCACTTCATTTCTGGATTTCTTAAAAAGTCATGTTTTCTATGTTTATGTTGACTTTATATAGGATATAATTATTAGAACATTGCCTAAAGATTCATCAGTTGTATGAGATGGAGCCTGACTCATGTAAGGCCAATATGCTGGCTCAGTGGTTAGCACTGCTGCCTCACAGTGCCAGGGACCTGGGTTCAATTCCCACCTTGGGCAACTATCTGTGTGATATTTGCACGTTCTGTCTGTTTGGGTTTACTTTGGATGCTCTGGTTTTCTCCCACAGTCCAAAGATACGCTGGCCAGATGAATTGGCCATGCTAAGTTGCCCATAGCGTTAGATACATTAGTTGAGTTTAAATATAGGTTACCAATGGGTCTGGGTGAGTTACTCTTTGGAGGGCCGAAGGGCCTGTTTCCATACTGTAGGGAATCTAATCTATACAAACGTTAATATGCAGGGCATTTCACACTGCGGTGATGGACAATGTATGTTGTCCTGAAGGTGCAGTGTGATATGTTAATAACTAAAAGGTCCTTTTCTCATGATGAAACAATCCCACCAACCAAGGCATGTGACATGAGGAAATGGCAGAATGTTTAACTGCAGCATTAAAGTGTTTCACTGAATTTTTTTTTTACAGCGCAGTACAGGCCCTTCAGCCCTCGATGTTGCGCCGCCCTGTCATACTAATCTGAAGCCCATCCCACCTACATTATTCCATGTACGTCCATATGCCTGTCCAGTGACGACTTAAATGCACTTAAACTTGGCGAATCGACTACCATTGCAGGCAAAGCATTCCATACCCTTACTACTCTCTGAGTAAAGAAACTACCTCTGACATCTGTCTTATACCTGTCTCCCCTCACTTTAAAGTTATGTCCCCTCATGTTTGCCATTCCCATATGTGGAAAAAGGCTCTCCCTGTCCACTTTATCTAACCCTCTGACTATCTTTGATTTATCTATGAATGTTCTTGATGTTTCAGGTTATACCCACAACTCAGTGCTTTCCTCCCACTGAGGGAGTAAATGCAGCTTAAATTTATTCTAGATTTAGACTGCAAATGGTTCTGTTGTTCTTCACATCCAATGCTTTTACCCATAATTGCTTAGTGTTATCCAGTTTAACTATCTTAGAATGATCGTCTTGTTTAGTTTTCAAACAGAGGAAACACCATAAGCTTTGTTAAGTCTTATTACAATAGAGTAAATGGAACAAAGAGAAAGCGAGGCATTCCTGATGAAACATCAACTGTCCTGCTCCTCGGATGCTGCCTGATCGGCTGTGCTTTTCCAGCACCACACTCTTCGAGTAAATGGAACTAGCAAAAGCAAAAATTGCTGGAGAAACTCAGCAGGTCTGGCAGTGTCTGTGGGGAAACAACAGCTAATGTTTCAGGTGTAGTGACTGCTGTTCTGAATGGACCTTGTTATTGATTTCTGTGGAAATAGTAATCATATCCACAAAATAGATGGTACTGTTCCAAATCAATCTAATCCTGAATCAGATTGTTCAAGCATTCATTATTATTTTGGCAAAGGAGTAGGGCAAAGACCCATATGTAGAACAGGGCATCAACAATCAAGCTAAAGAAATGTTTTGAAAACAATAATAAGAAAATTAATTAAATCTTGAAATGGTGATTTCTTGCAGTTTACAGATTATCAAAGCTATGTTACACATCGCTGTCTAATGGATAACCCAACACTTGAGAGGTCCATCGCATTGTTTAATGGCATTTCCCAGTGGCTCCAGCTAATGGTTCTTAGCAAGCAGACTCCCGTGCAAAGGGCAGAGGTCATCACCAAGTTCATTAATGTGGCTCAGGTGAGTAATCTTCACATCAGTCCTCGTTGTTCCGTTAGTTACC
Organism: Chiloscyllium plagiosum; assembly: GCF_037043375.1. Taxonomy (NCBI): domain Eukaryota; kingdom Metazoa; phylum Chordata; class Chondrichthyes; order Orectolobiformes; family Hemiscylliidae; genus Chiloscyllium; species Chiloscyllium plagiosum. Next base: position 23,437,779 of record NW_028270148.1, on the reverse strand, counting down.
AATCCCCACGGTGTGCCTGTTTTAGCATCCCCTCGGGGTATGTATGGAAGAATGTGTGTGGCACAAAGAAGGCCCAGTTAAATCTGGGTCAGTTTTACGCTTGAGAGAAAAACTGAAATAACATTTAACATGATGCAGGGCTATAGGGAGAGCATGGCAGGAGGAATTGATTTTTTGTTGCTGCGGTCAGGACCTGATACAAACGTGCTGGGTCGATTGGCAATCTTGCATGTTTCCAATAATAACTTTCCTATTAATGAGAAAACAGTGAGCCTTCAGCTCCTTCCAAAAAAATTAATCCTGTGAGGAAACAGAACAGGACTCAAAAACTGTTTGAGACAGTGTTTGCTGTCGAGACAATTTGTACACAGTCCAGAATTGCTCTGTAGCCAAAGCCAAAGTTACATTGTTGTTAAGATTTGAGGCTCAGAATGACTAATCCTACCTGTGATGGCCTGTACTATTCTGGCTGAGCAAAACATCTCAGAAGAGAAGGTGAGATGGAGACACTTTGCCAAACGAGTGAAGGTGCCTGGAGAAGGTGATCAAAATAATGGCTGAAGACAGAGGTTTTGAAGAGGTTTCTGAAGCTGGAGAGAGATGGGTCAAGGATGTCAGGTCTAAGGAAAGGAGCCTCTGTGAAGGGAGAGGAAACCAGATGAGATTTCTGCCAGCCATGCTGCAAAGGAGAGGCAGGTTTGGAGTGCTGCAGGGATGAGATTAAATAGATAAAGTGGACTGAATCTTTGAAGGGCTTTCTATGTGCCATAATTATATTGATTGGGCAGGGCAGGCTTGATTAGCTGAATGGCCAACGCCTATAAACTCAAGACTGTGGAAAATGATGAAGTACATTTTCTACTCTGAAGGGCAAAATTTATTTTCAGTAGTCAGGAGGTGAATGCCATATGAACAATAAGATGGACAATGTCTGAATCAGAGATGCTGGGTAACCAAGCAATATGTTTGTTTTCAATACTTGACAAATTTTTAAAAAATGCAACTCTGTCAGTGTGGCTGAAATGAAATAGGAGGGGGAACATTGTGTATGTAAATTCCTGACATAGAAGGCTGTGAGAGCCAAAAAAACTGCAGATGCTGGAATCCAAAGCAAACAGGCAGGAGGCTGGAAGAACACCACAAGCCAGGCAGCATCAGGAGGTGGAGAAGTTGACATTTCTGGTGTAACCCTTCTTCAGGACTTCAGAAGACTGTGAGCCCTGAGTCACATTGGGTAACAGTGGAGGAGTGTTACCTGGGAAGGGGGAATCTCAGGATCTTGAAGAAAGGAAGAAGAAAAGGTGAGAAGAAGTGGAAAGGAGAGCCAATGGTCAAAAAAAGTCTCAGATGAGAATGAGACATTACTATTTTAAAAGGTGTGAAGACAAGATTGATCATGTGATTACGAAGACTAAAAGGAAGATAAACATTAATGAGGACTGGTTGGATGAGTTCGCCAATTTCCTATAATTGAGTCATTCCTATAAAGTACATGATTTAAGATGCAGTAGTCTTGATTGTTTGATTGGTTTTCTTAATTTCTACATAATTTACTCTTTTTTTTTGGTGGAATTTCAATATAATGTGCTCTTAATATAATGTGGCTATTCCTATACAGTTGATAGTATTAAATAATCTACTATGCATGTTCCATCATCTGTTTAAAAACATACAGTATAAAAACCTACATGTTGTTGCCCTACCTAATGAATTAGAAATTTATCAGGATGCTTTTGTCGATGGAGCAACACATTAAATTTTGGGGCAATCTGTGATACAGCTGTTGGTAAGATTGGCTGAGGAAAGTTTTAGCTTCTTATCAGATCCTTAGCTGACAGTCTGTGGCTTGTTTATTTCTCTGTCATGCATTTCCTCTGTTTTTGACTGGTTTATGCTATATGTATAACATTGCAGGAAACCAGTCAGAGGTAAGGAAATGGGAAGAAATGACACTGATAAGGATGAGTAATATATGTTTGAACAACTTGGATCTAAAGTCCCCAAGCCAAGTTTTCCTCCTGGAGGACAGGATAGCTGACAAAGGACCAGCCTCTCTCACCCTCTAATTGGACGAGTGCAAGATTAATGATCACACCAGCATTTGACCCATCTCCCTCTGAACCCTTCCTATTCGTATACCCATCCAAATGCCTTTTAAATGTTGTAATTGTACCAGTCTCCACCACTTTCTCTGGCAGCTTGTTCCATAAACACACCACCCTCTGTGTGAAAAAGTTACCTTTTAGGTCCTTTTTAAATCTTTCCCCTCTCACCTTAAACCTATGCCATCCAGTTTTGGACTCCCTCACCCTAGGAAAATGACCTTGACTATTCACCCTATCCATGTCCCTCACAATTTTATGAACCTCTATGAGGTCACCCCTCAGCCTCTGACACTCCAGGGAAAAAGCCCCAACCTGGCCAGCCTCTCCCTATAACTCAAACCCTCCAATCTCAGCAACATCCTTGTAAATCTTTTTTGCATCCTCACCTAAAAGGGAAATTAATATTTACATCAGCAGCTTAAATAATAACTACATGTGGTGGAACAGCAGATGTTTGAGACCGCCAAAAAAGTTAATGCTCCAAACACTTTGCTCATTGTAGCTCATTTGGCAACACTCTTGAGCAAGAAGCATTCATAACCTGGACTGCTGGATTGCTGACCAGCCTTCCTACACTCTGCATGAGAAAGACTGTTAAGATAGGTAAACAGATGGTGCCACAAACAAATGGTTCACTCAGAGTCCTGCTGGAAATGCAAGTAGTCAGCAGTCAATCTCCTTTAACTTTATTGTATCTTCAGGAAATATAATCTGGGAATCATATAGCCCTCAATCGTAAGTTCTGATGAATATTGATGCCACAATAAGCATCATCTGAAAAAGAAATGCACAGATACCCTGGTCATTATTCTACTCTGGCTTTGTGATCTCATTATGCACAGATTAGCTGCTGCATTTTCCACATTAGAACATGAGAATATAAAAATGCTGGTTGATTTTGATAGGGTCTAGCCAAGCCATCATTCTGATTGATACCGACAGGCTGGATAACACCAGCCCAGTCCAGCTGAAATAATAGTGGTTGTAATGGATTTGTACATGAATCAGCAGATACTGAGTTTCTTTCGGCTCTGTAACCAAGCTAAGTGTTGGTTGCTGAGGGGAGCGACACCAATTCCACTGGATGAATTAGACCTTGAGGAATTTTGCTCCTTGGAAGTGCCTCAATCTTCATGTAACTGTGATCAGTCAGCTCTGGACACCTGTATCTCTGTCTAGCGCACACTATTGAAACTCAGAATCTTGGGACGCTTCATAAAAGGTGATGCCAGGATTACAGCTTGGCCAAAGGAGTAGGTTTTAAAGAGGGTCTTAAAGTAGAAGGTCTTAAAGAGGGTCTTAAAGAGTGAGATACTGAGGCACAAATGTTTAGGGAGGGGATGTGGAGAGCTTAGGCCTAGGCAACAAATATAGATTGAGTAAAGTTAGGAACGCCTAAGAGGCAAAGATTAAGAGATATCTGTGGAGCTGGAGAAGATAGTGGAGATAGAGAGGGGTGATTTATGAAGGGTTATTAAATAACAGTTTAAAATTCTGATCTTTGACTGCAAATCAATATTGATCAACAAGCACTAGGGTAAAGGTGAGAGTGGAAGAATTTTGGACAATCGTGAGTTTATGAAAGATAAAATGTTGGAGACTTCCACAATGCCAGGAGGGCATTGGAATAGCAGTGTATAAAGGAAACAAAAGGCATGAATGAGGGTTCCAGAAGCAGATGAGCTGAGGCCAAGGAAAGTTGGGTGATGTTGCAGAGCTGCTACATCTTGGGGCTTGACTGAAATGTAACTAAAAGAATGAGGCTACATGAGGGTTACTAAATTAGCAGTTTGCCCTAGTTCTGTCCTTTGACCATCATTTCAGCAATCTCAGGTGCTAGCCTTTGTCAGACAGATTCACAGAAACAGAACGTGAAATATGTGAGTGCCAACATCACAGAGTCAGAGAGCTGATTGGAATTTGTTGAAAGGATTACTAAGCAAAGAAACCTATTGTTCAGCTCTTAAAACAAAGTAAAAATTAATGTGTAACAATGTAAAAGCATTTGGTTTGAATGACAGCTGCCTGTTTGGAATATTTTAAGTCCTGCATCAGACATTATTTCTAGTTGATGCTTGGCAGTCTACATTGCCTAGCAATGTGATAGTCGTTTTATTCACATATCTCTTATTATCTATTTGAACATCATGCCTCAATGTTTTCATGAGCTGTGGAGTCATTTTATATAATTATTAATAATACAGCCAATATGTTTGTTAAATCTATGAACCATATATACTGAGAGAAGCAATGTAGCTGAGGCTATACTTTCTAGTGGTGAGTATCCTGTTGAGTTTTGGTCTGTTTCATGTTAATGTGTATGTGTCTATTGTAGTATTATACTGTAGACTATACTGTTACCATTCCTCTTACCTTGAGTTGGTGTAAGGGCTTATTTGGTTTACAATGGCAGAGCAACAACTACTACTGAGTCCTAACAAGAAGGGGATCTTATCTTAATGAGATGTAGCTAGTTGTACAACAGCAATTAGTTACAAGTTACATAAGTTAGTTGGAGATTGTTACTGATACTATTGGAAGGTTTGGATAACACATTTGTCCTCTTCTGATCCAAAGCTATTGTCCTGATTTTCTCCACCAATACTGTCTGATGTCATCAGGTTAGGTGGCACTTAATTCAGCCCCCAATTGAACCCTATCAGAGCCTTAAGCTTATACAACATCTTCTCCAATGTTTGTATATGCATGTACATTCACCACTACTTTATCTCTGCCTTCTCCTTCAATAGACTTTACAGAACCCTTAAGAGGGGTCTCTGGACCTGAAAGGTTAACTCTACTTTCTCCCCACAGATGCTGCCTGATCTGCTCAGTTTTTCCAGCAATTCATGTTTTGGTTGGCATAACTGGGTTTACTTTGGTCTATCCACTGACTCTTGAAACTAAATGAATACTTCCTATTGCCTTAAGGATATTGAAATCAAGGTGTGTGTGCAGGTTCAAAAGTAAGAAGTGTTGAGTCCGAAACATATGTACATTGTCACCTCCCTCACACTCTTTGTTGTTGGATTGCTTGTAGCATATCTCTAAGCTTGACCATATTTCATATCTATAAATCATGTCTTCAGTTTGTTTAACCCTGTTATTTGATCTAATGCAACAGTGACACCTGGCCCATATCAAGCTTAATATTAATGAGATTCCCATTGACCTAAACAGATTCTGATAAATGCGATAAATGTAACAAAGAACTGTGGACTCTGGAAATCTGAAACGAAGTTACAAATTGCTGGAGAACCTCATCAGATCTGGCAGCATCTATAGAGATAAAGCAGAGTTATTGCTTTGGGTCCACTGAGTCCTCTTCAGAGTTATTAGTGCTAGGAACAGGTGGTATACATGTTGAAGACAGGGGGTGGTTAGGGAGGAAGTGTAAGTGAGGAATGGTCACAGAGTCCAGAAAGGGAGAGAGAGCGAGATAGTAGGCAGATAAAGGGATGGATAGTGGTCAGCCAAGGAGAAAGAAAAGTTGGTAATAGGGGCCATAAGTCAGTGAAAGTCAGTTAGCTATGCTGAAAATGTATTTTTGATGAACGTGGGCTGTTTGGATCATCACCATCACCTAGGAATATACTGGATATCTTTACAAATCCTGGTGTTTCTGTTACATTAATGTCTTTGCACAAGTAGGAATGCAACACTTTACTGCTCTGAAATTGCATCCTACGTCTGCACATTCTCTGGAGGTGACCTGTAATTTAACAAATGCAGCATTTTATTGTCATTGCTGGGCACTCCTTGAACTTGTGAGGCTTTTATATTCAGCAGCATTGACACTGACTGTTACCAACTGCTGATTGGTTTATTTATTGTCTTGCCTTGTTGGGTGTCCCTTTAGAATGTCGATACCTTAGAATGTTGTTCTCTTCTTGTGTGTGATTCTTCCTGGTTTCTGCTTCAAAAGAATTCAAATAGCTTTTTCCAAAGTCAAATACTCTTTTCCATTTTATTAAATCTGACAAACAATCATCAATAATTCCAACAAGCATTGTCTCTCATAAATTCTAGTTTCAAAGTTCCATCGTCACAGCTTTCTGTTAATCTGTAGAGATCATCAATTAAACTATCTGTGGATCCTCCTGAAAGCTGAACTCTTCTGCTAAATCTTGGTCATTCAAAAATGTTGTTTTCAGATTAGGGTAATTGTTAAAAGCTTGTAAAAAGTCTTAAAAAGTTTTTGTTCCCTCTTTTATTTTAAGGTGAGGTATAAAGTTATGAACTGTAAGTTCTATTAATTACAATAGTATATTTTAATGCACATCTTGTGAAATCTTATGAAATAGTTTTTAGGTGTGAAGCATTCCTGTATCTTAAGAACTGTTCTCTCTAAGATTTCCATCCCTGAGATCCATTTGGCCCATCTCAGTAATGTTGAGGCAGTAATATTTTCCCAGCCATATCTTTCTACTGTAATTTTATTTCTTACTTTGAAAGTTTTCAAACTCTGCAGTATCCATTATAATCCCTTTCCCTTGAATACTCTTACTTCTGTAAATAGAAAAACCAAAACTTTTAATTTGTTAAATAAGAATGCAGTATAACTGCACTGTTTACAGGGGAGGCTTTCTGCATTCTTAGAGACATAGTGGAGTGTTTTTGCACCTTCAGCACATGGACATCCTTTTCCACAACTTGCCCAAATAAAGCTTTGAATCTGCAGCCTTAATTTTCCCTGCCAGAAGCACTTTAAATTATGGATCTCCCAATATTAAAGTTCACTTAGAATAATCTAACCTCTATTGGTCTGTGTCTGCTTTAGGTTTAAAATGGCTTTTGTTGTTTTAATTCTTCTAGCGACATTCCTCCTAGCTATGATTTTGGTGTAAAGTACTTTTATGACTCTTGATTTTTATACTGCAGCCATGCCTCAGAGTGTCTATGCTGTGGTAGCAATGTTCATTGTGAGCTGGGAGTACTACTATTGTTTTTTATTCTAAACTTCCCAGCCTGTTTATTACACCAATTGATTTAAATTTTCTCTCCTTGCCGAAGAAAGAATTTTAAACTTATTCATGGAGCTCTGATATATTCATTTCATAGCCAAACCTCAAACTGGGAACACTCCTACAGATCCTTGATTCCTGATGGAGTATGTAGCTGTCAGCTTGTGACTAGTCTTTAAACTCTTTCTAACCTGCTCTGCTGCTTCTGCGCTTCTTACCAACTCTAAACTAAAGGCTTTAGCCTGGAGTGCTGTCACTCTCCAGTTGATCTTTCTACAAATTCCTGCTGACTCATTGTTTTGTTTAAATGCTTACAACTGCTGGCTCTATTTTTGAGAAATTCTTAAAATGATAAAGTCTTCAAAGCTCCAAATTCACTCGGTCTTCGGGAAATTTCTTCTCTTGGGCCCGATGGATTTTCTTCCACTGCTGTACCTAGTATAAAGCAACAATAGCCAGGGACAGTTTATTGAATGATAGCAATTAGTTACATGAGCCAGTTAATGGATCTTGTGGCATAGTGCTGGTGTCCCTATCTCTGGGCCAGAAGATCAAAGTTCAAGTGCCATCTACCCTGGAGGTGAATCATAATACTGTCTGAAAAGGTTGATTTAAAATCACTACACTAACTTGTTAGACATTGTTCCTAAAACCATTGAGAGACATGGTTGACACATTTGTCTCCTTTGAGATCCAGAACTGTTCTCTTGGTCTCCCCTACTCAACATTGCACAATGTCATCACATTGGATAAAGCTTAATTCAGTCTCGAATCTTAACCTTTTCAAATCCAGTATCCGCTACAGCGTACATGCTATTTAATTAGCTCCTTTAGTTGAGTGTCAATTAACACTGGATTTACAGAAATCACTCCATTGCATGGTGAGACAGGGTTTGTATTCTCTTGTTTATTGAAGGTGACCTTTTGAGGTATTAAAGATGATTAAAGGATCTGGTGGGATAGATAGAGAAAAACTGTTTTACCTGAAAGGAAGACTATTCAATGCTGCCAGGAAACTCTCTTGCCGCAAAGGGTAGCGGAAAGCTTGAACTCCTCTCCTTAATGTTGTTGGACTGAAAATTTCAAACTGGAGGTTTGATAGGTTGTTGTTATGCCAGAATTATAAGGGTTACAGAATGGAGGTAAATAAATGCAGTTGAGATACAGGTTAATCTTCATCTAAGTGAATGCAGACAGCAACAAAAGGCTTAATGGTCTACCAGTGTTCCTGTATTGCTAGATCTTTATTTTTAAGATCCTGAATCCATGAATCACATCTTCTATGTGGCACATAGTTCAGTTCTGCTCAAGAAAATAGTGTTATCCATTTGTATCAAGATTCAGTCATCCTAAGAATTTCAGGTTGGATACTTGTCTGTATAAATACACAGCACGTGTAGAACTGTAGAAGTGAGGCCTATTATATGATTTCTGGCCAAGAACCATATTTTTGAATATAATGCAGAAATGGAGCTAAGCTTCAATATCTTTTGCAAAGAGTCTAATACTCTGCTGTGTTTGTTTCAGAATTTACTCCAGCTCCAGAATTTTAATACGCTGATGGCTGTTGTGGGAGGCTTAAGCCACAGTGCCATATCCCGCCTGAAGGAAACTTGCTCACACCTTGCTCCTGAAGTTACAAAGGTAAAATAACAAGTGCCAGAAAAATGCAAAAATGGACGGCTAAGAAGTGACCAATTGGCTTGTTCCTCCTTTTTGTGTAAATATCATGCCTAGATTCTGGGTGCTTTTGATGGATGAGGGCTGCCCACCAGACATGTGCAAATTGACAGACATTTACTATCTAGTTACACATGGTTGAGCTGGGCTTCACTAGAAACTCTTCCATTCAGGTCTCAGTCCTATGCGATCTTGCATCCTCTGATGTCAATGCAGATGTTAACATTTATTGTTGTATTAAAATGTACAATGTTAACATTATGAGGTAATGGTTATTTATATCTTTCTATTATCCCCATGTATTATATTATTGACTACCTACCACCTGTCCTTGCATAGATTCTGCTAACCCATCTTGCCTGCAAATTCTTATAAATTCCAGATATCGCTTTCATTTTCTGTTCAGTCTGACCAAATCCCTGAACTTATCAAGGTTTCTCTGGGTTACCATCAGAAAACTCAAAAGGGATGTAACAATTGGGTTTTCAACTCATACACAGGGTTTTATCATTCCAATACTTGGTCAGATCACCTTATGTTGAGCATGCGTGAATTTATTCATGCATTTATTTTTCAAACATTTTACAATATGAAATTGGTCACTCTCCCCTCTGCCTATCTAATGGAAGTATCTGAAACAAGGGAACAATTCCTCCAATTTAAAATAGTACAATATTCAGAACACGCCAGAATATAATACCCAACTCTAGTCATAGCTTGATACAAATTCCTTTGTATCTATACTCGGGCCATTTTTAAGAGAGAATGTTTCAATGTGTGGGATGCTTTATTAATGGAAAAGTTTCCACTTTATTTAATGTGACCTTCTGTGTTTTCAAAAAGTATTTTTCTTTTAAATCTTCTCTCCTATGTTTGTTTCTGTTTTCATCACTAGGTTTGGAATGAAATGACCGAACTCGTCTCCTCAAATGGGAATTATTGCAATTACCGGAAGGCCTTTGCTGAATGTGAGGGCTTCAAGATTCCAATCCTGGGAGTTCACTTGAAAGACCTGATTGCCGTCCATGTAGCTTTCTCCGATTGGATAGACGATAATAAAGTGAACATTGTTAAAATGCAGCAGTTGTATGTTACATTTAATGAACTGGTTTCCCTTCAGGATGCAAATCCGCATTTAGAACCAAATATGGATTTAATACACCTGTTGACGGTACGTTTAAATGTGTACTTATGTTTCTATATGTATACATATATGTCAGTATGTGTATGCGTGTGTACATCCCTGATTACATACATTTATACCCATGTAAGTACATATACATGTGTGAGTAATATGTGGCTGGTTGGCATCATATCATTTTAGGTATTTCAGGGCTGAAATTCACTACCCCGATCACCATCCTGAGCAGGAACAGGGTGACAAGACTCTATTATGATGCTGAACTCCTCACACCTCCTTCCTGCCCCACCATCCCAGCTATGCCCACTGACTTCAGGCTGTTTCAGGGTAATTCCTGATTCAGATCTGCAAATTGGAAATCATTATTGTGTGAAGTTCAAGTGACCCTGAGAAACACTGCTACTTGTGTGTTTTGCGCAGCTTTCCCTGGATTTATACTACACAGAGGATGAAATCTATGAATTATCGCTACTTCGTGAACCTAGGAATCCTAAATCGACGGTAAGTAGCTTTCATTTTCATTTTTATTTCCGATATCTCCAAGTGCTTTACAGTGGGTGAAGTGATAAGTGTAGTCACTGTTGTAATGCAGAACACATGGCTGCTAGTTTACACACTGTAAACTCCCATAAACCAGCAATCTGATCATGACCAGATTACCTGTAGCCGTATGGTAAATATTGACCTGAACGTTGGGGATAACTCTCTCTTTATGTTAATCCCATGGGATCTTTTACTGAACGCATAGTGGAGCCTTTGTTTAATACCTCACCTGAAAGATGATATCTGCAACAATACAGCACCTCCTGAGGGCTGCAATGGAATGTCAAGATGGATTTTTGTCCTCAAGGCCTGCAGTGTGTGTCAAACCCAAAACCTATTAACTCAGAGGCAAGAGTAGCTACTGATGTAAGTGGCCATGATCTGATTTGATTTAATACTGTCACGTGTACTGAGACACAGTAAAAAGTGTTGTTTTGCATGCTATACAGGCATTATACTATACAAGTGCATCAGGGTAACAGATTGGAGTGAGGGATACCATGTTGTAGCTGTGGAGAAGGTGCAGAGAGAGAACAACACGGGCGGCACGGTGGTTAGCACTGCTGCCTCACAGCGCTAGAGACCCAGGTTCAATTCCCGACTCAGGCGACTGACTGTGTGGAGTTTGCACGTTCTCCCCGTGTCTGCGTGGGTTTCCTCCGGGTGCTCCGGTTTCCTCCCACAGTTCAAAGATGTGCAGGTCAGGTGAATTGGCCATGCTAAATTGCCTGTAGTGTTAGGTAAGGGATAAATGTAGGGGTACGGGTGGGTTGCGCTTCGGCGGGTCGGTGTGGACTTGTTGGGCCGAAGGGCCTGTTTCCACACTGTAAGTAATCTAATCTAATCTAAACATTAACATTTAAGATGTACTTTCAAAATCTCTTTGCAGTAGGAAGAAGCTATTCTTTAATCTGGTCACACGTAGATTTGTAACATCTGTATGAAGAATTAGAATCAGAGGATTTGCTGCAGCAATGTCAGTGTTAGGTAAATGTACACCCACCAAATCCTGAGTTAGAGACACACGAGTGATGCTGAGGGATTTTGTTTTCCTGGGTCTTTCTTTCCTATGATGGAAGAATCCAGCCAATGCCTGCCATCTGCGAGGAGAAGACGGTCCGTCCTTAGCTCTGCAATACTCACTCCCCATTTGCCAACTACCATTCCCACCCTGTCCTCCTGTGTAAGGCTCTGATTGAGAAACTGCTGGCCACTGTCAGCCCTGACTGCTGGCAGCAGGGTTTCCATAGTGACCCCTGGCAGTCAGCGCTGCCAGTGGCTGACAGAGTGGCTGGAGATGCTAGAAGATTCTGTCATGGCATTGTGTTGCAATCATCTCTATTGGCACTCGTGTAGGTGGCCTGCAGCTATCTGGTTTGCTTGGTATTGTACACTCCGAACTGTCAGCTCTAAAAGAAAATTGACAATATCCCTCATTGCATGGATTACCAATTCAGGTTCTTACTGAGTAGGCAGGTTACTGTGAGTGAATAATTCTCACAACATCACCTCAGTCAGAAATGTCAAGGTACAGTGCTGGTAATATTTAGCAGGTCTGGTAACATCTGTGCAGTGAAAGGATTTCACTTTTATATATTTTAATTCAGGCTGTGTTGCCACAATGATTGATACCAGTCAGAAGGGAAGGCTAGGCTGGTGTATAAGGAAGAAAAGAACAGGGTTTTTTTTCTAATTTGACCACATGTGTCAGCATTTGTTTCTCATGCCATCTTGCAAATTGTGTTCAACATGGAATATGATCCTTCAGCTATGGGAGAACACTAGATGGTAATTAGCAGGAAGTATTCTTGCCCATGTTTGGCCTGAGGCTACAAGACTTCAAGAGGCCAGAGTCAATGTTGGAGACATCTGGGACAATTCTCTCCCGACTATATCCCATTCCAACACTGAGACAGGTCATACCCAGGGAAGATGATGGTGGGGTCTGGGACAATGCCTATAAGCTAGGACACTTGACTAGTCCGTGGGACTGCTTTCCTAATTTTAGGGTAAGCTTCCAAGAAGGACTTTGCAAGATCAACAGGTTTGAGTTTGCAATTGTCCTTTCTGCTATCTAGGTTGATACCAAGTGGGTCCATCCAGATTCATTTCTTTTCGGCTTTGCAATAGTTTGATAGATATGTTAGGCTATTTCAGAGTCAACCTCATTGCCGTGGGCCTGGAGTCACATATAGGCCAGACCAGGTAAGGACAGCAAATTTCTTTCCCTAAAGGATATTAGAAAACCATCTGGGTTTTTACAACAATTGTTTCATGATCACCATAGGCTAGATTCTAATTCCAGATTTATTTAGTTAACTTTTAGAATTGTATTGGGATTTGAATCGTCTGAGCATGTGGATTTCAAATCCAATGACATCACCACCATGTCACTGATACACACACACCTGGGGCCTATCTCTGTGCTGCAGAGACACTTCACAATTACTATGCATCGCAATGCAATACAAAGTAATGAATTTGGTGTGTTTCTTTCACAGCCCAGCACCCCAACCACCCCGAACAAACATGTGGCACTCGTAGACTGGGCACCTGGGCTGACACCAAAGCCAGATCCTACTGTCATCAATAAGCACATCCGCAAAATGGTTGATGTAAGTATATTTTAACGAACGCTGTTTCAGGAAGGCTCTCATGCTTGCTATTGGTTAGAGTGTAAGTTTACATCATAGTTTCACAGTGCTGGCTGTCAAATTTACTGATGTGCAACTGAATAGAGTGCAAATGAAGAAAAGGTACATCTGAAGCAGATCAAGGCTCTTACTCAACCTCAGGAAGAATATTTTTCAGGGCAGAGAATGTTTCTGCCAGAACATGACTCTGTCTCATGGACTCATTGAGTCATACAGTCATATAACACATAAGAGACCCTTTGGTCTGACCATGTTTCCAAACTCAACTAGTCCCACCTGCCTGTGCTTGGCCCACATCCCTCCAAATCTTTCTTGTTCATGTACCTATCCGAATGTCTTTTAAACATTGGAACTGTACCTGCATCCATCACTTTTTCTGGCAGTTCATTCCACACACAAATCAATCTGTGTTAAAAACAAAAGTTGCCCGTCGTGTTCTTTTTAAATCTTTCTCCTCTCACCTTAAAATCCCCCCCCTAGTTTTAAACTCTCCCACTCCAGGGAGAAAACCCTAGTCATTCACCTTATCTATGCCCCTCATGATTTTATAAACCTTTGTAAGCTCACCTCTCTGCCTCCTATGCTCCAGGGAAATAAGTCCTAACCTTTCCAGTCTACTTGTTTATCTTAAATCTACCATTCCTGACAACATCCTGGTCAATCTTTTCTGAACCCGCTTCAGTTTAATAATCCTTCCGAGAGCAGGGTGGCCAGAGCTGCACACAGTACTCCAGAAGGCGCTGCCTGTTGACTCTCCAGGGTTAGAACTTGGCATGGGTCGTGATGGTGAGCATCAGCATGGGGGGGGAAGCCTATCAGAGCTAGTCCAAGCAGAACCCTGTCTTCACCCAATGTAAGCAAATGCTTGCATATACATAACACCTTTAACATTGAGATGTATCCCTGAGGTAGTTCACAAGAACATGACCAAACCAAATTGTTATGAAAACACATCAGGGGATAGTAGGACAGGTAATCTAAAGCTTGAGACAGGTCAAAGAATAGCCTTCAAGGAGGACAGTGTGGTGAAGCAGAAGAGGGGTTTAGCAGAGGAAATTCAAGAGCTTAAGACCTTCTTATAGATCCTTCATTCTGAATGCCGAGAGCTCATTTGGGATCAGGCATGGGAACTTTATCTGATTTCTCTCCCCTTTCCTTTTACTCGTCTGAGACTATTGAGATGAATTAAAATACTCTTGCCAATACAGCACAAAATAAATATCAAGCTTCAAGTTAGTGGCGCTGGACTTTCAGGAAGGTTATAGCGTAGATCAGTGCTGGCGGGAACACTGTTTGCTGGGGACATATCAGCTACCCATTGGGATGTTGTGAATAGCTAATTGAGGCCAATTAATTTAAATGATGGGCCTATTACAGGCTAGTTCCCACAGAACTGCATTAGTTAGCAGCCCATGCCAACCTGGAGTATGTCTAGGTCAATGTGTAAGTGTTGAAAGTTGGGGTGTGGGAAGAGTTTATTGCTGATGCACATGTAAGAGACAACCCTCTTCCATCCCAGATCCACGGCAGTTATAGACTCATAGAGATATACAGCATGGAAACAGACCCTTCGGTCCATCCCGTCCAGATATCCCATCCCAATCTAGTCCCACCTGCCAGCACCCGGCCCATATCCCTCCAAACCCTTCCTATTCATATACCCATCCAAATGCTTCTTAAATGTTGCAATTGTACCAGCCTCCACCACATCCTTTGGCAGCTTATTCCATACACGTACCACCCTCTGTGTGAAAACGTTGCCCCTCAAGTCTCTTTTATATCTTTCCCCTCTCACCCTAAACCTATGCCCTCTAGTTCTGGACTCCCCGACCCCAGGGAAAATACTTTGTCTATTTATCCTATCCATGCCCCTCATAATTTTGTAAACCTCTATAAGGTCACCCCTCAGTGGTGGTATATTATTGCATAAACTTACCATCACTTGCCCTTGCTCTTCACTGCTTGAATGACAAGCCTCACCACTCCCTTCTTGATCCCCCACCCTCTCATCCTTAACTTCCACCCTCAACTGAGCACTAAAGCTTGCGGTAGGTGTGACCACAGTCTGCAATGTGGGAGTGGGACCCAGCTCCCACACCCAGTTGTTTAACGCCTGGTTGAAAATCCAGCCTCTATACAACTTGGTAATCTGGGAGATGCATTTAAGCATCGGTGAGTGAACTAAAGAGAAACATAGAGATATCAAGCTAGTATCAATCATTAGGAATCCCATTACAAACCATACTCAGTGATTTTATCATATTGCCTGCAAAATGTCAACTTTACATTGTTTATGAGGTTTGTGCTGAACTGCATGTTTGGGGAATGTGATGTTGTAAGAGGTGATACCAGAGTAATGAATTTGCCAAAGTGTCTATATGGCTGGTGGGAGGTGTACTGCTCGCCATGTTTGTTTTGGAATTAAAAAGGGACACCAGATTTCATGCACCAGAAACAGGCGAATGGTTTACCTTCAATTTAGCCTGGCCACAGAAATGTTGTTGATGCCGTGTTTTGAGTCCAAATGAAGGCAGCTTCTTCCTGTACTACTTGAACACAAATCCCTGTCTTTGAGGTGAACGCATTACAGAGGAACCTCGATTATCCGGCATTCGATTATCGAGTATTCGATTATTTGGCCCCAGTGCTTGGCTAAACTATGTTATCCGGCATTCAGTTATCCGGAATTTGATTAACTGAATGAAATACTCCCTGCCCGTGTCCTTCAGATAATCAAGGTTCCTCTGTCTACCGTATTTTTATGCCAGCCCTTTTTTAAATCAGCCATCTTATTAAAAGCTGGTATGTTTTTGCTGTAGTATTGCTTTTCTTTGTTTGTTAACCTGTCTGCTGAAAACTTATTAGAGATTTTAGTCTGTATTTAGGAACTATGACCATGATCACGATGGTTATATCTCCCAAGAGAACTTTGAAAGCATCACTGCCAACTTCCCATTCTTGGATTCCTTCTGTGTGTTGGACAAAGATCAGTAAGTACAAAAGCAAATGGCCAAATTATTTAATTTTGCTTTATTTCTTGGTTAAGCTGCTCATTGTTTATAATATGCTTGTCCTTAAAATGGGATGACCTTGTGCAGTTACATTTCAGAGACAGGTCTGTGTGTATGACACAGCAGTGAACCTCCTTGTTAATTAAACTGAATACCCAGAAAAACTCACCTTGCCTCGTAATCTGTTAAAATATATGAGTGACAGAGAACTCTCAATTTCCACTATTTAATGAAAATAATATCAATTTATTCTTTAACTCTAAAAGTGAACATTAAACAACAACTATTCACAACTCTAAGTCCCTCTTTTCTCTTAACTGCTTATTATCTGCTCCAACTCTATGACAACATACTGTTCCAATAAAACAACACCCCTACAGACTTAATCCTTTGAAAGTAATGTGGATTGCTATAGCTATAAAACCATAAGACATAGGAGCAACAATAGGCCATTCAGCCTCTCAAGCCTCCTCCACCATCCAATAAAACCATAGATGATCTGATAATCCTCAACTCCACATTCCTTCCTTTTCCCCATAACCCTTGGTTCCCTCACTGATTACTCATCTGTTAATCTCAGCCTTGAATATGTGAAATCTGAGGTCATCACTGGTTAAAACAAAGGATGGGAGTCCATTTTAACCCCCATTTAAGTCACACAGCAGAATGACCATCGATAGATCTTTTCCTGTATAGCTGTCAACTCTTTTGCATAATTGGAAACCAGCCAGACAAAGAGGACACTTTAATCTGTTGGGCAGTCATGGGAGAGAATCATATCATTTTGCAAGCCTGTCTTTTCAAATCCCAATTGTTAAAGGTCTGAAGATTTCAGGAGATGGATTGGAAGATTTACCCATATGTTTTGATTAACCAAAGTTGTCATGAGGGATCATGCTTAAACAATACACATTCTATTAGAAAAAAATTACCAGACTGATTAAGTTTAAAAATATATAATTTCAGTCGTATGACACTGTAATCTTTTGCTATAAATTCTGTGTCTTATGATCCTGCTTCACAGCTACCTGATGAAGAAGCAGTGCTCTGAAAGCTAGTGCTTCCAAATAAATCTTTTGGACTATAACCTGGTGTTGTGTGATTTTAACTTTGTCCACACCAGTCCAACACTGGCTCCTCCACATCAGACTGAGTAATGCAGAGCCCTGAACGAGTATGAGTTCAAGCTTCAGCATAACAGTTTATAAGGCATCGGAATGTGTATCTGAATGAGAAGGGTTTAGAGAGATATGGGCCAAGTACTGGCAAATGGGACTAGATTAGGTTAGGGTATCTGGTCGGCATGGACGAGTTGGACTGAAGGGCTTGTTTCTGCACTGTACATTTCTATGACTCTACTTCACTTCAACCCTTTTAGACAAAAATTTGTAACTATTAAACTGTCAGATTGTTTGTTTGTTTGTTTAGTTGTTTGTAAAAGCCCCAACTAGTTCAGCACTGTCATCCGTAGAGGAGGTCTGTCATCATTATACAAAGTCCATGTGAGTATCCCCTTCCTTCCAATTGTAGTTGATTCTTGTCTGACTTCTGAAGTCCCCACTCAAAAGTCAACTAAGGTAACACATTCTAGCCTTGCCAATCAAGTCCATTTTGCAAGAATGAATACTAAAAAATATTCATAAAAAGACTCTGGCAAATACAAATTCCAAGTGTAAATGTTGATGCGGTAGAGCTATATTTCAATGGAATGAATATTGTAAAAGTTGAGTATTCAGTGGACGAGATTTGGAAAGGCAATTCATGTAGAGAGCATGACTATCATCCAGCTAGTTGAGAACTGAGATAGGATCAAAATTAAATACATAAAAAATGAGCAGAAAAGTCACCTGGTCCAAGTTGGACAAATCTTGAATGTTGAGGGAGGAAAGGGTTAAAACTGCAGAAGTTCAGGTTACAATTGTCCATCCTCCTTTTTGGGTATGGGAGTGATGACAAAGGACAGGTGGATTGGAAATGTTACACATTTGTTCAATAAAGGAAAGAGTGAGTCACAGTGTAAGGGTATGGGGTTGATCGTTTAGGACAGAGATGAGGAGAAATTTATTCACGCTGAGAGTGGCACACCTATGGAAAGCAGTTGAGGAAAAAACATTGAACGTTCTTAGGGCTAGAGGGACCAAAGGGTATGGGGAGGAAGTGGGAACAGAGTGCTGAGTTGGATGATCAGCCACGATCATATCGAATGGCAGAGCAGGCTCGAGGGGCTGAATGGCCTACTCCTGCTCCTATTTTCAATGTTTCTATGTTTCTAGCAACTATATGTCAGTTTGTGAACCTCATCAGCAGATAGTGTTTAGAGGCAATAATTGGGGAAAATTAATTGTCACTTGAATTAGCACGGATTAATAATTGAAAGGCATCACTGATTTGTTTAAATCAAATTGCCCTTAACTAACTTTGAACTTTTCAATGAAATTTTTTCAAAATCATGAGGGGACTGGAAACAGTAGAGATCAAGAAATTGTTCCCTCTCATAAAAGGATCAAGAATGAGAGGGCGCAGATAAAAGACAATTGGCAACCGAAGCAAATAGGAGGTGAGAAAAAACCTTTTTTACACAGTGAGTAGTTACGAGTCTGGAATGCACTGCCTGGCAGGGTGGTGGAGATGGGAGGAAATTAGATGATTATTTAAAGAAAACAATATTTAGGGCTGTGAGAGAAAAGTAGGAGAATGCCATAGAGAGCCAGCACAAATTGGATTGGCTGAATGGCCTATTTTGCATTGGAACAATTCTGTGAAATAATGCAGAGAGATTGATGAAGGAAGTGTAGGCATTAAGTATGTGGACTTTTAAAAAGCCTTTTGATAAAGTAGCCGTATACAACCCGTTAACAAAATGAAAATCCATGAGATTAAAGGGTTGTGTAGAAATGGAATCAGCTGACAGTCAAAAAGCAGATAATAGTTATGAATGGTTGTTTTTCAGACAGGAGTGAAGGGCTCACCAAGAGAAGTCAGTGTTGGGCCCACTGTTTTCTCTGATCTGGGGACTAAATTGATGGCTTTTTTAAAGAACAGACACAGGCACATTGGACCAAATGGGCTCCTTCTGTACGATAACATTCTACAAAGTACAACAATTAAGATCTTGGTGTCTGTGAATGATCCAAATTATTGTTGGATGTCAATCAATTTAACTCAGCCTTTTTGAATCCTCAGTTTGTTGAGTTTTAGTCAGGGTTCAAATGATTTGTTGATATTATTACACTTTTTTGAGGTCCAAAATTCCCCTTGGTTTTTTTTGTAGTTTTTGATATAAAAATGGAACATGAAAATGTCTCAATAAATCATTTTTAACGTGGTGAAATAGAAAAAAATCCCTATTGATCTTTCAGCCAAGCAGAAAGCATCTGCAATCCCCCACTGCAGAACAGAATTTTATTTTTGTTGCTGTCACGCAGTTATAACCCAATTTTAAATAGAAATTTACACAAAGTAAATTATTCAAAAACGTCTGTGAAACAACTGTTATGCCTATTCCCAGATGGGGCCAGAGGCAAACAAGATTGCGTAGAACTGGAGAACTTCCCCTTTTGTATTCCAGACATCTTGAGACAAAGATCAACATTTTATTAAAGGTTCTTCTCAGCGCTTTGTACAAGCGCACTAACCTTTAGTGACTTGAGACGTCGTCCCCGAAACCCCTTTCCTCCTCCTTGTCTCTCACTACTCCGGAAATATTTTGATTCATTGTTCTGTTCCTACACTTATTCACATTGAATTCCATTAGCTATTTATCTATTCTCTTTATCTGCCTGTTTCCCATTATGGCTTCCTGCTTCCACCCATACAACTCACAGTGCCATCTGCAAACTCGTTCATCCAAATCATTAGTGTTATAGGATAACAAGCTGAAATTGCAGGATGGTCCCATGGGAAGACCATTTCTTACAAGCTATTAATGAGAAAACATTGCCTCTATTGTAAACTCTTAAATTTTACCTTCTAATCAATTACAACCTGTAACAAACGATTAGTTCAAATTCTATCCAAGTTCAATCTTGCTAATAATCTCTTGTCCCTATCCAACTCCAATTTGATTTAGTCCTTTCCTGCTCTCCCTACTGCCACCCTCCCCTCGCCTGTGAAGGTTCATATTGCCTATAATGGGTTTTGCTAGTAAATGTTCAATTGATTACATTGGTATTTTACTGATGGTGGTTACTAGTTTTAAATAAAGAGCAAAAGGTATGTATCACGATCATTTTGGTGGTGGGAAAGTCACCCAGTTATGCGTAATAGCACCTCTGGGTGGAGTAAGAACAAAATCTCTTGTGCAAACACTTCAGATACTGTCTGAAAGATCATGGAGAAAACACCCATAAGGTACTCTGCTCTCCGCCACCACACTCATGACGTCAAATGGATGAGTAACAATGACTTGCCATTCACAAATCCATGCTTTGCTCAGCTCAGTCACTCTGTGACTGGGCATAAGGAAGCAACCATCTGCAGGTCCCGAGCCTGTGCTTAGTCATTAGGATGCCTGCTGATGCACCTTTGTGCCAGCCAGGCTCCTAATTGGTTGTGCTCCTCTCAAGGATCAGTGGGAACTTGTGGGCCAATGGGCTGAGGAGTGGCAGATGGAGTTTAATTTACATAAATGCGAGGTGCTGCATTTTGGAAAAGCAAATCAGAGCAGGAACTATACACTGAATGGTAAGGTCCTGGGGTGTGTTGCTGAACAAAGAGACCTTGGAGTGCAGGTTCATAGTTCCTTGAACGTAGAGTCGTAGGTCGATAGGATAGTGAAGAAGGTGTTTGGTGTGCTTTCCTTTGTTGGTCAGAGTACTGAGTATAGGAGTTGGGAGGTCATGTTGTGGCTTTACAGGAAATTGGTTAGGTCACTTTTGGAATATTGCGTGCAATTCTGGTCTCCTTCCTATTGGAAGGATGTTGTGAAACTTGAAAGGGTTCAGAAAAGATTTAGAAGGAAGTTGCCAGGGTTGAGGGATTTGAGCTATAGTTAGAGGCTGAGTGGGCTGGGCCTGTTATCCCTGGAGCGTCGAGGCTGAGGGGTGACCTTATAAAGGTTTATAAACTCATGAGGGGCATGGACAGGATAAATAGACAAAGTCTTCCCTGGGGTGGGTGAGTCCAGAACTAGAGGGGAAAGGTTTAGGGTTAGAAGGGAAAGATATAAAATGGACATAAGGGCAACTTTTTCACACAGAGGGTGGTATGTGTATGGAATGAGCTGCCAGGGGAAGTGGTGGCAGCTGGTACAATTACAGCATTTAAAATACAGTTGGATGGGTATATGAATAGGAAGGGTTTGGAGGGATAAAGGCCAGGTGCTGGCAAATGCAACTCAATTAATTTAGGATATCTGGTCAGCACGGACAAGCTGGACCGAAGGGTCTGTTTCCATGTTGCACATCTCTGTGAGGATGGCAGGATGCCCTAATTATAGGTCCTGCAGCACATGATGCCAGTGCACCCCGCTGGAAAAATAAGCATTGTTCAGGTAGAAATGTGAACCTTAACAACAGAGGTGAACATAGAAACGTGGGACAAGGAGTTGGCCACTCAGCCCTTCAGGCCCATTCTGCCATTCAGAGAACTTGTGGCCAACCTGATTGTGGCCTCAACCTCACTTTGCTGTCTGCCATTCGGTAACCCTTGACTCACTTGTCTATCAGGAAATCAATCTACCTCTATATTGAACCAGTTCAATAATCCAGCCTCTGCTGCTTTCTGGGGAAGGGACTAACAACCTTCTGAGAGATAAAAAAAACATTTCTCAGCCTTCAATGAGAGGCATCTTATTCTTATATTGTGTTTCCTAATTCTAGTCGCCCTCAGCGAGAGGAAAGCTCCTCCTTTTCAAATCCGCCTAGGATTGAAACATGTTCTGATAAGGTCTTGGAAGACTTTTGACAATTTAAAGTTAGTGAAGGCACACTACGGTTTTCCAAAGTTCTCTCACCCCTGTATGAGACAGATCGAGAGGAGTCGAGAGCTGTGGGAGGGTGGGTTGGAGGAAAGCAGACTCAAGCTACGATCTGCTTAGCCAAGATGTGATCAAAAGCAGGTTTGAGGGGCTAAATGGTACACTGCAGCCCCTATTCCATGTGCTTTTATAATCACGGTTGTTAGGACTGTCAGTGTGGATTACCCTGGCTGATGCATACTTGTGGCTCTTCATTAGACCAGTGAGAAGACCCACCAACAATCCTTTATTGCACAGCTAGGGAGTCATCTCCAGCCCATCTCCAGACTGACAGGATGAACATGGTCCCGAATCTGATTCTGTCTACATCCCAGCCTGCCCGTGTTGACTAGGTTGCCGTTTCCTGCAGCATCCTGCCCCAGGAAATCTTTCCTAGACCGGGAACACTTTGGCACTGGGTGGCTCGGTGAGTCAGTGGCTAGTGCTGCTACCCCACAGGGGTAAGGATTCAGGTGCAATTCCACCCTCAGACGACTGTCTGTGTGGAGTCTGTACATTCTCCCCATGTCTGCGTGGGTTTCCTCTAGGTGCTCCAGTTTCCTCCCACAGTCCAAAGATTTTCAGGTTAGGTGGGTTGGCCATGCTAAATTGGCCATGCTAAATTACCCATAGTGCCCAGGGATGTGTAGGCTCAGTGGATTAGCAAAGGGAAATGCAGGGTTACAGAGATAGGGAGGGTGGTGGGTCTCAATGGGATGCTCTTCAGAGGGTTGGCCTGCTTCCACACTGTAGGGTCTCTATGATTCTATCTGGGAAGTCAGCCCAACATACAACTGAGCTTTCTCACAGCCCTGTATCTAAATCCAAAGAAAAATTCAGCTCTTGGTCTCTGCATTTCACTAATGTCCATCCTCACAATTGCTGTTAATTGAAGATGTCTGCGAAAACACAAGGGGGAAGGGTAGGACTGAACCTGCTCCATCATTCAGCATGCTTAAGGCTCACTTCAGCACTCCACTTTCCTATTCAATCCCCATACCCCTTGATTCTCTGAGAGTCCGTCCCAGCCTTAACATCAGTTCAATTGATGGAGTATCGACAACCCTTGAGTAGAGAATTCTAATGATTTATAATGCTTAGATGAGGAGAAATCAGTTCACTAAGATTTCTAAATAATTAACCTTTTATCCTGAGACAATGCCTGTTTTATAGGTTTCACAAGTAGCAGAAACAATCTGTCTACCCTGTCAAATGCCTTCAAAATTCTGTGTTTCAATGAGGTCAACTCTCCTATGAGTGCCAGATAATATAGACACAATTTACACAACCTTCCATCACTGGACAACTCCCATGGATCAATTTAGTGAACCGACACTAGACTGCCTTCTGGAAAGACATATCCTTGTTACTATCTCATCTAATGTTAATATGGGACAAGTCAGATCCCAGTGTGAAACGAGAGAGTATAAGTTTTATTTTTGCAGTTGGGTTACAGCAGTCATCAGTCACTCAATCAATGTACTCACTAAAGGCTGTCAATGTACTTTTAACAAAAGAACACAAGTTTATTACACAAAAGAAAAAGCAAATAAAGCTATATCTTCTTACATATATGACAATTTTGGAAAATTTTAATATAAAGTGACCTTCTAGAGGTTTATAAAATCAGGAGGGGTATGGATAGGGTGATTGGCTTGTGTCTTTTCCCTGGTGTGGGGGACTTCAAGACTAATGGGCATACTTTTAAGGTGAGAGGAGAAAGATTTACAAAGGACATGAAGGGCAACTTTGTTACACAGAGAGTGGTTTGTGTGTGGAATGGACTTCCAGGGGATGTGGGTATAGTAGCAATGTTTAAAAGGCATTTGGATAAGTACGTGAATAAGGAATGTTTGGAGGGATATGAACCAAGTGCAGGCAGGTGGGACTAGTTTACTTTGGGATTATGGTCGGCATGGGCTGGTTGGATTGAAGTGTCTGTTTCTGTGCTGTATGATTTTATAAAGAAAAGGAGCAAAGATTGAAAACTTTCTCCTGGCAATAACCTTTATGGATATTCAATCCTACTAATATCACTCCTATCTTAATTCTAAGGTTTTTTATCCAGTGGACTCTTCCCAGTTTTGATGGCAGAGAAAACTTTTTCCATGCCTGAGCATTGGGATTTCTTTACAGTTCTGATAGCCAGGGAATTTCTACAAACTAAGCACCTACAGTCTGGGGGTTTCTACAAATCCAACCTTCACTTCTGCTGTAATGAAAACTGTTCTTCTGAACGGAAACTTGATTCGGAACTTAGCCTATGAGTGGCCCCTGCCCATTTACTTCTGTGTACGTCATAAAACTCTCCAAAATTATTAATATTCAGCAATGAATGCTCTTGGTGTCCGACCAAGGCATTGAACTTAAATCATATGTTTTCTTGGATGCTATATATTTAGTTCACATGTTTCAAATGATTTTCTGTCCTCTTTTTAAAAGAAGTTGACACAAAGATTGGTTGGATTGTTGACAGTGAGAGGGAAGGTGTTGGTTTGCAGGAGGATGTAAATGGATTGGTCAGATTGGCAGAGCAGTGGCAGGTGCAATTGAACCCTGACAAATGTGAGGTGATACATTTTGGAAGAAGTAACAAGACAAAGGGCTACTCAATAAATGGCAAGATACTAGGAAACTCAGAAGAACTTCGAGATCTTGCATGCTTGTCCACAGATCCCTGAAGGCAGTAGGCCAGGTGAATAAGGAGGTGAGGAGGTATACAGTATGCTTGCCTTTACCAGTCATGATAAAGATTGTGAGAATATGTCGGCCATGCTGGAGATGTACAGAACTTTGGTTAAGCCCCAGCAGGAGTACTGTGTGCAGTTCTTGTCACCACTCTCTAGGAAGGATGTGATTGCACTGGAGCCGGGTGCAGAGAAGACTCACCAGAATGTTTTCTGGGATGGAGCATCTCAGCTATGAAGAAAGGCCGGATAAGCCGGGCTGTTTTCTCTGGAGCAGAGAAGGATGAGAGGGGACCTGATAGAGGTGTATAAGATTATGAGGGACCAGGATAGGTTGAATAGAAAACAGCTGTTCTTCTTAGTCAGAGGGTCAATAAGAATAGGGCATAATTTCAAAGTGAAAGGCAGGAGGTTTCGAGGGGAATTGAAGAAAAATATTTTCACATAGTGGGGATCTGGGAGAATAGTTGAGGTGGAAAACCTCACAACCTTTAAAAAGTACTTGGATGAGCACATGAAGTGTCAAAAAAATTAAAAACTGTGGGCCTAGAGCAGGGAAGTGGGAGTACTGTAGGTAGTGGAATAGTTTTGGTGGTACACACTTGATTGGACAAAAGGTCTCTTCTGCACTGTATGATTCTATGAAGTGACTTTCACAGAACTGAAATCAAAAGTCAATTAATGCTACTTAAAAATCTAAAGTTCAAAATGAGAATAAAAGTAGAGTAATACTTGCAATTTTCTGAAAACTGTGACACACAATATTTTTGCCTTGAGTCCTTTAATATTCTGGATGTAAATGATAAATTCTTAGAAATAACACACACAATTGTTTGCTCTGTTGGCAAGATGGAGCTCACTGGGTAATTTGATCACCTGCATCAATATGATTTGCATCATCATATCCTTGGGTCCTAAATAAATGGAGAAATGTAAATACAATACTCGAGGCTTATGGTTTACTGAAGGTGCCATCTCCACAGGAAGAGACTAGTTTTTCCTGAGTGAGGAGATGATCTAAATCTCATCTTTATTCCATAGTTAATAAAAACTGAAACAACTGCGGATGTTGTAAATCAGAAATAAAAATAGGAATTTCCAGAAAAGCTGAACAGGTCTGGCAGGATCTGTGGAGAGAAACCAAAATCCATAGCTACCAGCTTTTAAGGAGCTGGGAAATGGATGATTGTATTCCTGGATCTCACTCCTATGCTGAGCTTCTTTTTACTCCATTTCAGTGAAAATACATTTGCAGGTTTTGTGGGGAGGCGGTACCTGACCCCAACCATGCCATTTTAGCCTAAAACGTATGGGTTTCTTCATGAAGTCATTAAGGTACTTGAAAGAGGAGCTAAATAACTTTTTAAAGCACCTTTTAAACCTCTGTAGTGCCCATAATCTCTTTGAGGGAACCTACTTGCCTGCTGGAAATTTTGGTCACTGAGTTAAAATTGTGATTGAACCCTAAAGGAGGCAATACGAATAACCGAGCTCCTGTCAAAATGATTCTGTTGGCTCTGACTGAGTGTCTTTGCTGTCTGCTTGTTGGAAAATAATAAACTATTAATTCTGGAACAGGCAAATTGTGCCATTTTAGCTGCTGTCGCTGTGCTTGCTCTCTGCCCTGGTTTCTGTCGAGCCGGTCAGGTTAAAATTGCACTTGCAACCAGACTTCCTGGTCTGTGAAGCCATTTAATATTACTTTTGGTGGTGTTGGTTCAATCATTGGTGGTTACATGCATCAGTTGTTGGCAGCATCTACACCTTGTGGAGTATGTCCTGGTGGTCAACACTGTGCTTAGCATTGTCTGGTCTAGGCTCAAGAGCCCCACTCTGGTGCAGCAGCCTCAGTCAGTGCAGCTGAGGAGGTGCACGCTTCGCTGGGCCCGAGCTTTCACTGGGCTGCCTTCTTGGTCAGGCTAAGCTTTTCGTTTCTGCTCCTTTCTTCTATTGCGCCTGCAGAGGTCATACCCATCACGGCTTGTTTCCCAGTTGTCATGCCAACATCCAGTGGCATGAGATACAACCTTTCCACTTGTAGCTGTCCTTGTAGTATCGGCTTGGACACCTTGAGAAGTCCAGTTCACTATCATCTGCCATTGACCGTGCTAATGTAAATACAATCAAGACGTTCTTAATTTTCAAACTGACCTTTGACCTCTGTGCACCTTGAGATTGAATCAAGCTGTAACTAAGTTCTGACTGTCAGCTACGTTCCCCACTAATTTATTTTCTGCTGCGTGAGTACCCAGAGTCCATGCAAAGACCTCCAGGATTGGAAGTCAGTATGGCAGTGCAGCTTAGAGGGAACATTGGCTGCAAGGCTCCAAAATGAAAAGTCTCAACGGAGTTCCTCGTTTCTGGCTGACACCATAATTTGCTGATGGAGATTAAGACTATTCCTGTTCCAATAGGCCACGTGATGCAGTGAGATGGAAACTATTGTGTTATTGAGAGTCCCCCTCTGATATATGCCGAAGTTACATTTTACAAGTGAAAACATTACCCTTTCCCAGGCATTGACAGAATTTAAAAACTTTTTCTTCCTTTCTCCATTATCTTCGTGTTTCCATTTTCTCCATTTTTCACATTAAACAGTTTGTTTTCCAGGATTTGTGCTACAATTAAAATATATTTTCTTCTCTACTTCTCAGAGATGGTCGGATCAGCAAAGACGAAATGATGGCCTATTTTCTGCGCGCCAACTCTCAGCTCCAGTGCAAAATGGGGCAGGGCTTTATTCACAACTTTCAAGAGATGACATACCTCAAACCCACCTTCTGTGAGCACTGTGCAGGATTTGTAAGTACTCCCAGTGAGATATAACACAAACATATAAATTGCTTCTGAACCTGGTTGCTTTCATGTTGCTGCTGCATTTCCTGATATTGTTAATCCACACAATGAATGCACACTGATATTTTGTGGCAATATTTCTAGGGAGAACTCATGTTCCATACTCAGATCAGCCAAATCTAAATGTCCAATGTAACAGACCACTGGAACACACAGATAAGGACCACTTGATTTGTAGGATCTGGAAAAATGTAAAACTTAGGATATCCTGGCAAGGCAGATTGTCTTCACATTTCTTCTATTGCACATTGGTTATAATTGATGAGAAATAACTAACACCAGGTATAATCAAACAGGCCGAGACTGCTGTTACAAGGGTGCATTGAATAAACTGAGATTGTCATTTTAAGAGAAGTTTGACAGGAGATTTGACTTCCGGAATAAAAAACATGAGACAACTAAGACAGTGTAGAAAGAGAAAGCCATCTGTCATTAATGGCAGGGTCAAGAAGATGCCAGTTTGAGGGGTTCAGCAACAGAAACAGTGATAAGATCAGGATAGTCATTTATTTATGAAGTGAGTATTTTGGTTCTGGAGTATGAGCATGTGAGTATGATGGACGCAGATTACACAGATTACAGAACGCTAACATTAGTGAAGCCTCTTCTAGAATATTGTGTCTGGTTCTAGTCACCCAGTTAAAGGAAGGATATTATAAAGCTGGGGAGGGTTCAGAAGAGATTTACCAGGATGTTGCTGGTATGGGAGGTTTGAGTTGTAAAGAAAGGCTGGATAAACTGGGACCTTTTTTCATTGTAGCGTAGGAGGTTGAGAAGCTACCTGAAAGAAGTTTATAAAATGAAAGGTATAGGTAGAGTTAATAGTAATTGTCTTTTCCCTACGATGGGGGATTTCAAGACTAGGGGACACATTTTTAAGGTGAGAAGAGAGAGATTCAAAAAAGACCGAGGCAAATTTTTTACTCAGAGCATAGTTTGCACGTGGAATAAACTTCCTGAGGAAGTAGTGAATGTGGATATAGTTACAAAGTTTGAAAGACATTTGGATAAGTGCATGAATAGGAAAGGGTTGGAGCGATATACGTCAGAAGCAGGTAGGTGGGACTAGTTCAGTTTGGGATTATGTTTGGTATGGACTGATTGGACCGAAAGGTCTGTCTCCATGCTGTATGACTCTATAATACCCTCAAACTGGCGTCTAATTGACCCTTCCACCAATGACAAATGATTTTCTCTATCCACACTGTCTGGCCATCTCATGTTTTGTTTCTAAAAGTCAAATCTCCAGACCAACATCTCTTTGGGGAAACAACCTCAGCTTAGAGTCACAGAGATGCACAGCATGAAAACAGACCCTTCGGTCCAACCTGTCCATGCCGACCAGATATCCCAACCCAATCTAGTCCCACCTGCCCGCACCCGGCCCATATCCCTCCAAACCCTTCCTATTCATATACCCATCCAAATGCCTTTTAAATGTTGCAATTGTACCAGCCTTTACCACTTCCTCTGGCAGCTCATTCCATACACGTACCACCCTCTGTGAAAAAGATGCCCCGTAGGTCTCTTTTATATCTTTCCCCTCTCACCCTAAACCTATGCCCTCTAGTTCTGGACTCCCCAACTCAGGGAAAAGACTTTGCCTATTTACCCTATCCATGCCCCTAATAATTTTGTAAACCTCTATAAGGTCACCCCTCAGCCTCCGATGCTCCAGGGAAAATAGCCCTTCCCTACAGCTCAAATCCTCCAACCTTGGCAACATCCTTGTAAATCTTTTCTGAACCCTTACAAGTTTCCGATAGGAAGGAGACCAGAATTGCACGCAATATTCCAACAGTGGCCTAACCAATGTCCTGTACAGCTACAACATGACCTCCCAACCCCTGTAGTCAATACTCTGACCAAGAAAGGAAAGCATACCAAACGCCTTCTTCACTATCCTATCTACCTGCAACTCCACTTTCAAGGAGCTATGAACCTGCACTCCAAAGTCTCTTTGTTCAGCAACACTCCCTGGGACCTTACCATTAAGTGCATAAGTCCTGCTAAGATTTGCTTTCCCAAAATGCAGCACCTCGCATTTATCTGAATTAAATTCCATCTGCCACTTCTCAGCCCATTGGCCCATCTGGTCAAGATTCTGTTGTAATCTGAGGTAATCCTCTTCGCTGTCAACTACACCTCCAATTTTGGTGTCATCTGCAAACTTACTAACTGTACTTCTTATATCTCCAATGTCCCCTTGTAACTGCAGTCTCTGCCTGTTTGATTAACCAGGTGCTAGTTATTTCTCATATTGTATTTAATATAACTTTGTTTTCATTCTTTATAGCAAAGTGCACAATTTCACATTTTTCCATTTGGCAGATCTCACTTAATTTATCTATATCTTTTGTAACTTCCTTATGTTCTGTTCATAACCTCGAAAAAGACTCATTTATGCCTACTTTGTGCTTTCAGCCTCTTCTATCCATGCTAATGCACTACCCCCTAGACAATGAGCTTTTCTTCTTACAATAATTTTTGATATGGCTCTTTATCAAATGCCTCTTTGATTGGAGAAAAGTTCTGTTATCATAGTCATACAGTAGTACAGCACAGAAATAGATCCTTCAGCCCACTCGTCCATGCCAACCAGGTATCCTAAATTAATCTAGTCCATTATCCAGCACTTGGCCCTATTACTCAAATATTACCTGACTTCTGAAGTGAATACCATATGTCCAGATATTTTTTGTATTAAATGTTCTATTGTCCTTAAATATGGTATTTGACAAACGATTGAATTCTTTATAATGAAGAATATTTTAGAAATTCTTACTGTTAGAGTGGTGTTAACTTTGATATTTCTTCTGAAATTAGAGCCATCATCTTGAAAGTGACTGTAGAATTTAATTCTAAAAATTCAGAGTTAGAATCATTACAGCACAGTAGGAGACCTTTCAATCCGTCTTAAACATTCCCACCCACTGCAAGAGCAATTCTCGGATCCTACTCTTCAACCTTTCCCCATCACACAGCAATTCGTTTTCTTTTAAAGTGCCATCCAATCCCTTTTTGAAAACCACAATTGAATTTACTTCCATTACACTGAGACAGGACACTCTAAATTCAGACCAGTCACTGAATTCAAAATCATTTCCTCAACTCATCACTGCTTTCCTTGCCAATCTCTTTACATTGGTGTCTACTGGTCCATGATTATTCTGCTCGGTGGCAAGAGAGTTTCTCTATCCATATTGTTTAGACCCTTCAAGATTTAAAAAAAAATCAAATCTCCTCTGAAACTTCTCTCTTCTAAGGAGAAAACCCCTAGTTTCTTTAATGTTCAGGCAAGAGAGCTGTGAAGTGGATATAAGAAGCCTACAAAGGGATAGGTTTAGTGAGTGGACAATGAGCTGACAAATCAGTAGAATGTGGGAAAATGGAAATTGTTCATTTTGGCAGAAGGAATAAAAAAGACAGATATCTGAATGGTAAAAGGTTTATAAAGCTCTGAGAGCGAGAGAGATCTGTATATCCTAGTGAATCACAAAAGGGTTTGTATGTATGTACAGTGAATAATCAGGAAAGTTTTATTGTGAGAGGAATTGAGTGCCAGAATAGGTAAGTTATTCTCCAGTTATACAAGGCGTTAGTAGGATTGCATATGGAGTATTGTGTATGGTGCTTGTCACCGTACAGATGGAAGGATGCTATTGTGTTGGAAATGATTCACAGGTTTACTAGACTAAAATCTGGAATGAGTGGATTGCCTTATGAGGAAGTACTAGACCGACTAGGCCTATATCCTCTGGATAGTCAGAGATGATTTAATTGGAAGGTATAAGATCCTGAGGAGACCTAACCAGGTGGATGTTGAAAGGGTGTCTCCTGTATTGTGGAAGAATCTAGAATAAAGGGCCATTATTCAAATATAAGAGGGCACTTGTTTAAGACAGATATGTAGAAACATTTCTTTTCTCTTAATGTCTTTAGAATTCCCTTTCTCAAAAGGCAGTGATGCAGAATTTTTAAATATTTTGGAAGCAGAAGTAGATAGATTCTTAATGACCAAGGGGATAAATGTTTATTGGGGATATGCAGAAATGAAGAGTTCAGGTTAAGGCTAGATTGGCCATGATCGTATTGAATGGGGGAGCAGGCTTGAAGGGCTGAATGGTCTACTCTTGTTCTTTGTTCGTATGCTTATAACGTAACCTTGTGACTGACGTCTCAGTCTGTTTGATCGTACCCAGAGTAAGTTACTTGCCACAAAGTTAGCTCCTACTGATGTTGTTCAAGGTGAACATCAGTAGACTCATGAAGGTGCCATTTCCTTGGATGCTTTGCTATTGAGTAGCGTGAGACCTTCACCTGAACATCCCACCACCCTCCACACTTACCCCCCTACCCTCCCACATCCCACCTCTGTCTCAATCACTATCACTGGGATCAGGAAATGGGAATCTCTGAAGCAAGCGTCTAAAAGTTTACTCACCTTTCCTGCACCATTTCCTGAAGATTACACTGCAGTTTTAGTCAGTGTACATTTTCTCCCCATGTCCCTGGAACAGTGAGTACAGGATCAGTGTGTACTTTGTGTGACTCAAGCAGGGCATGTACAAGGGCTGGGATTCTGCATCCTTTCTGCTTCAACAGGGCCTCTTGCAGATTGCTTATCATTCCCGTGTTTGCCAAGCATTTTGGCAGAGTTTCTATTGCGATGGTTTACACAGCCAATCTCCTGATTGTCACTGAGCAAGGTAATTTGTTGCTATGGAGCTCTGTCTCTTTGCTGGACAATTTTTAGCCTCAGCAGCATGTGACCCTCTTTTCCCTCGCTGGAGTGAAGCAAACTGTAAAACCCTGCTGTTTTCATTGCGCATCTTAATGGAAACAACTGCACTGAGCTCTGAAGCAGCTAAAGGATGTAAAATGTGGCTCCCCCACTGCTCCCAGCCTGAAGAGTATACCTCACCGAGATAGGCTCATCATGGAATTTTTAACCCGGCGAGACTTTCCCCTGCTTCGAATGAATTTTGAGAGCAGTGCTGGTCTGATGCAGGTCTGAAATAATGGTCCCCTCTGTCTCTGACAGGAAGGGTGTTGTGAATAGCACATCCTGTTTGTGCTGCAGCAGGCCCCTGTGCCTTCCTCTTTCATTACTTCACCTTCCGATTTCCTTCCCAAATCACTAACATTCTTTTGTTCTCTTTACAGCTCTGGGGTCTAATCAAACAGGGATACAAGTGTAAAGGTAAATAAGGACTTGCTTTTTGTTCTGGGCACCTATTGTGTTTGAATATAGGCGAAGGATGTTTTAGGGACATGGAGCTAAGGAACCTGGGCTCTTAAATTTCAGGCCTTAGGAGGCAGTCAAATGAATGTGAACAGTTGGAGTTCTTATTGCAGGTGTTCATTCTTTTTTTAAAAAACTCATTTTTGTGATGAGTAAAGCCATCATATCAACCATCATACTGAATTTTGTCATCCCTTCATGGGGATGTGGGCATCGCTGGCAAGGTAAACATTTATTGCCCATCCCGAATTGTTAAAATTGAGTGACTTTCTCATCTTTTTCAGGAGACAGTCAAGTCAGTCACATTGCTGTAAATCTGGAATTATATGTAGACCAGGTCAGATAAAAAGACAACAGAATTTATTCATCAAATGACTTTAGTGAACCTAGTTTCCCTTTCCATTCTTCTGCACTACTCAAGGAAGATACTTGACTTTTGCCATTATATTTTGAGGCAGTCTTCAGAAACTTGGTTGCTGAAATAAGAACTCCAACTGTTCACATTCATTTGACTGCCTCCTAAGGCCTGAAACTTGGTCGCCCTGCAGTTTAGTTCACCCATCACAATCATTGTCCTGTGAGAGTCTACCCCATCAATGAAAGGGAATTGACGGACGCATGGTACTCACCCCCTGTACAATCAATAATCTCTCCACATTGAATCAACATCACTAAGACACAGTCAGATGATGGACATTGAATAGTTCTATCTCACTTTTAACTGCTGCATGTTTGGAAGAAGGAAGATGATCCCAGTGCATGACAATTCATGCTAGTTATTTTACAACAGTGGCATCCTAATTGATTAACTAAAGTGGGCAGCACAGTGGTAAGCACTGCTGCCTCACAGCGCCAGAGACCCAGGTTCAATTCCTGCCTCAGGCAACTGTGTGGAGTTTGCACATTCTCCCTGTGTCTGCGTGGGTTTCCTTCGGGTTCTCCAGTTTCTTCCCACAGTATAAAAATGTGCAGGTTAGGTGAATTGGCCATGCTAAATTGCCCGTAGTGCTAGGTGAATGGGGTAAATGTAGGGGAATGAGTCTGGGTGGATTGCTCTTCAGAGGGTCAGTGTGGACTTGTTGGGCCGAAGGGCCTGTTTCCACACTAAGTAATCTAATCTATTTTCCTAGCTTTTCCATTTGTGATTTTCACCCAATAGCTGAGCACTGTTACAACTGCCATTCAAATCAAAAATCCCAAATCAGTCTTTGGTTGGTTTGTGTAAATGGAAACATTGCAGCGACCAAGGTGTGACATTCTGGTTGTGCTGACTTTGGCAGTTGAGTAGTGTTTTGGAAATTCTTATTTCTACAGGTAGGTGAAAGTTGCAGTTTCCCTCAAGTCATCCTGTTGACTTGATATGTTTTCAGTAATCAGAGAGATAGAGGGCTATCTAGTGGAAGTCCTTAGCTTCACAGCATGCTTTGTCACAGTGGAACTCAAACATGAAGCTAGCATGCTTGCTGTCTAACACACATAAACCAGGGGTGGCGTTAGCTTATCATGTATCCCTGGAAGCGTAAAACACAAACATGGTTTTTTTTGCCCAGATTTAACTTTCTTTCAACTCACATCATACCTGAAGTCTGGGACACAATGCACGAGAAAGGGGTAATCAGCCCCTTATTACTCTGTGGCCACAAGAGATCACAGTTCAATTTTTTTAAAGTGTTGTTGTATCGAGTTCCCTTGACACGTTTCAGGTGCAACATTCCATGATTTCTGTAGGACTCAGTGTAATCAGATAGAAATTTTCCAGACAACCATTGAACGTACATTCTCCGACACCTTTTAGCCTGTAGGCCCTTTCTCTTTAAAAAGAAAACATGCATTGTACTTAAAATGTCAATATATACACAAGTAATTTGGGCATGTGATCCATTGTCATGCTAACATTGCTTGAGGATGATGTCTGTCAATCTGTGTAACGCTGACCTTTTTTGCTCTGCAGACTGTGGTGTGAATTGTCATAAGCAATGCAAAGACCTTTTAGTGTTAGCATGCCAGAAGCTGCCCAAGAGCTCCTCCTTGGAGAGTGCTTCACCACCTCCACACTCACATGGCTCTCTGCCCAGCAGCCCTATGACACACTCCTATGGAAATGGTAGGAACACTCTTATGGTTCTTGGAATGTCAAATTGGGAATAATTAGAAAAGTGCATCTTTGTGATTCTTTTCCTGCCTCTCATTCCCACTTCAGGGGAATATATAGTGTTATTGTTCTATATTATGCAGCCATGATCAATAGGCTGAACATATGACTTTTTAAAAATATATTAATGGGACTGGGAACACACCAGATATGATACATTAAATATTCAGCCACTAATAGTGATGTCCACTCTACTGTCACATATTAATGAGTCTAGTAACCTCTGCCCTTGCAGAAAGCTGTCATAGACATGATGGGCAGAACAGCACAGGATCAGACCCTTTAGCCTCACCAAGCCCACACTGACACATGCTACCATTCTAAACTAAAAGCCTTTTGCCTCCATGTGGCCTATAAACGTCTGTTCTCTGTCTGCTCATGTATCTGTCAAGATGTCTCTTAAATGTTGCTATTGTAACTGCTTCTACCACTTCCATTCCAGGCACTTACCACCCTCAGTGTAAAAGACTTAACTCTCACATCTCCTTTTAAACTTTCCCCCTTTTATCTTAAACTTATGTTATTTCTATCCTAACCTATGTTATTATATAAAATTATCCATTTTATCCATGCCACTCCTAAGTTTGTGAACTTGTATTAGGTGGCTTCTCAGCCTCTGACACGCTAGTTCAAACAAACCGGGTTTGTCCAATCTCTCCTCATAGCTAATCCTGAGACAAAATCCTGGCAAACTTTTTATGTACCCTCTTCAAAGCCTCCACATTCCAACTATAATGTGGCGACCAAAACTGTACACAATATTCCAAATGTGGTCTAACAAAAGTTCTATCAGCTGCAACATAACTTACCAATTTTTATACATTATGCCTTGAGTAGTCCCTTTCTGTGCTATAACCATTCAATGTTTCCATTCTCGCAGATGCAGCAAGTCTTTTCCCACTCTTCAGCCTGGTTTTTCTCCCAACTCTTTCATGGCCAATCCACTTGTGGGCATCCAGCTAGGCCACCCTAAAACAATGGCAGGTTCACGAGTGTGACCTGGTAATATTCCCCCCCACCACCTCCCCCAACCAACCTTCTGCCCCCACCCTGGTCTCAATCACATTAAAAATTAGCGAGGGTTCCTCTGCAGTGACATGATTCTCAAGCTAAGATTCAAAATCAGCCAAAAGGAAAGTCAGCCAATGTGTTGTAACCAGAATCAATTCTAACTCCTTTCTGAATTTTAATTTTTTTCTGGATTATAGAATGATCTTAGAATCTAATTAAACAAAAGTATGTCAATCGGAAAACAAAGCAGATGCAAACTTTTAGCCAAAACATAAGACAGTCATAAACCATTATAAAGCAATCATAAAAATTGTTTTATTTATCAAAACACTGCATGCCCAATGTTTCTGCTCCCAGAATAGTGCACTAAAATGATGGTAATAAAGTTGGAGAAGTGCTCATTGAATTTCTAGAAAACTGGAATAATGGATTTTCAGATTAGAGAGGTTGCAATGTGATAGTTCAAACTGAGCATCTGATAGCATATTGAACATACAATTTTATTCTCTGTTTAGGCCGTGAGTAATTATATTCGTAAAACAACACTGCAGACATACAGGGTGCTTTTAGTGGGGCTGGTGGCAAAGTGGTAGTGTCCCTACCTCTGAAGTAGGACATTTGGGTTCAAATCTTACTTGCTCCACAGGTGCATCATTACAGGTTGATTAGTAAACAGCCTCAGGGTGCCTTTAAGGCATTTTGTGGTGTAGTGGCAATGTTCCTAATCTGGGTCAGCAGATCCAGGTTCAAGTCCCACCTAGCCCAACATTGTCCCATAACACGTCCACGCAGGATGATTGAAAATACATTGTTTTTTTAAAACAAGGCTTCTTTGGTAAGTGACTCTTGGGTATTTCACTCAGATTGTCTGTCAGAACAGTTTTGCAATAGTTTCACTTCACTGGTTATATCTTGAGCCTGCTTTCAGCACTCTGGAAGGATTACAACATTAAGGAGTAAACCTAATTTTCATAATCACTTTGAGCCTATTAGTGGAACAATCTACGATGGACATTCCTTTCCTATTCAGTCATTGAACTGGATAGCAGTTTGATTGGACAGTTTCCAACATACATCCCAGGAAAATATCTTAAAATTCAAGGAAATTAGATCATTCCACTATGTCTTTGGATGGTATTAGGGCAAAATGGGTGTTTTATCCCTTAGCAGATTAATTCTGAGTATGGTATTGGAAGTTTATCAAAGCTATCCACATATCATCCACATTTGCCCAGCTTTCAGCAAACAGTTCCTGCTATGCAACCAGTTTTCATGTGAATCATACTTCTTTTCTCATGTCTGTCAACTTGTTTTACTGTTATTAAAACTGTGTCAACCTGTAGTAGAATAAAATATGTCGTTCTTACAGTGATGGCCATCCATTCAAAATGGCTCGCTCTGGTGAAGTCTACTGCATTCTCCAACATTTTAGTGGCACATCTTGCATTTTTACAATGCTGCACACCATACATCTAGGAGAAAGTGAGGACTGCAGATGCTGGAGATCAGAGCTTAAAAATGTGTTGCTGGAAAAGCGCAGCAGGTCAGGCAGCATTAAAGGAACAGGAGAACCGATGTTTCGGGCTTATGTGCTTTTCCAGCAACACATTTTTAAGCTGCAGACCATACATCCTCAATTAATGTTTTCTTTATAAAAATAAAAGGAAAAGCTTTTTCACTCAGAAAATGGTGGGGCCTGGATGTGCTGCTTAGGAGGATAGCTAAGGCGGGAAACCTCAAAAATATACTTTGATGAGCATTTGAAGTGTCATAAATTTCAAGGCTGTAGGCCTGTTACGGGAAAGTTAGACCATACTTAGTAGCAGATTTGTTTTGACCATACAGACAAGGGCATCTTCGTACAACAAGATTCTAGGATCTTCCTTAAATTGTAATCACTATTGGAACTCAGGAAACATACCCAATAAGTACACAAGCTCCCCCACAAACAGGAGAGTGGTGACTGTCTGTGTGGAGTTTGCACATTCTCAATGTGTCTGCATGGGTTTCCTCCGGGTGCTCCGGTTTTCATCCCATAGTCCAAAGATGTACAGATCAGGTGAATTGACCATGCTAAATTGCCCCATAGTGTAGGTCAATTAGTCAGAGGGAAATGGGTCTGGGTGAGTTACTCTTCGGAGGGTCAGTGTGGACTGGTTGGGCCAAAGACCTGTTTCCAAACTGTAGGAATCTAATCTAAAATAATCTTGCTAGCAATGCTGATTAAAGGATAAA
The DNA here is from genome assembly GCF_037043375.1 of Chiloscyllium plagiosum. Taxonomy (NCBI): domain Eukaryota; kingdom Metazoa; phylum Chordata; class Chondrichthyes; order Orectolobiformes; family Hemiscylliidae; genus Chiloscyllium; species Chiloscyllium plagiosum. Next base: position 23,399,539 of record NW_028270148.1, on the reverse strand, counting down.
TATTGGTCTGGAACTCCTGTGGTACATTGATTGTCTTGGAGATGTACAGCATAGAAATAGACCCTTCAGTCCAATTTGTCCATGCCAACCAGATTTCCTAAACTAAGCATGGTGGCTCAGTGGTTAGCACTGTTGCCTCACAGCGCCAAGGGCCTGGGTTTGATTCCCACCTCGGGCGACTGTCTGTGTGGAGTTTGCACATTCTCCCCGTGCCTACATGGATTTCCTCCCATAGTCCAAAGATGTGCGGGTTAGATGAATTGGCCATAGTGTTCAGTGCATTAGTCTGGGGTAAACTTAGGGTAGGGGAGTGGGTCTGGGTAGGTTACTCTTCAGAGGGTTGGTGTGGACTTGTTGGGCCAAATGGCCTGTTTCCACACTGTAGGTAATCTAATCTAATCCCATTTGCCAGAATTTGTCTCATATCCCTCTAACCCCTTCATATTCATAAATCCATCCAGGTGCTTTTAAATGTTGTAAATGTACAAGCCTCCACTATTCTGTCCCAGAAAGACTGAGTTCATGTCCCACCTGCTGCATAGATTCAGCAGCAATGTGAATGGTTGAGTGAAAATATCTGTTAGAGCTAACTCATCTGCTCTTCTCAGAAACAGCGCCATGGGTCTTTTGTGTCAATCTGAGAAGGCTTTTTTTTTGTTTTGATTTGATTTACTGTCACGTATACCAAGATACAGTGATAGGTATTGCTTTGTGTGATAACCAGACAAATCACATGTTAGGTGCTATATCAGGGTAATAGAACAGGATGCAGAATATAGTGTTACAGCTACAGAGAAGGTGCAGAGAAAGATCAACTCTAATATATAAGAGTCATTCATAAGTCTGATAACTGTGGGGAAGAAGCTGTTCGTCAATCTGTTGGTATGTGTTTTCAAACTTTTGTATCTTCTGCCTGATGGAAGAGAGTATAACCACGAGAGGAGGTGTACTTGATTATGTTGACTGCTTTCCTGAGGCAGTGTGAAGGGAGGGGAAGTCATGTTCTCCAATTTAATGTTCAGTCTGAAAGCTGGCAGCAATGGCAGTGCAGCACTCCTTCGACATTAGACTTAAGTGACATTGAAAATCTTCATTGACAATGTCCTAAAGGAGGATTTGACCCCACAATCTTGTCCCTCTAAGCCAGGGATGGTGCTAAGTTGATACTGCATTTAATACAACTTTGCAAGAGTTGAAATTTCTCTAATCCCCTGACCAATATGTTTGTTTGCCTTCCGGATATAATAAGCTTGTGCTTTCATGGGTGCAGAGGTTCTCTTAAACTTCTGAAATGGGAGATACTGGAACTGTGTAAGCAGAGTACAGTAATTTATATTGTGTTGGAGAAACACAGATATTTTCTAACTAGTCTCTGTTCAGAGATGTTACTATACATATTGAGCAGATGATACTTGAATGGGTGCCTCCTGACTCAGAGGTAGGGACACTACCACTATGCCACAAAAGAATGCTATCTCCAGGGCTTTTGGACATTTTCAATCACAGACATGTTGACATGTTATGGTACGCTCATGGATCAGGAGGGACAAACTACTGCAGCAAAATAGCTCTTAATGTCACTTTATACATATTTCTCACCAAGCTGTTCAGAGATGTTAGTACAGATGGGACTTAAACCCAAGCCTTTAGGTCCAGAAACAGGGACACTACGACAACGGTTAGGACGCTGCTTCTGCTCTTAACTGAAGTTAGATTATTGACATCAATCCATGTTAATGTATTTAAATATTTCTGTCACTGGTGAACTTCCAACTCTGGTCTCTTGCATATTCTCGATTTCTTTGCCTCCTCTATTGTGATCATTTCTTCAGTTGCACAAACCTGACAATCTGAAATTTTGTAACTTCTCTGCCACTCAATCTCTTTCTTCCCTGAAGATGCTTTTTTGCTTTGACCAAACATTTCCTTGTCTGACCTTATGTTGCCTCATGTTACTTGATGCCAGGTTTTGTTTGATTATATTCTTCTGAAGCACCTTTGAAGGTTTTATGTTAAAGGCATAGTGGCTCAGTGGTTAGCACTGCTGCCTCACAGCACCAGGGTCCCAGGTTTGATTCCACCCTCGGGCAACTGGCTGTGTGGAGTTTGTACATTCTCCCTGTGCCCGTGTGGGGTTGCTCCGGATGCTCCAGTTTCCTCCCATAGTCCAAAGATGTGCAGGTTAGGTGAATTGACCATGCTAAATTGCCCATAGTGTTAGGTGCATTAGTCAGAGGGAAAATGGGTCTGGGTGGGTTACTCTGTGGAGGGTCGGTGTGGACTTGTTGGGTCGAAGGGCCTGTTTCCACACTAAGTAATCTAATCTAATGTTGCTGTCACACTACAGGTGCTGTTTTACGATTGCTACCCACTTTATATCGCTGTTGCACTTGCAAAACAGGTCTCTACTCACACATAAAATCCCTGAAATGTGGAAGTATGTCATTCAGTCCATCAAGTCCACACCAACCCTCTGAAGAGCACCCCAAACAGATGCACTGCCCCTACTCTATCCTTACACTTCCCCTAGCTAATCCACCTATAGCCTGCACATCTTTGGACTGTGGGAGGAAACTGGAGCACCTAGAGGAAATCCACACAGATACAGGGAGAATGTGCAAACACAGTCACCTGAGAATGGAACTGAACCCAGGTTCCTGGTGTAAAGTCACCAAGCAACCCACCTACAGTCACAGAGGATCATAGATTGACATCTGAATGTCAGAATAGGTGGCCCATTGCAAACTTTAAAAATAAACAGATAGCTGTCCCAGTATTATGGAGCCCTGCTGAATTTTTAGGGAGAATTCATCTTTGAGAAGATACTTGCAAGCGTTTCAGGCAATAAAACACTTTATTGTCTCGATAATGTTCCACAGTATGTAGGTTATCTTGTATCTGTACTTAATGTGTCATCATCAACCTTGTTATTATTCATTGTTATTTTGAGAGGGTGCTCATTGAGACATGATTATTGCTTACTAGGAACTTGTTTCATGTTTCCACCAGTGTACATGTGAGAAAAATTGCTCTCATTTTAACATTAGTCATTACAAGATTCCATTCAGCCCATTGAGCCCTTGCCAACTGTCTAGTAAATATTCTACTAGCCCAATTTCCCTGTACTTTGAGAGGTTATTTCCAAATGTGCATCCAATTTCCTTTCCAGCTCATTGATCACCTCTGCATCCACCACCCTGAAGGCAACAGCACTCAGTGCATTTGAAGTTCTTTCTCACATTCCCCCTGCATCTCTTACAGAGAACCTTAAATCCGCCTCCCCTGGTTTTTATATTTCTCTTGCCTGATGTTGAACTCAATTCAGGATAAATAAATTACTCACAATTAGTTTACTTCATGCCTCTTGATATTTCAGCTAAGGATTGTTTCCCTAAGGATTGTTTCCCTCAATCTCCAACTTTCCAAGTGGATTTTGGCTTTTCCCTGTTAATAGTTTCAATCTGTATGTTTTCTCTTCACTTCACTTGCAGCTCAAGATGGAGCAGTGTTCAATTTCCCCCAAAGTAGCAGAAACCAGGCTGTTGACGGCAGGTCAATCACACTAATGACGGGCTCAGCTCAGAAGATTTCCGTACGCTTACAGAGAGCTACGGCCAGCCAGGCCACACAGACAGAGCCCCTGTGGCATGAGAGTGGGTGGGCTGCTGGCGACTCAGGCTCTCACACCTTCCCAAAAATGAAGTCAAAATTTCAAGGAAAAGAGGGAAAGGACAGGGGCTTTGCCAAGTGGGAAAATGAGAAGCCCAGCATGTGTGCCAAAACAGAGGAGGAACATGAGCCACTGCAGAATGGGACCGATACAGATGAAGAGCAGTGAACGTGCATTACGCAAGGCAAAACATCAAAAACTCTCAATGCAGCCCAAAGTGGTATCGGAGTGAATAACTGGCCAGCGCTACTAAATTTATGAAGTTACGATTATCGTAGTTTATTTAACCATTGTGTAACTGCTTTGTGTTCTTGTCTATTTGTCAGTTTTCATAAAGTACATCATTTCCAAACCTCTATCTGGCAAGTATCATTAAAATGATAAATCATTTGTATAAAATGGCATAACTCTTGCTCCTTCACTTGTTTAATCTATCAATATCTCACAAACTTCACCAGCGTATGCCCACCACACCTCAACTCCATCATACCTGATGCATCATCTGGCAGCTGGTCAGATCTCATGCACAAATCCCATAGTCCTGGAAAAGCAAAGAATTATATTTCAACATGCAAATTAAGAATATCGTGGTGGGCACCTACAATTTCAACAAGAAACACACAAGCAACTCAGCAAATGTCAGCAATCAAATCATGATGAAACTGGAAAATAGTTCCAAATTAACTGGAAAGTTCCTATGGCTGCCAAGTTTTTCTATTCAGGTTTTTGGAAGTTAATCATTGTGTAAAACTGGAAGCACAGCATTACCTCATATTTTTGGGGTAACTTGCCTGTGAAAGCGAAACAATTGCAATTATTACATTCAAGAGGATACTTACAGCACATTACACGTACCAAATAAAACTTTTAAATGTTATATTAAATGTGGCTGTCACAGTTTTAGAATATTTCACATTTAGTCATTTAGCAGTACAAAGCTTGAGCACTGATGACAAAGGACATTTTATTCTTGCACTCATCAATTTGCAATAATGCTAATCAAGGAAGAAACTAACATTTACACTGAACAAGAGGAGAACGCTGATTGATTGGCAAGTGAACCTCATTTGCTAGGAGTCTTTCCATACAGTCAACATGCCTGGTTTAAATTTAAATAAAGGGATGGAAATGTGTTGCTGGAAAAGCGCAGCAGGTCAGGCAGCATCTAGGGAACAGGAGAATCGACGTTTCGGGCATTAGCCCTTCTTCAGGAATGATTCTATTGTCTCTATTCCAATCATATTCAGGTAGTCAGAAACCAGGAGTAAATGTTACCCATGTTGTTGTGCTACCCCCAGGCAGAAATCCCGAGCCTAATTTTAAGGCAGTCTTCGGTGCACCCGAAATAAAGAATGATTTGTATTCGATCTGGGCAATGCCATTTGTGGAGTCTTCCAGGTGATTTGGATGGGATCCTGCAGCCTTTCTGCTGCTTGTAATTATACTTAGCTCAAAGAGTAGAGCTGGTATTGCACTGATTAAAACATGCAGGAATGCTTTTAATAGTGTAAAAATTGTTTTTCCTGCTGGACTTGCTGCATCAGTGACCAGTTGCACAAGGGTAAGATAATCCTTTTAGCATTGACCCCTCTTCCCCACTGGACAGGGCAGTGCTGCATTCTCGGTCTGTGTTGCTGAAGTGACACAGTCTATCAATTTTTGCACATGATGCATTCTGGTCGTTTGTCTCAAAATTATATTATCAATCATAGTTAAGGAAGTAATGTCACATATTTGGCAGTGTCTCTAGCCACCTCTATTCCACAAGCTAGAGGTTCGAATCTCCCCCATGAACTGAAGAGGAGATTGTTGGGAGTTATGGTGGTTGCCAGCAGGATTCAATTTTTTTGGCTTTACTGCCAACGTTACACTGGCTGACTGATGGGGAGCTCAGTGCCAGTTCATTTTATGCGAATGGCTATATTTAAAATGGCTTTGGCTGGGGAAATAGATTCAGTGCCTGAAACCCAAACAGTTAAAGACAAAACTGCAGATGTTGGAATCCAAAGTAGACAGGTGCAATAGGAATAAAAAATACTGGGCTAACGATAAGATTCTTAGTAGTGTAGATGAGCAGAGAGATCTCTGTGGCCATGTACATAGATCCCTGAAAGTTGCCACCGAGGTTGATAGGGTTGTTAAGAAGGTATGTGTATATTAATTTTTATTGGTAGAGGGATTGAGTTTTGGAGCCATGAGGTCATACTGCAGCTATACAAAACTCTGATGTGGCCACACTTGGAGCATTGTGTACAGTTCTGGTCACCACATTATAGGAAGGATGTGTAAGATTTGAAGAGGGCTCAGAGGAGATTTACTAGGATGTTCCTTGGTATGGAGGGAAGGTCTTATGAGGAAAAGTGGAGGGACTTGAGGCTGTTTTTGTTAGAGAGAAGGTTGAGGGGTAACTTAATTGAGACATAGAAGATAATCAGAGGGTTAGAAAGGGTGGACAGTGAGAGCCTTTTTCCTCAGATGGTGATGGCTAGCACAAGGGGACATAGCATTAAATTGAGGGGTGATAGATATAGGACAGATGTCAGAGGTAGTTTCTTTACTCAGTAGGGGCGTGGAATGCCTGCAAAGCAGTAGACTCACCAACTTTAAAGGCATTTAAATGGCCATTGGATAGACATATAGATGAAAATTGAATAGTGTAGGATAGATGTGCTTCAGATTGGTTCTACAGGTTGGTGCAACTTCAGGGGCCAAAGGTCCTGTACGGTGCTGTAATGTTCTATGTTCTACAAGTAGGAGGCTGGAAGAACACAGCAAGTCAGGCAGCACCAGGAAATGGAGAAGTCAATGTTTTGGGTGTAACACTTCTAATCCAAACTGTGGCATGTCAAAGAGAAGCTGGTCAAGCTGTTGTTCAAGGACAGAACCACTATCTGAGAAAAAGAACATCCCAAATGCCAGAACCAAGAAACATACCACCGAAATTAATATCACTATTTACTCAACAGAACTCGGAGTAGTAAGCAGGGCTGTCTATCAAAGTCACAGGACTATTCATGTGCCTTTGAAGACCAGAGTGCCAACTTTTTTCAAGCCAATACCATGCAGATGTGTAACCATTTCATAAAAAGTCTTGGTGCTGATTAAGGTGAGGATTGCGTGTTTGAAAAATGGATTTCCTCACATTGCTATCATCAAAGCATTCCAAATGCAAAATACGGGGTGGGGGGGAACGGGTTGAAGAAGGTCCTCCTCAACAATGTCCTTTAGCTCAAACTGGTAACAAGCACCAATATTGTACAATTTTTCACACCTCAATATTGTGTGACAATATTCACTGGCCAGGAGCTGCTTTTTTGTGGTACATTTTATTTTATGTATAAAATATGGAACTAATTTAACTGCATGGCTAGGTGAGTGGGGAAAAAAAATCCCATTTTTCCAAGTACCTTTAACTAAAACAACAGAAAGTAATTCAGGAGGATGACATCTTTAAGCATCACTCCTTCAGTACTGCACTGGAGTTTCAGCCTGCATTAAATACTTCTGCCCAATCACTTCTGTATTTATTTGGAACAGGGGCAGACAAACAAAATAAAAGCAACTGGAGCGAAACCATTGGTTCACATCCCACAAAGTAGAACTCTTCCTTTATCCCAACTAAAATACACAGTCCACTACTGTAAACATCTGCGGACCCTTTTCCAAACTGCTCATTCAACTGACACACTAGGTTGAATTTAGTTTATGGAGAGGGTGATACCACAAGTTCAGTATACTTCTGGATCCAGACACAACATAAATGGTCTGTTATCTCTATGTAATTTAAAGCTTTTCAATTAAGCACATTTACTGTTATTTTTCTATGAGACAAGTAGACCTGGCGAACAGTCCATAACATAATACAGCTAAAGCTCCTGGTCATTTCTACTGTTGTCTTTATATGTACAAGACTTCAAGTCTGATGTAAATTATTTTGAGAAGAAGCAGATTGCAAAAATAGGCTAACTTATCATTTTTAAGTCACATTCTGCAACAAAAAGCCAGGGAGCTCAGAGAATGTGGAAGCTGTACATCTTATGTATGGGAAGGTCCAAATCCAGTAGCTTCTGAGACAATAGTCTATTCATCCAGAAAGGAGGGCTTGGTTAAAAGTTTAAAAAGCATAAACCCAAGTTAGGGGACAAACAGCAATAAATGTAGCTTTATTGTCATAGTCTCAAACCACAAAACAGATCAAACTTCTGGGAGCTGCTACAAGAGTTGCAACTTGTAAAAGTAATTGACATAACCACAACTGGGACAACTGTAATCCTGTGTAAGTAATTGGATTTCAGTGCGATAAAACTGTGCCCAACATTTCTGGTTGTGGTTCTTTTGATATTTTGATCAGACTCAAAAGGGGAACTGATCTACGGAGGAAATAAACCATTAAAATTTCTTCCTCAAAATTTTAAATTCTGTCGTCGTGGTTGTATCCATCAAGAATGAAAAGACTTGGGTTTTGTACATCAAGACAAATGTGCATATTTGAATCACAATTGTAAGTGGAAAAATTTAGGAAAATCCAACATATACCTCAAATATTGTGTTCCAACATCAGCTATTTTAAGGATGTTTGGTAAATTTCTAATGCATTAATACAGGTCAATAATTTGACATCTTGCACAGTAGCCTTGCTGATGTTGGAATCTGCATCATGTGATCTCACCGACAAAGCAGAGCTGGAGCAAAGAGCGGCTCTTTAATAACAACAAGTCACAGCATACTCAACTCAGTCACATCAAGTTGAGCTAATGCTTATTTTATTTCAAATAGTGGAATGGTTGTACAGAACTTGACTTTTTCTGAAGACGACAGGCATGTTGCTGAGTTTGTGCACTGGTCAAACCAAATTTTAAGCTATCAAAACCATTTATACTAGAGGAAGAAAGGGGTGTGGATTAGTTCTGAAAATGTGTTGCTGGAAAAGCGCAGCAGGTCAGGCAGCATCCAGGGAACAGGAGAATCGACGTTTCAGGCATAAGCCCTTCTTCAGGAATGCTGAAGAAGGGCTTATGCCCGAAACGTCGATTCTCCTGTTCCCTGGATGCTGCCTGACCTGCTGCGCTTTTCCAGCAACACATTTTCAGCTCTGATCTCCAGCATCTGCAGACCTCACTTTCTCCTGTGGATTAGTTGGCAACTGGACTCTGCTGATTGAGACAATTGTCATGAAGACAGCCATGGTAACTTTCAGCCTTTGTCTGCTTCTCAGTATTTTAAGATAATTTATCTTTAGTTAGTTAAAATGTAAATCAAATTGGTCAATGTGACATGGCTCATTTATGCTTCCTAGGAGCAGTACATATTTATGTACAGGAACCCCTTTCCTATGCATAAAAGGCTCGCTTGCCTGCCTGAAACCTATTCACTTTATTTGCAAAGAACAGGTCCCAAGAATGAACGTATTTCTAGCACATGTAAACAAGCTACATTACACCTAAAAATGAAACAGAATTGCAGATGCTGGAAATCTGGAACAAAAACATAAATTGCGAAAGAAATTCAGGTCTGGCAGCATCTGTGGACAGAAAGCAGAGTCAATGTTTCGAATCCAATTACCCTTCTTCTGAAGATGCTGCAAGACCTGTGGAGTTTCTGAAACAATTTCTATTTTTGTAGATTACAATCATAACCGCTTATCATAACAATCATAACAGTTGCTTAAAAACTGTTTAAATTATTCCGTATTGTTTAACTGGAAAACAAGGGAAAACTATAGTTTCCCTTTACTTTCTCCATAGCAATGCCTGAGCCAACAAAATCAACTTGCTACCCAATTAGTGCCCTTTTATTCCTGCAGTATAAATAGCTGTGATCATTTAAAATTCAACATTGTTGCATTTGTCTCGATGAGGGCAAGACAAATAGCTTCAACAACATGACTCCTTTTTCAACAAGAGAGGTGGCATTTTCATGGAAAGGTCACTGGACTAGTAATCAAGAATTCCAGATTAATGTTCTTAAGATATGGGTTGAATCCCTCCATGGCAGATGAAGAAATGGGAATTCAATAAAAGTCTAGCCTGTGGCACCCATATACATGAACAAAAAAGTATTTCAATTTAAGACTCCAGCCAAGAATAATTAGATTGGGTAGAAATCAAGTAAATTCAGATCAAATCACTGAAATTTTCCTTTAAACAAAAAGGCTTGGAGCACTGAAATCTTTTTTTGCATTCTCTCATTGTTTAAAATTCTAATCAAGTCAGTTTAATGTCTCTAGTTGAACATCAAATATGAATTTTTGTTAGATGCCCAATTTTACAGCTTTCTGACTTTAGACACGCAAGCTTCAACTGCAATGTCATTGCTTTGCTACACCGTGTTCTTTGTCTCAACGTTCAGTCTATGGTTGAGCATATGCCCCGGATTGATCTTTTGTCTAAGCTTTTCAAAAGACATCCTTCTACTCTTAATGCAATAATCTACTGAAATGTGATTATTGATTTTTTAAAAATCAAGAAGTTTGATACCCCACTTAATTCTATTGAGCAAAGATCCACTGCAGGAATCAATGGTCATTCATCAGGCCCAGAAATTATGTTGACATAACAATTAAAGCACAGGAAGCAACAATTACAATGATGCTTGCTATTTGTTAAAATGACCCATCATTACTCATTTCTGCATTACTTTTCTTTTCCAACTATTTATGGATTTAATTTCATTGATTTTTGTTGTCAGATTAAATATTGATATTGCTGCAGTTACAACTACTGGCCTGCTCAAACTACTCATCATATAAAAGTGTCACAAGATGACAGCATGTTTATTTTACATCTGCAAAGGTAAAAGCTAAACACACAAACGTCTCTCCCTTACCAAAACTGCTCAACTGTTAATGCAATAAACTGCTCCAAGCTGTTTTACAGGAATGGAGCTTAAGTCTAAAGTCTACCCTATTAGGGCTAGGAATAACTTCCTTGATTCAAAAATTTAAAAGGAAGAAGTACTTATCCAAATGATGTTTAAAAGAACTCATTGCACATTAACATTGGCACAAACACAACATTCACAACTATATTCATTGCATTGTGTTGCAGCAGGCACCCATGTCCATGAATTCCATCAATGCCTTATCCTCTAAACCAGGAAAAGTCCAAAGAAGATCAGTTCTTATAATTCCATCTGCCTGTAATATGGGACAGATTGGCATGGTCTTCAAAAATCCCAACAAGAACGTTAATGAGAGATTTGGATAGGAAAGATGCTCTTCAAAAGCGGAGGCTTTTCAGAGTTGAACATTTCCATCAACACACAAAAGTTTAAAAACTTAAAGCACACTGCATTCATTTTGGTTTCCCCGCTATTAAACAAAAACGTTAAACTTGAAAAGGTGCAGAAAAGATTTACAATGATGTGAACAGGGTTGGAGGGTTTGAGCTATAGGGAGAGGCCAAAAAGACTGGGGCTATATTCCCTGCAGGGTTGGAGGCTGAAGGGCAACCTTGCAGAGTTGTATAAAATCATGAAGGGCACAGATAGGGTGAATAGTCAAGATCTGTTTCAGAGGGGAGACTAAAACTAGCGGGCATAGGTTTAAAGGTGAGAAGGGAAAGATTTAACAGGCACCTGAAAGGTAACTTTTTCCATGCAGAGCATGGTGTGTGTATGGGATGAGCTACCAGAAGTGGAGGAGGCTATTACAATTACATTTAAAAGGCACCTGGATGGATAGGAAGGGTTTAGAGGACCAAATGGAACTAGATCAATTTAGGATATCTGGTTGGCATGGACGAGTTGGACCGAAGAGTCCGTTTTCTTGCTGTAAAATGTTTTGATTCTAAAGCATGAAAATAGTTTTCTATTTTTGCTTAAAAATAATTAGTTGTATGATCCCCAATTGAAGGCCCAGACACAACTGGTTGCATAACACGTTTGGAGGGGTTTGTCCAAACTATTTTCATTAGCACACAAATATAAATGTTTAGGTACTTCTTGGTCAAAACCTGTCCTAACTGGACTCAATTATCCCCCTTAAATTGCAAAGGAAAACTTTAATTTTCAGAAGAGAGACACAAAGACATGCACACAAAGACAGACAGAGACATAGAACAGAGAGAAAGATAGAGAGAGAAAAAAAACCCACCAAAATTTGCACTATTTATACTAAATAGTTAATCTTTGGGTATACACGAAGTACAATGAATTCAATATTAAAATCTGTAGAGTAATATCTATTGTTTTCACAAGTACCAGTTTTGCATCAATGATTGCCAATTCAAAATGGGAGACTTGAGTGTTAACTATAGGTATTACAAGTGCAAATTTTCCTTTGTTGTTTTGACACAATGCAATTTAATAAAATGACTATTTGGAATCAACATTGGAATAAGAGCAAGATTTCTGTAATAAAAACAAATCAGGAAAGTTGAAGTTTGACAAAAATAGAATCAGGTTTTGTAAATCAAAGACAAAGACCACGATTTTTACAGATAATATCCTTAATTCCTATCAATGTGGTTAATACATTATACCAATTAACTCACACTGTCAAAGAATGGTAGTTTAGATTAGATTACCTACAGTGTGGAAACAGGCCGTTCGGGCCAACAAATCCACACCAACCCTCTGAACAGGAACCCACCCCTGACTAATCAACCCTGACTAACTACGGGCAATTTAGCATAGCCAATTCACCAAACCTGCACATCTTTGCAGGGGAGAATATGCAAACTCCACACAGACAGTTGCCCGAGGCTGGAATTGAACCCGGGTCCCCGGCGCTGTGAGGCAGTAGTGCTAACCACTGAGCCACTGTGCCGCTCCTACACACTATACCTTCCAACACAATTATAATCTTCCAAATTATGAAAAACTCGAACAAATAGCTTTGCACTGGGAATTTGAAACAAATCATGTGTCAATCGTATTTTGTCACCTAACACATCCTTCTATCCTTAAAATACTTTACATCCAGAATAGTATTTATTACGGAAACATTCTGCACTGCAACATTCCAACAGGGGAGCTACAATGTTCGGCAGCTCCATTCACATAACCTTTTGCAAATATAGTGAAGATCACTTGTGAATGTGGCGAGAAATATTTTATGTATTTAAACTTCGAGTAGACTTGTGGCACAGGGATGAAATAACCACATGATATTTATAAGCAAAAACAAATCTTGAAATAGTCCGATAATAGAATCAAATAGCCAATGGGGTAAGTGATTGACCAGGCTCATGACTATAACAGAAATGGCTCAAGCCATGTTCTGGTAGGGGAAGGGTGCAGTTTTCCCCTCTGCTGGTTCTCCTATTCAACTGTTAATATTCAGACATAGTTGCTCTTTTCCATTCAACTTCTGGTTTCAGTATCCATACCAGCTGACCTCATCCCTACCAACTTCCAGCAGCTTTAAAAATGAATATGGGGAATCAAAATCACTTACTATAGAATATGGAAATACCAGGAACCCATACCACAACTAAATAATTGCTGTTTCTGGGCACAATCTTTGATTTGGATAGCTGTTTAAATGTTCCTAAGCTTCACATATAGCAAATTTCTTTAGGTAAATCAGTCAAAGAGTGATTTCACTCTGTAATGAAGGTGTCCTCTACCGTAAGCAATTATATCCCCAGCTCGGAATATTTTAATAATCTCAGTTAAATTTGGCATGATTTATGGCTTACACTTGGATATAACTCCGTTGACACACTGCATCACCCACCTCAACCAATGTTATAATTTGTTAATTGAACAGTTTACACATCAGCCTATGCAGCAAGGTCAATCAATCAATATACCTATCACAGCACAACCTCAATCTTTCCTCACTCAACCTCGACTGCATTCCTGTAATTCTCTGTGAAAAAGTTCAGATAATTTGAAGAGGCAATTTAGGCTGATTTACTTTTCTTTTATCAAGAACAAAAGCAGCAGCTCCTACAAGCCACCTACAGCTGATGTTGGCATTAAGATCAAACTGGACAAGGGTCTGAAGCAATTAACTGAAAAATTTCTTTGTACTGAGCAGGAAATCAGTTCCCACATTTAAATAAATTATGCAAGTACATCTGTTACATAACAAAAATTTATTTAATCTGTACTACATTAGATTACTACATTAAAGAATCAACTATGTTTTTATGAGCCAAGCGGGATCTCTCTGCCCACTAAGTCAAAGTATTGCATCAATCCCTAAAGAAAGCCAGAGTCTTAACAAGAGAATTTTAACAGGCAATCTTTAGACTTAAATGCAGTTTAGATTTTCAAACAGAAATGTACAGTATATACACCACTGAATTAAATAACTTCAGCAGTTTATATTTGGCCCCACCATTTTTGGACAAACTAGTGTTAAAGCCTTGATTTAATTATTTTTGAAAAGAGAAAATTTTTTATGTTACATACAAATAAGAATCAAAACATGATTCTAGTTGCTGACAAATGCTTTGCCTGTGTTTCTGGTCTCTAGAGATGAGCCTGAGGGGAATTGATCAGCAGTTTCAGCCAAAGATAACCATTTAAATGAGCAAGACAGAAACAGTTGCTAAGGATCTCTTCAAAATAAGATACAGTAATTTGAAGAGAGAACAACAAATCAAAAATACTTCCTGACAAGAATAGCACAAGTTAGCATCAGCTCGTGTTAATCAACAGCTGTTACTCTGTTTACAACAGTGACCTCTAGCGTGCAACAAGTGCCAAAAAAACCTCCAAAAATCCTACCACCCAGCTGTAGCTACAACCTATCCAGAATACAAAGTCAGTTATAAGTGTTTAATTTACATTCTCAGAGGGCTACAATGACTTCAATGCTGGCAGATCAATTAAAAAGTCAACAGGAAAGATATGTGAACTGATATTTTTTACTCAAAACTGAAAAGAAATCAGTGATTAAATCACAACACAAGAATGTGTATATAGGATAACTTGTTTCACATTTTCTTTTATTTCCAGCTCTTTGACCATGGGTTATATTCAGCAACTGCCTCAACTTCCAAATAATGAAGTGTGCCATGTACGATCAGGCCCTTGCCAATATTCAATGGGAACAAAAACAATTTGTATTTCACAAATACAGTCAGCCATTCTTGGCCAATATTTGCAATTGTCTGTAGAATTATAGGCATTGTGCATAATTTAAGGCTGAATTAGTTAAACCTACACATTAGCCCTTTCTGTGCTGAATATCCTTTGCAGCTTTCAAACTACACACATTTGCAAAAGGGATGACATACAGTAAACTTCTCAACCATTATAAGTTAGAAACACACAAAAAACCATGGGTGTCACCCAAACCACAAATTTCTCAATTCAATGTTTGGGTAAAAATGCAAATATGCATACACACACTTTCTTACACACATTTAAATAAAAGGTTGGTACTGAAATCCTCTTTTGATACCTTCCCTCATCCATGAACTGTGTTTAACTAAAATCCAACAATTTCAAACAGCAAAACAGCACACGGATACTTAATTGCTCATCTTTCAGACTGTCATTCACTCTGCTTGTGAAGTTTACAGTTATGTACAATTAACAGCCAGCAGGAAGTTACCACGTGGCTTAATCGAAGATATTAGAGAAATGTAAGCTCTGCAAAGGTTTTGCTGAAAGCACCAGTCTATTAGAAAAGGAAGCTTCCAGGCTCAGTTGGGGCTTATATGCTCGGTCTGTAGTGCACGTTCAACAAAATAAAGAGTTTTAATCTTGCCAGTGACAGTCTCACATGCAGAGAAGCAGTTTTTTTTTGCTGCGCTTTAAGTACAGTTTTAAGCCTAAAACCCATTTGATGAAGAGTGGGGATGGGAGGTCAAAACAGAAAGACTTAGAATCACAAGCCTTCACTCCTGCTGAAAGCAGGGTGGGTGGTTTTGCTTCCCTTTGTTTAACAAACAAATCTGCAGCACTGCTGATTCAATACAAGGTACTGGATTTTAGTGGCATTCGACAGTTGGTAACTATTTATGGCTGAGTTTGTGACTCTTGCAGGACGAAGCCAATAGTCAAAGCTATCAAATATTAGCTAGAATACTGCCTACCTTGATAGAAACCAGAAGCATTGTATTGTTGGCCACCATGCTGGAAATATTGCTCAAACTGCCCTCCCTGGTTATAGTTTAGACCACCTCTGTTGACCCAGCCACCACCCTGTCCCCCGCGCCCTCCACGACCCCCACGACCACGACCTCCACGTCCTGCACCTCGACCACCACCCTGCTCGTGGCTGCTATCTTGATTCCGGTTGTCTTGATGTCCTTGGTAGCCACCCCCTTGATAACCACCTCCTTGATAGCTTCCACCACCCCCATGGTAGCCACCTCCTTGGTAACCAGCATTGCCTTGGTAGCCACCACTGTGGTAACCACCACTATGGTAACTGCCATGCCCCCCTTGATAGCTAGAATCTTGATGGCCGCCACTTCCGTCTGACCATCCGCCTTGAATTTTTCCTCTGCCTCCGCCACGTCCTCCTTGTTCTGTCCTATCATATCCACCACGGCCCCCACCTCGCCCGCCTTGGTCATATCCGCCTCTTCCACCTCCTCCATAAGAGCCTTGGTCATATCCACCTCTTCCACCTCCTCCATAAGAACTGTGTTCATATCCACCTCTTCCACCTCCTCCATAAGAGCCATGGTCATATCCACCTCTTCCACCTCCTCCATAGGAGCTTTGTTCGTATCCACCTCTTCCACCTCCTCCATAAGACCCTTGGTCATATCCACCTCTTCCACGTCCACTGCTGGACTGGACATTGTCTGGTCTCTTCTGCCACGGTGGCATTTCTGGTGGAGGGGGCTCAATTTCATTTGGCCTGCCGCCCCTGTCTGGCACTCGTCCCATAAGTACCTGCAAAAAGAAGAAACCAAGGGACAAAGTTATTGGAAGTATGAAAGTCTTGAACAATATTAGTTCAGGCATTCACAGTTTTGGACATCGCAATGTAAAGTTTTATTTAAAAACAATGCATCATAGAAGGTTGGTCTGCAGGTGCAACAGGTAATTAAGGAGGCATTGATAAAGGGACTGAGTTTAAAAGCAGGGAAGTTATGTTGCAACTGTACAGGGTGCTGGTGAGGCCACACCTGGGAGTACTGTGTGCAGGTTTGGTCTCCTTACTTGAGAAAGGATGTACTGGCACTAGAGGGGGTGCAAAGGAAGTTCACTGTTTTGGATGGGATGGGGGTTGACCTATGAGAAGAAATGGAGTAGACTGGGATTATATTCGTTGGAATTTAGAAGAATGAGGAGCATCTTCTAGAAATATAAAATTATGAAGGGAATACATAAGATAGAAGTAGAGAGAGAATGTTTCCATTGGCAGGTGAAACTCGGACAAGAGGGCAATGCCACAAGATTAGAGGGAGCAGATTTCGGACTGAATTGAGAAGGGACGTCTTTACTCAGAGGGTTGTGAATCTATGGAATTCCTTGTCCAGGCAAGTAGTTGAGGCTTCCTCAGTAAATACTTTCAAAGCTAAGAAAGAAAGTTTTTGAACAGTAAAGGAAGTAAAGGTTATAGTGAGAGGGTGGGTAAGTGGAACTGAGGCCACAAAAAGATCAGCCATTATCTTATTGAAATGGCAGAGCAGGCTCAAAGGGCCAGATGGCCTCCTCCTGCTCCTAGTTCTTATATACTTCCAGAATACAAAATAGTCAGTCAAGTAGTCAGGATAAATAACAAAATGATGAAGTACAAGCTGTTGGATCTTGTACAAACTGCCCAATTAGTGATATTCCCCTATATTTTTCAAATCACCCTGTAAATTTCCTCCCTTCAATGGCTTTCACTAACGTTTCAGGCAGCACATTCTAGATCATACCAACTCATTGCACAAATTGCTGCCCTCTATGTCCTCCTTGTTCTGCCCCATCAGACCCACCATTTAGGCTTAAATCTATGTCCACTAGTTACTGACCATTTCACCACTGGAAACAGTTTGTCTTTATGTACAGCTATTCCTTTAATAATTATAACCCCCATAATCTTCAGGTATAAAAGGATAACAACTCCATTCTCTCTAGTCTTTACGTGATTGAAGTCTGTCATCTCTAGTACATTCCAGCATGTTGTCTCTCTTTCCTCTCTCAGGAGTTAACATGATTCCTAATGCGTGGTACTCAAAATAAGTCATAATATGCATGTAGGATTTGTCCAATGTTTTACAAAGCCTTTATGTAACTTCCTTGTTTTTCATAATCTATACAAGGATCTGTATGATTTAACTGGGCCACCAGAACTTTTCCAGCTATCTCCACAAATTTGTGTGCGCGCATGTTCAAGTCTGTTCCTACATTATTTGTGAAACTACTGATTGTTTTATATTGCCACTTTTCATTTATCTTTCCAAAATAAATCAACATCAAATTTCACCTACCATTCATTTACCCATTTCAGTCAATATTCTACTGAAATCTATTATTATCCTCCTCATTGCTTAATACAGTTCCACGATTTAGGTAATCTGCAAACTTTAAATTATGCTGCATAGACCCAAATCCAGGTCATTTAACATACAAAAACAGCAGTGATTCCAATATCAACAGCACTACACTGTCCTACGGTCCATTATTTTGCCAAGTAGCCAACACTCTGTTAATCCTGCAGGCTTCAAATTTGCTAACAAGATTATTACGTGGTACTTTACTAAATGCGCTTTGAAAATCTATTCACACATCAGGTACATTGTCGTATCAACCCCAAGCCTTACAAAGAATAAAATTAAAGCAGTCCAACATGATTCACTTAACAAAACCTTTCAACAACTTTCATTTAGTAACTTACATTAATTAATAAAAACAAATAGGAGGAGATGTAAGAAAACACACTAATGGAATGTGAGCACCCAACTGTTTTTTATTCTTGAACATTTGTGTGCTGCAGACAAATATTAGTAGCAGTTGCAGTTATTTTTGCTGAATTTGTCAGAGTTACTGAGTTTTGCAGCAGATAAATACAATAAAGGATTTGCTGCTAGTCAGACATTCTAAATTTATTGTTGAATCATAAGAAATTGAAGATTTCATTCTATTATTTTAAAAGAGAAAAAGGAAAGGAGCTTGCCAGAAGCCTGGGACAACATTCCTCTCCTAACTAAAAGCTTTGGAAGTAAAGCAAATCAGACAAACATACAATGTGGTTGATTCTTAACTGCCCTCTGGGCAATCGGGATGAGAGCGTCGCTGGCTAAGCCAGCATTTATCACCCATCCCTATGAACAAAATCAAAATTTCTGTTAGCTGTTTGTGGGATATTGGAAGTGTCACATTTGCCAGTGGAAATGACTTTGAAGCATTCAGGATCATTGTCATTAACTGCTCTACAAAAGGACAAACTCAACGTGAAACTCTAACATTAAATACTGTTTTATTTACCAATTCAACAGTGAAAGAAATTGAAACTGAAGTTCAAACTCATTAGGAGGTGGCAACACAATTAACAATTTAATGACTTTAGGGACATGACTCACTTTTATTGTACTCAATTGCACACTATAACAATGTCAAGTCAGGTTTCATATTTGTCCTTACTAACAAAGCCTAACTTTATTTTACCTTATTAACAGCACATGCAGTCTTCTCTCGGATTAAGCCACTGCTGGTTCGCATAATCTTAGACAGGTCCTCGCGGGCAGCTAGCAGATGTGCCACACAAATGGTACTTCTTGAACTCAAAGCTGCACGCTTGGGCTGGTAGACTTTGGCCAATTTTTCAGTTTGAGTCTATGTGAAGCAGAACATACAAAAACCAAAATCAGTATTAAATGTAATAATGAGTGGATAGCTCACAAAAAAACTTCTTTTTGGAGCTTTACAAGATATAAAGGAGTTGAGATTTTCTTAGTAACCTGAATAAAGAACGAACTTAAGACCACCAACCAAAATTAAAGCTGTTATTAAAAAGAGCTGATGCTGC